>NC_137651.1:3579685-3729685 GCF_963422515.1 Blennius ocellaris | reverse complement strand
TCAAAGCTTCTTTGAGTGTCTAGAAAAGCGTTATTTAAAACCAATGCATTATTATTATTATTATTATTATTATTATTATTATTATTATTATTATTATTATTATTATTATTATTATTATTATTATGTTTACCCTCTTTTGACATTGATCCTCTGTTTCCTCCTATCTTCTCCATTGCTGTATCTGACCACTCCAGCATCAGCAGGTTGCACAAGGTCGGGAAGCCGAACAACATCGGGAGGCTGAACCGTGTGAGAGGGGTGAACAGCATTGTGAGGCCAAACATCTTCAGGAGGCCCAGTGGCATCAGGAGGCCGAATGCCTTCAGATGGCCGAAAGGCTTCTGGAGGCCAAACATCTTCGAGAGGTCGAACAGCTTTGGGAGGCCCAATGGTGTCAGGAGGCCGAAAAGCTTCAGGAGGCCGAAAGCCTTCGGGAGGCCGAACTGCTTCGAGAGGCCGCACGGCTTCAGGAGGCCAAACAGCTTCAAGAGGCCGAAGGGCTTCAGGAGACGGAAAGACTTTGTGAAGCCGAACACCTTTGGGAGGCCCAATGGTATCGGGAGGCTGAAAGGCTTCAGAAGTCCGAAAAACTTCTCGAAGCCGAAAAGCTTCGGGAGGCCGAGCTTTGTCGGGAGGCCCAACAGCATCAGGAGGCCGAACAGCTTCAGAAGGATGAACGTGCCAGCTTTTCCGAAGTTGACGCTGTGGAAAACTTCAAAGGCTTTTGGGGCATCAGCAGTGTGGAAGAGGACAATATACTGCCCAAACAAAAAGAGGATTTGAGCAACCAGGTTGGAGCTCTGGAAAGCAAACCAGAGCATGTGATCTGTGTGAAGATCCAACAGCCGAGAGGAGAGGAGGAGGAGGGGGTTCAGGCACAAAGCTCTGAAGCCGACAGGAAGATGCATGAGGCAGGCGACCAACTTGGAGAGCTGGAGCAGACTTGTAGCAATCAGCTAGACGAGACCAAAGAGCAACTCGGTGACTGTGAGACCAATGCTCGCGGTCTCGATTCCTCAGTGAAGAACCTCACAAATGCTTTTAACATGAAGGAGGCCGAGTGTTTCTATTTAGAAAAGGAACTGCAAGAAAAGAATGACATGGAGAGTTCCATGATTGACAGAGACAAGCCACAGATTGAGCAAGAAGAGAACGCTTCAAAGATACCGGAAACACAGAGAAACACATGTTACTCAGAGTGGATGGAGAGGCTGAAGAGACACAGGAAGGAGCAACTCGAGACTCAAAAGAGGCAGGAGATTGACACAGACAAGCCACAGACTGAGCAAGAAGAAGAGAACGCTTCAAAGATACCGGAAACACAGAGAAACACATGTTACTCAGAGTGGATGGAGAGGCTGAAGAGACACAGGAAGGAGCAACTCGAGACTCAAAAGAGGCAGGAGATTGACACAGACAAGCCACAGACTGAGCAAGAAGAGGAGAACGCTTCAACGATGCCGGAAACACAGAGAAACACATGTTACTCAGAGTGGATGGAGAGGCTGAAGAGACACAGGAAGGAACAACTCGAGACTCAAAAGAGGCAGGAGAGGGAGTTTTGAGGCATGGCACATCTGTACCTACTGATGTAAATAGTTTGCTGTGTGTGATAGAGTTTATTGCTTTCTCAAGAACACTTGAAAAATAAATATTCTGCTGTCAAAAGTTGTTCAAAAGAATGTTTGTCTGTATTGTTTTTTTGGGGAGGAATACATTCTGTCTCTTTTTCTTTTGTATTCATGGATATATTCTAGTTTACTCATTCCAATATACGTACCCAGAAAGCACAACTTGTCCTGAAAAATATGTCTTATACATGGTTATGCATCACAGGGTCAAGGTTTTACATAGTACACACTGTCGTTGATCGTTGAAAGCGTTGATCTCTCAAAAAAGTGTTGCACTGGAAATAGCCCATTGAAAATAAATAAATAAATAAGTTCATTTGAAAAAAAGGAGGGCAAATTTTTTTTAACCTGGGTCTTCTATTTCGAGGATTGGCTCATGGTTATGAGTTACATAACCAAGAGAAAGTATTTAATGCCGCATCACTCAGTTTACCACCAGTTTCGCTCTGTTGCTCACAAGCTGGTATTAATGATGATTCGCTCCGTTTGTGTGACACAGTGCCTCAATCAGCGCCAGCTAATCAGCTCTAAGCATCTAAATGACAATGTTGGTGGGTGGGGTTTCAGGCTTCAAGCCTCACCGGGCATCAAAATCACGTGAAGTGAATGAACGGAGCCACAGCCTGAGCATGAATCCCTCCTTTCTGCTTTCCTATCCACTGTCCCTTAACTCTGTGCATGACGTCACAGGGTTAAGGAAAGGCGTTTGGACGCTTCCTACGCTTCCCAATGATCTTGACAAAGATCTCCAAAGTTCTTTGGGCATACATTTCATAACAGACCTGGCCCAGTCACTGGAGGAAGAAGGAATTGATCAACCAGACGAGGCCTCTGAGCCACGGACAGAGGTGAGACGTTCACTCAACACAAATAAGTCCACAACAGTGGTTTAGTTTCTGGTTTTGCTTCCAGTTTATTTCTGATAGCAGTCGTCGCTCCAACTTCACTGAAGATGTTTTCTCATCTACTTTCCTATTGTAGTTTGAATGCAGCATCATTGTTGCTTGGTAAACAACCTTCATAGATATGGGATACATCTTGGGCCAGCTGGTAGTGAATTTGAATTCTTGAAATCTCAATCGCACATTGAATTTCCAATACATTTTTGTATCGGTGAAGTTTACACCAGGGAAAAAGAGCGTAAAGTGGGTTTGTTCTTCAGATGATCTCAGAACTCACCCAGACTGGCTCCAGTCCCCAGTGGGAATTTCCCATTTTAAGAGCAGTTTAATGCATTTTTCCCACCTTAAAGTGAGACTTTACTTCTGAACACAACATGAGCACACAAGAAATGTGTCTTATCCAAACAGAACTAACTAAACCACAAGAACCAAAACAGTTGTAGTGAAGTTGTATTTTTTTATTTTATCATTTTATTTCTGTTTTACAGTGAAAACATGACTCACTGAAATATTTGCTATACATTTCTTGCAGGGTGTATATTTGTGTGGAATTCTTGCATGAAAGATTTTCATGATAATTAATAAAATAAATTCAGCGTCACATCTCCACTGTTCAATGATTGATGAAACAAAGATGCTGCAAAGCTCAATGGTCTGAATCCAATGTGTAATTTAAGAAGATACAGTAGAGGAGAAAAAAACCCAACATGTTTGTAGCTATTTGTAAATCATTTGCGGAATAAATTGCACAATATTCAACAGTTTTGTCATATAATTCAAAATTCTGCAATTTCAATGGCGTTTATAACCAATGCGATCATGTGCATGTATAAGTAATTTAGGAAGCATTGAAATACATTGTGGATTAAAAAAAGGGCATACTGGAAGAATCACTTCATAATAACACACCAAAAATATTATTTAATATTCATTTACTGCAAAGCAAAGACATTCATGGTAACAAAATATGTACTATTGTGTTTGAAGAAGCTGTATAGATGAGTGGGATGAGAGGAAAAGGCACACAGAAGCAGGAGGAAGGTAGAATGGATTATGAACTGAAATGAATAAATAAGACAGTTAAAGATCAGAACCAGCCTTTGAATTCAGTTAGAAATGCTGATTTTAAAATTGACTGCACACCTCATTCAAATCACAAACTCTCACTTTGGGTTGTTTAACTCAGCTGGAAACGAGCTGCGTCAGTTCTCGTAATGTGTTGTCGTGCCTCAGCGAAGCAGGTTAGTGTGGACACGGTGCTCAGGCCCCACTGGGTGGCTTTCTAGAGTTTTTCGTCTCCCTCCTCCACGTCCTTCAGACTGACGACCTCCAGAGAGCCGCGGCCCTTCGTCTCGCATCGGATCAGCTCGTCAATCTCTCTGAAGCAGCCGGGATCCACGAGACAGACCTGAGAGAGGCAGTTTAATAGAGTCAAACTGTAGGAATCAGCAACGGCGAGCATTTCTCTGAAATAAAGAAAAAGACAGAGCACGAGGAAGCACGGCTGAGCATTCTCAAGAAACCAAACTCACCATTTCTAGCTCCTCGTCGAAGTCCTCGCTCTCCACCACCTGCAGCAGCGGCTTCAGCTTCTCCTTCAGCCTCTTGCCGTCCTTGCACAAAATGCAGAAGAAAAATTTCATTGAGTTAAATCATTAAAAAAAGAGCAGATCAAAATAGTGTCACGGATAACGGACAGGACCCAAGTGCAGGACTCTGGAGGCAGGCTGAGTTCAAAACAAGTCTTTTATTAACGACGACTGTACAGACTGATGAATCGCACTTTGCTCCTCGACCTGAGGAGCGTAGCCGATTTGAACTCCGACATACTGGACCGGACGGACGAGACATTAATGACAAACAAACCAACACTGAACAAACACACAGACAGGACATATATAGGGCAGGGTGATCACAGAAAGTGGCCACAGGTGTGGTGCTGGACAGCCCAGACCTATCGCCCGACCACTCTTAAAGGTGACCTCAGCCTACCTCCTGACAGTACCCCCCCACTCCACGATCGGCTCCAGACGGCCCAGGCATCTCAGGATGCTGCCTGTGGAAGTCCCCGATCATGTCTGGGTCCAAGATGTCCCTAGCAGGTACCCATGCACATTCCTCGGGGCCATACCCCTCCCAATCCACCAGGTATTGAAAACCCCGTCCATGCCGGCGAGCTGCCAGGAGCCGCCGGACAGTAAAAACCTCCTCACCCTCTTCCATACGGGGAGGAGGAGGGGCACTGGAAGAGGGAACCAGGGGGCTTTCACTGGCAGGCTTAACCTTCGACACATGAAAGGTGGGGTGAACACGAAGCGAGCGGGGCAAACGAAGGCGGACTGCAGAGGGACCAACCAGCTTAACTATGGGATAAGGTCCAATAAACCTTGATGCCAGCTTCTTCGTGTCTGAGCGAATAGGCAGGTCCCGGGTGGAGAGCCACACATGCTGACCAACATCATAAGTTGGTGGGGGAACCCGGTGCCGGTCTGCAAGCCGCTTGCGGTCTGCAGAACACTGCAAGAGCTTGTTTCTGGCCTTGAGCCAAGCGTGTTTGCATCGCCGCACCATCGCCAGAGCTGAAGGGGCACTAACCTCCGATTCCAGGGCAGGGAACAGGGGAGGTTGGTAACCATACACACACTCGAAGGGAGACAGCCCAGTGGACGAACAGGTAAGGGAATTGTGCGCGTATTCCACCCAGACTAACTGCCTGTACCAAGAAGCCGGGCTGTCAGAGACCAGACACCGAAGTATGGACTCCAGCTCCTGGTTCACCCTCTCCGTCTGGCTGTTAGACTCTGGGTGGTACCCAGAGGAAAGGCTCACCGTAGTACCCAACAGCCTGCAAAACTCCCTCCAAAACCGAGACACGAACTGAGGCCCCCTGTCAGAGACAATGTCCCGTGGGAACCCGTGAAGGCGGAACACCTGCGTGAGCATGACCTCCGCCAGCTCCTTGGCTGATGGGAGTTTCACTAAGGGAACAAAGTGGGCCATTTTAGAGAAACGGTCCACTACGGTGAGGATGGTGGTAAACCCTTCTGCGTCTGGGAGGCCAGTGACAAAATTTATTGACAGGTCTGCCCATGGTCGGGTGGGTACCGGGAGCGGCTGCAACAGACCAGAGGGGCGAGACCGCGAGGTCTTGTTACGCGTGCAGACAGGGCAAGCCCGGACATACTCCCGGATCTCCCTGTTCATCTCTGGCCACCAGAAACGCTGTCTCACCACAAACAGGGTGCGCTGAGTTCCTGGATGACACGACAGCAGGTTAGTGTGGGCCCACTGAATCACACTAGACCTTACCGGGGGACAAACAGGCGGTTGGGTGGACAACCTGGCGGTACTGTCACCCCCTGCAGAGCCCGCCGAACCTGCTCCTCAATCTCCCACGTCACCGCACCCACCACACAGGTCGGAGGTAAAATTGGCGTGGGGGAACGAGGAGCAGGATCCGGCTCAAAGACTCGGGAAAGGGCGTCAGGCTTCACGTTCTTAGCCCTAGACCGATACGACACCACAAAGTCGAACCGGGTGAAGAACAGAGCCCACCGAGCTTGCCGAGAATTTAATCGTTTGGCTGCCTTGATGTACTCGAGGTTTCTATGGTCGGTCCAAACCACAAACGGGTGTTCTGCGCCCTCCAGATAATTAGTGATGAGAAACCCGACTCCTCGAACGGACTCACGGGTTTTTGAGTCGTTCATCCAAGTGAATCGGTTGTCTGAGTCATTTGATTCAGTTGCGCATGCGCACTATTTCCACCCGCTCCAGGACCTGGAGGCTCAGCTGAACTGCGACATGAACCGGGGGAGAATCATGTATTCATAGTAAAATGATGAAACACTTCTGAGGAAAATAAACAATAAGTACACATTAGTTTTTAGTGATCCTGGTCTCCTTATTCTAGATTATGTGTGTTGTTTTTGAGGTTTAGTTGAATCAGAAAATAAATTAGATAAATGATTAAACTGAATAAATACCTGGCATCCAGAATGGCAGATATACAGTATATATTAATGTATACATGTTTTTATAGTTTTTTTTCTTCCAACATTCTGATTTTCTTTTTTTACTAGTATCAATAAATAATGTGACGTTCATAGGGCAGAACTAATTATAGGGGACAATATTAAATGTAACACAATACACGCTACAGTGGTATTTTAACATTGTTTATTGTGTATTTAGCCATGTATACATGGCTAAATACATGTATACCATGTATTTAGCCATGTAATGGTTCCCAGTCAGAAACTTTCTGAGCGGAGCGCCGCTGCAGATTTTCAGGTGAAGGAGGGAGGGAGGGCTCACCGCTCACCGCTCATGAGGTGAACGACACAGCGGAAGTGCTACTGACCGATTCAGTGAACGACTCTTTCGAGTTTCGAGGGGAGTCGGTCATGTGAGCTGAACGATTGAAGGGAGGTGAGTCGGTCATGTGAGCTGAACGATTGGAGCGAGCTGACTCGGGCATGTGAGCTGAACGATTGAGGGGAGGTGAGTCGGTCATTCGTGCTGAACTACACCTCCAAGCTGACTCGAGTGTGCTGAAAGCCTCATGTAAATGTCAGAAGCCGGAAGCTGCTGTGCTTAGCGGCCCAGCTACAAGGAGGCTGTAGCAAAAATTACTCAGTGAACGAGTTAATGAACGTGAAAACTCGTGAGTCACCGTTCAGTAAAGTGACTCGCGGGTTTTGAACAATTCGTTCAAATTTGATCATCACTACAGATAATGCCTCCACTCCTCCAACGCAGCCTTGATGGCCAGGAGCTCTCGATTGCCGATGTCATAGTTCCGCTCAGCCGGGGTCAGCCGCCTGGAGAAACAGGCACAAGGGTGGAGCTTCCCATCCTTACTGCTGCGCTGAGAGAGCACTGCCCCAACACCGACGTCTGGCGCGTCCACCTCCACCACAAACTGCCGTCCTGGATCCGCCAGACTAAGCATGGGGGACGAGGTGAACCTGGCCCTGAGCTCAGAAAACGCCTGCTCAGCCGAGGGACCCCAAGAAAACGGGACCTTGGGAGAAGTAAAGGCATGTAGTGGCGCCGCGATGGAGCTGAATCCCCTGATAAACCGCCGGTAGAAGTTAGCAAACCCCAAAAATCATAATAATTGTTTGCGGCTACCCGGGGTCGGCCAATCCGCTACAGCCCTGACCTTCTCCCTGTCCATCTCCACCCTCCCCTCCGAGATGACGTGCCCAAGAAACGAAACTGTGGGAGCATGAAAAACACATTTCTCGGCTTTGACAAACAAATATTGCTGAGAAGATGCTCCAAAACAAAACAAACATGCTTGACATGACTGGCAAGATCCGATGAAAAGATCAAAATGTCATCGAGATAAACGAACAGAAACTTATTCAACGCGTCTCTCAGCACATAATTGACGAGATTCTGGAACACTGCGGGAGCATTGCATAACTCGAAAGGCATCACCAAATACTCGTAGTGGCCAAAAGGTGTGTTAAATGCCGTTTTCCACTCGTCCCCTTTCCTAATCCGGACCAGGTGGTAAGCATTGCGCAAGTCCAGCTTAGTAAAGACCTTGGCTCCCTGCAGGCGTTCAAAGGCCGGAGTCATGAGGGGTAGTGGGTAGCGGTTTTTAATGGTTATCTCATTGAGGCCCCTGTAGTCAATGCACGGCGGAAGAGTCTTGTCCTTCTTTGCCACAAAGAAAAATCCCGCCCCTGCAGGGGAGGGCGAGGGTCTGATTATCCCAGCCTTTATGGCAGACTCAATGTAATCCTTCATGGCCTGATTCTCGGGTTGTGAGAGAGAGTAAATGTGACCCTTGGGAGGAGTGGTGCCTGGCAATAACTCAATGGCACAGTCATAAGGACGATGCGGTGGCAGGGATGTCGCCTTCCCTTTGTTGAACACCTCCTTTAGATCGTGGTAGCAGCCGGGAACTTGCTCGAGGTCCGGATACACAGGAACCTCCACGGCTGCTACCTTAACTCCCAACACTGACCGACAATGCTCAGCACAGTCCCTTCCCCAACTCAAAATAACCCCCGACTCCCAGTCAATATGGGGCTTGTGCAAACATAACCAAGGAAGGCCCAGGATAACTGGGTAGGACGGACTTAAACCTAAATGAAATGAAATCTCCTCAACATGGGAGGGACCGAACAATAACTGAACAGAAAGAGTCTTTTTATCAATAGAAAATATTTTGCGCCCATCTAAAGCAAAAGCATTTAAAGGCACTGATAACAATTCAGTGGGGATATTGTGTCTCTCAACCCACTTAAGGCCCATAAAGTTCTCATCTGCGCCAGAGTCAATTAAAACATCAATGTCCAACTTGGTGTTGGCATACCTCAGTTGAGCCGGTGTGAGTCCTCTTAAGTGCACAGTGGAGGGGTTCTTTAGACTCACTGGGGCCCTCCTGAACCCAGGTTAACCTGTCCCTTTAAGAGGACATGCTGCTGCTCTGTGCCCGTGCTGACCACAGTACAAACACAGGCCGCTGGTCAGGCGCCAATGCCGCTCCTGCGTGGAGATGCTGGTGCGGCCAAGCTGCATCGGCTCCTCCGGAAGCTGTGCAGCACTCGGGACCTGCTCCTCCCGTGCGCTCCTGGATTCTCCTCCCTGCGAGTCAGTCTGCCTCAGGCGATCACGGACCGTCAGACGATTCTCCATCTTGACCGCCAGGGCAACGAGGGAGTCCAAGTCATTGGGGAGATCCACCAGGAAGAGCTGGTCACGAACAGGGCTGGCCAGCCCGTAGAGGAAGGTGTCCCGCAGTGACGCATCGTTCCAGGCGCAGTCTGCGGAGAGAGTGTGGAACTCAATCGCGTAATCGATCACCGACCTCCTTCCTTGACGCAGCGCTGCCAGCGCTCGAGCCGCCTCCTGTCTGCCAGGACGCCAATGGAAGATCTTCAACAGCGCCTCCGCGAACTCGTCCACCGAGTCACACAGCTGGGATTGGCGGTTCCATTCAGCAGTGGCCCAAGCCTCCGCTCTGCCGGACAGGTGGGAGATGATGTATGCGACCCTCGACCTCTCTGTTGGAAACGTGCCCGGCTGCATCTCGAAGTGGAGACCACACTGGACCAGGAAGGGTCGCGAATCCCTGGAGTCCCCCGAGAACCGCACTGGGCTTGAGAGCGGTGACGGCGGCATCACGACGGGGGCAGCAGCAGCTGGCGGCACTGCGGCGGCAGCAGCATCTGCTGGCACTGCGGCGGCAGCTGCTGGCACTGCGGCGGCAGCGTTAGCCGCTGGCACTGCGGCGGCAGCGTCAGCTGGTGGCACTGCGGCGGCAGCAGCAGCCCGAACCTCTGGGACCGAGCGGCGAGTGATGAGCTGCTGGAGGTGACCGGTGAGTTGGTTCAGGTGAATCTCCACTGACGTGTGTCGATGAGAAAGGTCGTGGAGACCCGCCGTTAAACCAGACAACTGCTCGTCGTGTTGAGTGAGCCGGTCTCCCTGCTCGCCAACTGCTCCCAGCAGTTGGTGACCAGAGTCCGCTGGGTCCATGATGGTTGGTTTGTTCTGTCACGGATCACGGACAGGACCCAAGTGCAGGACTCTGGAGGCAGGCTGAGTTCAAAACAAGTCTTTTATTAACGACGACTGTACAGACTGATGAATCTCAGGTTGCTCCTCGACCTGAGGAGCGTAGCCGATTTGAACTCCGACATACTGGACCGGACGGACGAGACATTAATGACAAACAAACCAACACACAGACAGGACATATATAGGGCAGGGTGATCACAGAAAGTGGCCACAGGTGTGGTGCTGGACAGCCCAGACCTGTGGCCCGCCCACTCTTAAAGGGGACCTCAGCCTACCTCCTGACAAATAGGAATGTGTCACTATACAAACTCAAAAGAACAACAACAACTACACCGAGCGGAGCGAGAAGATATGCTTATTTATGAGGATGGTAACTCTGATGAGGTGAAATGGCTTATTCTCATATGAAATTGTGATACTCTGAGTTCATACAATAGAACCACTGAGAAAAAGCCTCAACATTCCTAATAGCATTGCGAAGGAAAACGACAAGGAGCATGTGTTAGTATCCCACGCTCCAACACGAGAATGTTTGATCTGCTGGCAGTAGTTTTAAAGGGTAACTGAAATGTTTTTCAGATTTCATCTTTAGAAAGAAGAATAAATATGCTTTCGAAAGGTATATAACATTCCCAGATAAAAGTCCGAATTCCGACCCTTTTAATTGACTTTACATGATGCAGCAGACGACGGTATATTTGCGGGCCATAAATGTGAGCCGCCTGAGCTAGACCGGATATGACGTACGAGGGGTTATATGTCCCAGCCAAAACAACATCAGCTGATTGAAGAATGGAGGGGTTTGGCGATACAGAAGCACCTAGGAGCGATGTTAGCGAAGATTTAAGTGACGTATCGTTGGTTTTGGACGAAGATGAAGGAGAGGAATCATCGGAGGAAGAATTAGAAGAAAATCAAGGCGTTCAACCATACATGTTTGAGCCGTGAGTACATATTGTGTGTGACCGGGTATTAACCCGTGAGTACATATTGTGTGTGACCGGGTATTTACCCGTGAGTACATATTGTGTGTGACCGGGTATTTACCCGTGTGCACATATTGTGCGTGACCGGGTATTTACCCGTGAGTACATATTGTGTGTGACCGGGTATTTACCCTTGTGTCAGAGTGGGTGTTTTGCAAAGTTTATTGGTCTATTTATCTTAAGTTTTAGCAGGTTTTAAAAAGACTTACTGAAAGTTGGGTTTAAAAATCCGTTAAAAAGCCGTTTAAAAATGGTGGGGACAGAACCAGGTTTCAGGATACGTTTCCTCTTCACATCAAAACCAAGTGACTCTCGGATTGCGGGTGCTGTTTCGTAACAGTCATCCGTGAAATGTTGACTGCAGAGATAGGAGGCCTCTGTTGGTGTCCAGTTGGAGCGAGTGCGCTGCACTTGTTTTGTCCATAATCTCCTCAAAGTTTCATCTTTTGGGAATTTATGGACACTTACAGACGGACTGGGCATTTGGGAACACCCAGCCACAACACAACGCTTAGGCATGACTCTAAAAAACTGCTAAATAACGCGATAATGCAGAGCACATGTAAACAAGACACTACGATCAGCTGTTGTGGGCGGAAGTAAATAACTCCTCATACGTCACAGCGCAAAACTAGGGCAAGTTGGGAAAACTAGGTCAGATTCACAGGGCGGGAGATTTAAAGGCATTTTTAGACGTTCGGCGCTCAAGAGCAAGATAGTGGTGTGATTGTCATTGGTGTGTCATATATCATTCGAAAGGGGGAAAAATAATGCTAAATACTGGTGTATTTTAATAGAATTATTTCAGGGACCCTTTAAAGACTAGCCATGAACATCATCACACAAATGTTCATTTCAAGCTGTTTATGTTGCATAGCACTGTTTCGGTTCATTTTCACAGTTCAACTTTACCTTGAAGCAAGATTTGTGAGTTTTTCTCCTTATGCAGAACTGAATCTGATTATATGTTTCAGAATGACAACTTTCTGTTTTTTTTCATTGAGTTGCAATGAGAGCGAACATGTAATTCATCTTCCTGATTACTGTTCCTATATATAAAAAAAGATGCTATTCAGTGAGAGTTACTGCTTTCTTGTTACCATAATCTACTGTTAAAACTTCCTGTGAGGTACAGTGATACGACTAATAGTGCCATTGCTGTAGGGTTGATTATTATTATTATTTTTATTATCATTATTATTATATGCTGCCTTCATGTAACTGGGAACTTATCAAACTAGTTGGGAAACAGCTCCTATGGAAAGGATTGATGAGACCTGGGGTCCGTTTCACGAAGCAGGTTTAAGAAGCCATGGGCTTAACACCGAGCTCTGAATTGAGTTACACTGAGACAGAAAACGCGGAGTTTTCGGTTTTACGACGCCGGATTTTGATCAGTTTGATGAACTCGGAGTAGTTTCACCTGGAGTGAAGCGCGTGCACCACGACTCTAAAAAGACCGCATCAATGGAGCCCCGATTCAACGAGTCACCATGACAACTGAGACGCGGAGGGCGGAGTTTTTTACACCAGTGGAGCAGGAAGTATTGATCCGATCATATGGCGAATATGAACATATTAAAAAAAAAAAAAATGCAACAGCACAGCAGCTGCTAAAGAGAGGGAGGCGGCGTGGAAGAAGATTGCTGCTCAAGTGAATGCGTAAGTAAACGTCTTTGTCATCGCAACATTATTGCAAGGGAATACTGCTTGATGGTAGCTTATTAATTTATTTCTTTTGGGTGCAACTCCGCGGGGGAGAAGCGCTCTTGGCAGCAGCTGAGAATGAAACATAAAAACATTGTGCAATCGGGTAAGACCGCTGCTAATTTAATTGTTAATCAATACATTTCTTAACGTAATTTCGATCATGTGTGACATTGTACAGTAAATATCAAGTGGCCATTTGACTGTGCAGGTGTTTTATTCCCAACATAATGCTGTTTTCAAACACATAAAGGTCTTCTCACCCATATCATGTGCTGTCAAATAATTAAGGCTAAACTAAGGCAGACTTTACTCAGCCAACAGAAAGAAGGCAGATGTAAAATGGGTGGTGGCCCAGCACCTCCACCTTTAACAGAGGCAGAGGAGCCCTAAGCCAGAATGTTGGGAGGCCAGTGGCTGAGGGAATCCCTGGAGGAGCTCCTCTTCAGAGCTCACCCCTCAAGATACCACTTCCTTCATAATATATAATATGCCGAGGCCTATATATCTCTTTAAGCCTATTTTTGTTCATCTTTATTTCCCCATCATGTCTTTTTTTTTGTCACCCAACAGATTGTGATGGTGCTCTCTGCCTGCTGGACCCCCTCATGCCACAACAGACCTTGTAAGTAGGCAACACTCCAAAGATCTTGCAAAATGGGAGTTTAAATATAATGAAACATATTCATCTAGAATGACGAGTACGAGGAAACCCTGTCTGCTGCCTTTACAGAGGAGGATCCACAAAGGCCTATAGAGGTATGATAGTTCTCATCCCGTTTACATTTCTTAAACATTGTGGTGGAATAAAGAGTGATATTTTGTCTACACTGAAGTATTGACACATAATTTTTAACAGGGCCTGGCTGGGCAGCAGCAGGAGGGTCCCTCAACATCCACTGCAAGGACTGACAGTGAGACAGATGTTCAGTAAACACCAGAGGTTCATTCTGTGGAATTCATGTCCAACTGTAATAATTGAATGTCCTCCTTATGTCTTCCCAGTTATCTGTAAAACAGATCTATAGACTCCACCTGCTCCAGAAGATGGAAAAACTGCTAAGGAAATGCAGATCTGTAAATTGAACTACTGGAGCACAAGTTAAGGGTGGGTGTACAGTCCCAGGTGAATTATGCTAACTACTAACTACATTAACTAAACTAGCTCTTGTATTTGTAGGAAATAAAAAAGACCAAATGAATTGTGCATCATGTCTTTATTTGGTGGTGGTGGTGATCAGACCCCGAAGTGATGATGGCATATGGTGTCTCTGACAGCTCTGCCATTTGCGAGGGAACGCAGCACAACACACAATATCTGCTATGACGTCAGGGCAAGGCTCCGGCTGGTGATGTTGCTAATGTACAGAGCGATTAAACTGTGGATGTGCATAATGGTCTCGGCAGTAAAACGGTACCGCTCAAAAAGGAAGGTGTCTGCAAATGCCAGTACATCTCTGCGCGGTCTGATGATGCGCATATTATCTGCGAATATTAAATTCTCGGCGAAGTAATGCTGCGCCTTCATCAATCGGATCATTATCAAAAGCACATTCCATATTGAGGGAATAAAGTTGACGTCTAATTTGCCTCGGGAACAAGGCACTGCAGAACTGTTTCGCCAAAACTCCCCCGCTGAATGAGGAAATGAAATCCCGTGCCCGTCTGAAAGGGGGCGGAGCCAGAGCAAAACTCCAGGTTCACTGACAAAAACCTGCTCCCGACCAGGTTAGTTCTAGAGCGTCTGTTGCCCCGGTAACTGACCGGGAGTAGACGTTACACCGCTTCGTGAAACAGGCTTGAGTTACCCCGCTTCCTCCGGTTTGAGTTACCTCCCTTTGTGAAACGGAAAATCCCGCATTTCCCTCAACTCGGTGTTCATTAACCTGGGGTAATCCTTAAACCTGCTTCGTGAAACGGACCTCTGTATGCTTGATACGGGGAGAGAAAAACAACTAAAAAGTCTGAAGGAAGTAACGCGTGACTCTAATATAACAACTTTTTTTTTTTTCGAGAAGCAGTAATCTAACTTGTTACTGTTTCCAAACCAGTAATCAGATTAAAGTTACTTATCCACGTCACTGTGCGTTACTATTGTAGCGTCCTGCAGGACGAGCTTTTTGTCTTTAAAGTCACAGAACAGAACCGACAGAGGCTAACCGGCTGCTGGTCCATTCTTTCATTCCTTCTCCTCCAACTGTAGAACACACACACACACGAACACACACACACACACACACACACACACACACACACACACACACACACACACACACACACACACACACACACACACACACACACACACACACACACACACACACACACACACACACATGCACAGTGCATAAAGTCTTCGCACACCTGACTTGTCCCTTTCTGCAGTCTCAGGCCAACCCACTTTAATGGTGCATTCAGGTAACGCAAAAGTATTTGAACTGACAAATTACTAAACCTCAACATTGCAACAAGAGCACAAGAGATTTTACACTATTTTAGTAATTTTACCCAGTGAAAAGATATATTGGCAAAAAGGCCCCCCATTTTTTCAATCAATCAACCAATCAATCAATCAATCAATCAATCAATCAATCAATCAATCAATCAATCAATCAATCAATCAATCAATCAATCAATCAATCAATCAATCAATCAATCGTATACTTTATTTGTCCTGGGGGCTGGGTTTAAATGTCACCTAGACCAGGCAGTGCAAATAACTAAAGAGATAATAATGCAGCAACTGCCTACAACTACATCAGCCGGCAAATAAATACCAGTAATAATAACTAGTAATCAGATTACTTTTCTGAGGTCATTGTGGCAACACTGGAGCTGATGAGTTTCATTGTGGCTGTGGGCGTGGTATAATTTGTATATGACGTCATAATGTGGTGCCTTGATCCCTTTAATAACTTCAAAGGTCTTTTAAAAGCCTATGATGTCTATGGCTTTCAAGATGAAAGCCATTTGACATCATAGGCACTACAAAATAACGTCAAAGGCCTTTGATCTTGAGGCTTATTTAGTGTCAACTTCAGACATTGGAAGACTATTCTATCTGCCAGCACTGCTTTCTGCCACATCATCAACGAGCCTTTGCTACGATGGAACCTATGACTTTCATTTCCCCAGAGTCTGCTCAATACTGGGTACCACAGCCCGCTCTATACTGGGTACCACAGCCTGCTCAATACTGGGTACCACAGCCTGCTCAATACTGGGTCCCACAGCCAACTCAATACTGGGGCCCAGGGCACGCTCATTTCTGGATACCACAGGCACCACAGTCCAACGTTCCACTGGTAAGTACCATTTAGAATATGTAGAATATTTAGAATATCTAGACTATAATATAATTACCTGGAAATACAACTTATGACGAGTATGTTAAGTCTTGGCAGAATCTAGACCAGTATTTTGAAGGCTTCCCAAAGTAACATTTCATACACCCTTAAATAAATTGTGGGGTGTTTCTGAGCTCCTGCTGCAACAGTGCCATCTCATAAAGCATTATATTTTACAGTGGGTCGCATATGTACATTCTGTATAGCTCTACTACTTCTTCTGAATCCAGAATTAGATTGTCTGATTTGGCTGAACAAAATTCATTTGGTGAATTTTTGACAATAAGTACAGAAATGTGGCAGGGCCTAAAAATACTAATACTCGGATTGTGTCGATTAAGTAAAGTACCATATTTTTGTGCAAGAAATTCAAGCCAAAATTTGTTGTGCTGATTAGAACGTTTTTAAAAATGAAACAAAAGAGGCCCAAACTTGGCCTGTCCATGACAATGAAGAAGAGTGGTGTGACTTCTTCCTCCCTGTGTCTTCCTGTGGATGTTTGCAGTGTCTTTCCTCTCTTTTGCTGTCTTTTTGTGCCATCTTGTAATTAATTCTTGATATGTTTCCGTGAGTCTGCCCCAGGGCAGCTGTGGCTACAGATGTAGTTTACCACCATCCAGTATGGAATAAATAAATAATGCAATGCAATTTAAAACTTCTTTGAGTGTCTAGAAAAGCGTTATTTAAAACCAATGCATTATTATTATTATTATTATTATTATTATTATTATTATTATTATTATTATTATTATTATTATTATTATTATTATTATTATTATGTTTACCCTCTTTTGACATTGATCCTCTGTTTCCTCCTATCTTCTACATTGCTGTATCTGACCACTCCAGCACCAGCAGGTTGCACAAGGTCGGGAAGCCGAACAACATCGGGAGGCTGAACCGTGTGAGAAGGATGAACAGCATTGGGAGGCCAAACATCTTCAGGAGGCCCAGTGGCATCAGGAGGCCGAATGCCTTCAGATGGGCGAAAGGCTTCTGGAGGCTAAAGATCTTCGAGAGGTCGAACAGCTTTGGGAGGCCCAATGGTGTCAGGAGGCCGAAAAGCTTCAGGAGGCCGAAAGCCTTCGGGAGGCCGAACTGCTTCGAGAGGCCGCACGGCTTCAGGAGGCCAAACAGCTTCAAGAGGCCGAAGGGCTTCAGGAGACGGAAAGACTTTGTGAAGCCGAACACCTTTGGGAGGCCCAATGGCATCAGGAGGCTGAAAGGCTTCAGAAGTCAGAAAAACTTCTCGAAGCCAAACAGCTTCGGGAGGCCGAGCTTTGTCGGGAGGCCCAACAGCATCAGGAGGCCGAACAGCTTCAGAAGGATGAACGTGCCAGCTTTTCCGAAGTTGACGCTGTGGAAAACTTCAAAGGCTTTTGGGGCATCAGCAGTGTGGAAGAGGACAATATACTGCCCAAACAAAAAGAGGATTTGAGCAACCAGGTTGGAGCTCTGGAAAGCAAACCAGAGCATGTGATCTGTGTGAAGATCCAACAGCCGAGAGGAGAGGAGGAGGAGGGGGTTCAGGCACAAAGCTCTGAAGCCGACAGGAAGATGCATGAGGCAGGCGACCAACTTGGAGAGCTGGAGCAGACTTGTAGCAATCAGCTAGACGAGACCAAAGAGCAACTCGGTGACTGTGAGACCAATGCTCGCGGTCTCGATTCCTCAGTGAAGAGCCTCACAAATGCTTTTAACATGAAGGAGGCCGAGTGTGTCTATTTAGAAAAGGAACTGCAAGAAAAGAATGACATGGAGAGTTCCATGATTGACAGAGACAAGCCACAGATTGAGCAAGAAGAGAACGCTTCAAAGATACCGGAAACACAGAGAAACACATGTTTCTCAGAGTGGATGGAGAGGCTGAAGAGACACAGGAAGGACCAACTCGAGACTCAAAAGAGGCAGGAGGTTGACACTGACAAGCCACAGACTGAGCAAGCAGAGGAGAAAGCTTCAAAAATGCCGGAAACACAGAGAAACACATGTTACTCAGAGTGGATGGAGAGGCTGAAGAGACACAGGAAGGAGCAACTCGAGACTCAAAAGAGGCAGGAGATTGACACAGACAAGCCACAGACTGAGCAAGAAGAAGAGAACGCTTCAACGATGCCGGAAACACAGAGAAACACATGTTACTCAGAGTGGATGGAGAGGCTGAAGAGACACAGGAAGGAACAACTCGAGACTCAAAAGAGGCAGGAGAGGGAGTTTTGAGGCATGGCACATCTGTACCTACTGATGTAAATAGTTTGCTGTGTGTGATAGAGTTTATTGCTTTCTCAAGAACACTTGAAAAATAAATATTCTGCTGTCAAAAGTTGTTCAAAAGAATGTTTGTCTGTATTGGTTTTTTGGGGAGGAATACATTCTGTCTCTTTTTCTTTTGTATTCATGGATATATTCTAATTTACTCATTCCAATATACGTACCCAGACAGCACAACTTGTCCTGAAAAATATGTCTAATACATGGTTATGCATCACAGGGTCAAGGTTTTACATAGTACACACTGTCAGTGGCATTTCTATATGTAAACATTTGGTGGGGCAAGATTTGATGTCAGGTCTCGTGACAAGTAAAGTGGGTGCACAAGTTTTTAGCCACAACATTGTGACGGCCATAAAAGCGTTGATCTCTCAAAAAAGTGTTGCACTGGAAATAGCCCATTGAAAATAAATAAAGAAATAAGTTCATTTGAAAAAAAGGAGGGCAAATTATTATAATTATTTATTTTTTTTTAACCTGGGTCTTCTATTTCGAGGATTGGCTCATGGTTATGAGTTACATAACCAAGAGAAAGTATTTAACGCCGCATCACTCAGTTTACCACCAGTTTCGCTCTGTTGCTCACAAGCTGGTATTAATGACGATTTGCTCCGTTTGTGTGACGCAGTGCCTCAATCAGCGCCAGCTAATCAGCTCTAAGCATCTAAATGACAATGTTGGTGGGTGGGGTTTCAGGCTTCAAGCCTCACCGGGCATCAAAATCACGTGAAGTGAATGAACGGAGCCACAGCCTGAGCATGAATCCCTCCTTTCTGCTTTCCTATCCACTGTCCCTTAACTCCGTGCATGACGTCACAGGGTTAAGGAAAGGCGTTTGGACGCTTCCTACACTTCCCAATGATCTTGACAAAGATCTCCAAAGTTTTTTGGGCATACATTTCATAACAGACCTGGCCCAGTCACTGGAGGAAGAAGGAATTGATCAACCAGACGAGGCCTCTGAGCCACGGACAGAGGTGAGACGTTCACTCAACACAAATAAGTCCACAACAGTGGTTTAGTTTCTGGTTTTGCTTCCAGTTTATTTCTGATAGCAGTCGTCGCTCCAACTTCACTGAAGATGTTTTCTCATCTACTTTCCTATTGTAGTTTGAATGCAGCATCATTGTTGCTTGGTAAGCAACCTTCATAGATATGGGATACATCTTGGGCCAGCTGGAAGTGAATTTGAATTCTTGACATCTCAATCGCACATTGAATTTCCAATACATTTTTGTATCGGTGTAGTTTACACCAGGGAAAAAGAGCGTAAAGTGGGTTTGTTCTTCAGATGATCTCAGAACTCACCCAGACTGGCTCCAGTTCCCAGTGGGAATTTCCCATTTTAAGAGCAGTTTAATGCATTTTTCCCACCTTAAAGTGAGACTTTACTTCTGAACACAACATGAGCACACAAGAAATGTGTCTTATCCAAACAGAACTAACTAAACCACAAGAACCAAAACAGTTGTAGTGAAGTTGTATTTTTTTATTTTATCATTTTATTTCTGTTTTACAGTGAAAACATGACTCACTGAAATATTTGCTATACATTTCTTGCAGGGTATATATTTGTGTGGAATTCTTGCATGAAAGATTTTCATGATAATAAAATAAATTCAGCGTCACATCTCCACTGTTCAATGATTGATGAAACAAAGATGCTGCAAAGCTCAATGGTCTGAATCCAATGTGTAATTTAAGAAGATACAGTAGAGGAGAAAAAAACCCAACATGTTTGTAGCTATTTGTAAATCATTTGCGGAATAAATTGCACAATATTCAACAGTTTTGTCATATAATTCAAAATTCTGCAATTTCAATGGCGTTTATAACCAATGCGATCATGTGCATGTATAAGTAATTTAGGAAGCATTGAAATACATTGTGGATTAAAAAAAGGGCATACTGGAAGAATCACTTCATAATAACACACCAAAAATATTATTTAATATTCATTTACTGCAAAGCAAAGACATTCATGGTAACAAAATATGTACTATTGTGTTTGAAGAAGCTGTATAGATGAGTGGGATGAGAGGAAAAGGCACACAGAAGCAGGAGGAAGGTAGAATGGATTATGAACTGAAATGAATAAATAAGACAGTTAAAGATCAGAACCAGCCTTTGAATTCAGTTAGAAATGCTGATTTTGAAATTGACTGCACACCTCGTTCAAATCACAAACTCTCACTTTGGGTTGTTTAACTCAGCTGGAAACGAGCTGCGTCAGTTCTCGTAATGTGTTGTCGTGCCTCAGCGAAGCAGGTTAGTGTGGACACGGTGCTCAGGCCCCACTGGGTGGCTTTCTAGAGTTTTTCGTCTCCCTCCTCCACGTCCTTCAGACTGACGACCTCCAGAGAGCCGCGGCCCTTCGTCTCGCATCGGATCAGCTCGTCGATCTCTCTGAAGCAGCCGGGATCCACGAGACAGACCTGAGAGAGGCAGTTTAATAGAGTCAAACTGTAGGAATCAGCAACGGCGAGCATTTCTCTGAAATAAAGAAAAAGACAGAGCACGAGGAAGCACGGCTGAGCATTCTCAAGAAACCAAACTCACCATTTCTAGCTCCTCGTCGAAGTCCTCGCTCTCCACCACCTGCAGCAGCGGCTTCAGCTTCTCCTTCAGCCTCTTGCCGTCCTTGCACAAAATGCAGAAGAAAAATTGCATTGAGTTAAATCATTAAAAAAAGAGCAGATCAAAATAGTGTCACGGATAACGGACAGGACCCAAGTGCAGGACTCTGGAGGCAGGCTGAGTTCAAAACAAGTCTTTTATTAACGACGACTGTACAGACTGATGAATCGCAGTTTGCTCCTCGACCTGAGGAGCGTAGCCGATTTGATCTCCGACATACTGGACCGGACGGACGAGACATTAATGACAAACAAACCAACACTGAACAAACACACAGACAGGACATATATAGGGCAGGGTGATCACAGAAAGTGGCCACAGGTGTGGTGCTGGACAGCCCAGACCTATCGCCCGAACACTCTTAAAGGTGACCTCAGCCTACCTCCTGACAGTACCCCCCCACTCCACGACCGGCTCCAGATGGCCCAGGCATCTCAGGATGCTGCCTGTGGAAGTCCCCGATCATGTCTGTGTCCAAGATGTCCCTAGCAGGTACCCAGGCACATTCCTCGGGGCCATACCCCTCCCAATCCACCAGGTATTGAAAACCCCGTCCATGCCGGCGAGCTGCCAGGAGCCGCCGGACAGTAAAAACCTCCTCACCCTCTACCATACGGGGAGGAGGAGGGGCACTGGAAGAGGGAACCAGGGGGCTTTCACTGGCAGGCTTAACCTTCGACACATGAAAGGTGGGGTGAACACGAAGCGAGCGGGGCAAACGAAGGCGGACTGCAGAGGGACCAACCAGCTTAACTATGGGATAAGGTCCAATAAACCTTGATGCCAGCTTCTTCGTGTCTGAGCGGATAGGCAGGTCCCGGGTGGAGAGCCACACACGCTGACCAACATCATAAGTTGGTGGGGGAACCCGGCGCCGGTCTGCAAGCCGCTTGCGCTCTGCAGAACACTGCAAGAGCTTGTTTCTGGCCTTGAGCCAAGCGCGTTTGCATCGCCGCACCATCGCCAGAGCTGAAGGGGCACTAACCTCCAATTCCAGGGCAGGGAACAGGGGAGGTTGGTAACCATACACACACTCGAAGGGAGACAGCCCAGTGGACGAACAGGTAAGGGAATTGTGCGCGTATTCCACCCAGACTAACTGCCTGTACCAAGAAGCCGGGCTGTCAGAGACCAGACACCGAAGTATGGACTCCAGCTCCTGGTTCACCCTCTCCGTCTGGCTGTTAGACTCTGGGTGGTACCCAGAGGAAAGGCTCACCGTAGTACCCAACAGCCTGCAAAACTCCCTCCAAAACCGAGACACGAACTGAGGCTCCCTGTCAGAGACAATGTACCGTGGGAACCCGTGAAGGCGGAACACCTGCGTGAGCATGACCTCCGCCAGCTCCTTGGCTGATGGGAGTTTCACTAAGGGAACAAAGTGGGCCATTTTAGAGAAACGGTCCACTACGGTGAGGATGGTGGTAAACCCTTCTGCGTCTGGGAGGCCAGTGACA
Source organism: Blennius ocellaris (assembly GCF_963422515.1). Taxonomy (NCBI): domain Eukaryota; kingdom Metazoa; phylum Chordata; class Actinopteri; order Blenniiformes; family Blenniidae; genus Blennius; species Blennius ocellaris. Next base: position 3,707,205 of record NC_137651.1, on the reverse strand, counting down.
AAATTTATTGACAGGTCTGCCCATGGTCGGGTGGGTACCGGGAGCGGCTGCAACAGACCAGAGGGGCGAGACCGCGAGGTCTTGTTACGCGTGCAGACAGGGCAAGCCCGGACATACTCCCGGATCTCCCTGTTCATCTCTGGCCACCAGAAACGCTGTCTCACCACAAACAGGGTGCGCTGAGTTCCTGGATGACACGACAGCAGGTTAGTGTGGGCCCACTGAATCACACTAGACCTTACCGGGGGACAAACAGGCGGTTGGGTGGACAACCTGGCGGTACTGTCACCCCCTGCAGAGCCCGCCAAACCTGCTCCTCAATCTGCCACGTCACCGCACCCACCACACAGGTCGGAGGTAAAATTGGCGTGGGGGAACGAGGAGCAGGATCCGGCTCAAAGACTCGGGAAAGGGCGTCAGGCTTCACGTTCTTAGCCCCAGGCCGATACGACACCACAAAGTCGAACCGGGTGAAGAACAGAGCCCACCGAGCTTGCCGAGAATTTAATCGTTTGGCTGCCTTGATGTACTCGAGGTTTCTATGGTCGGTCCAGACCACAAATGGGTGTTCTGCGCCCTCCAGATAATTAGTGATGAGAAACCCGACTCCTCGAACGGACTCACGGGTTTTTGAGTCGTTCATCCAAGTGAATCGGTTGTCTGAGTCATTTGATTCAGTTGCGCATGCGCACTATTTCCACCCGCTCCAGGACCTGGAGGCTCAGCTGAACTGCGACATGAACCGGGGGAGAATCATGTATTCATAGTAAAATGATGAAACACTTCTGAGGAAAATAAACAATAAGTACACATTAGTTTTTAGTGATCCTGGTCTCCTTATTCTAGATTATGTGTGTTGTTTTTGAGGTTTAGTTGAATCAGAAAATAAATTAGATAAATGATTAAACTGAATAAATACCTGGCATCCAGAATGGCAGATATACAGTATATATTAATGTATACATGTTTTTATATTTTTTTTTCTTCCAACATTCTGATTTTCTTTTTTTACTAGTATCAATAAATAATGTGACGTTCATAGGGCAGAACTAATTATAGGGGACAATATTAAATGTAACACAATACACGCTACAGTGGTATTTTAACATTGTTTATTGTGTATTTAGCCATGTAATGGTTCCCAGTCAGAAACTTTCTGAGCGGAGCGCCGCTGCAGATTTTCAGGTGAGGGAGGGGGGGAGGGCTCACCGCTCACCGCTCATGAGGTGAACGACACAGCGGAAGTGCTACTGACCGATTCAGTGAACGACTCTTTCGAGTTTCGAGGGGAGTCGGTCATGTGAGCTGAACGATTGAAGGGAGGTGAGTCGGTCATGTGAGCTGAACGATTGGAGCGAGCTGACTCGGGCATGTGAACTGAACGATTGAGGGGAGGTGAGTCGGTCATTCGTGCTGAACTACACCTCCAAGCTGACTCGAGTGTGCTGAAAGCCTCATGTGAATGTCAGAAGCCGGAAGCTGCTGTGCTTAGCGGCCCAGCTACAAGGAGGCTGTAGCAGAAATGACTCAGTGAACGAGTTAATGAACGTGAAAACTCGTGAGTCACCGTTCAGTAAAGTGACTCGCGGGTTTTGAACAATTCGTTCAAATTTGATCATCACTACAGATAATGCCTCCACTCCTCCAACGCAGCCTTGATGGCCAGGAGCTCTCGATTGCCGATGTCATAGTTCCGCTCAGCCGGGGTCAGCCGCCTGGAGAAACAGGCACAAGGGTGGAGCTTCCCATCCTTACTGCTGCGCTGAGAGAGCACTGCCCCAACACCGACGTCTGACGCGTCCACCTCCACCACAAACTGCCGTCCTGGATCCGCCAGACTAAGCATGGGGGACGAGGTGAACCTGGCCCTGAGCTCAGAAAACGCCTGCTCAGCCGAGGGACCCCAAGAAAACGGGACCTTGGGAGAAGTAAAGGCATGTAGTGGCGCCGCGATGGAGCTGAATCCCTGATAAACCGCCGGTAGAAGTTAGCAAACCCCAAAAATCATAATAATTGTTTGCGGCTACCCGGGGTCGGCCAATCCGCTACAGCCTTGACCTTCTCCCTGTCCATCTCCACCCTCCCCTCCGAGATGACGTGCCCAAGAAACGAAACTGTGGGAGCATGAAAAACACATTTCTCGGCTTTGACAAACAAATATTGCTGAGAAGATGCTCCAAAACAAAATGAACATGCTTGACATGACTGGCAAGAGCCAAAGAAAAGATCAAAATGTCATCGAGATAAACGAACAGAAACTTATTCAACGCGTCTCTCAGCACATCATTGACGAGATTCTGGAACACTGCGGGAGCATTGCATAACTCGAAAGGCATCACCAAATACTCGTAGTGGCCAAAAGGTGTGTTAAATGCCGTTTTCCACTCGTCCCCTTGCCTAATCCGGACCAGGTGGTAAGCATTGCACAAGTCCAGCTTAGTAAAGACCTTGGCTCCCTGCAGGCGTTCAAAGGCCGAAGTCATGAGGGGTAGTGGGTAGCGGTTTTTAATGGTTATCTCATTGAGGCCCCTGTAGTCAATGCACGGCGGAAGAGTCTTGTCCTTCTTTGCCACAAAGAAAAATCCCGCCCCTGCAGGGGAGGACGAGGGTTTGATTATCCCAGCCTCTAAGGCAGACTCAATGTAATCCTTCATGGCCTGATTCTCGGGTTGTGAGAGAGAGTAAATGTGACCCTTGGGAGGAGTGGTGCCTGGCAATAACTCAATGGCACAGTCATAAGGACGATGCGGTGGCAGGGATGTCGCCTTCCCTTTGTTGAACACCTCCTTTAGATCGTGGTAGCAGCCGGGAACTTGCTCGAGGTCCGGATACACAGGCACCTCCACGGCTGCTACCTTAACTCCCAACACTGACCGACAATGCTCAGCACAGTCCCTTCCCCAACTCAAAATAACCCCCGACTCCCAGTCAATATGGGGCTTGTGCAAACATAACCAAGGAAGGCCCAGGATAACTGGGTAGGACGGACTTAAACCTAAATGAAATGAAATCTCCTCAACATGGGAGGGACCGAACAATAACTGAACAGAAAGAGTCTTTTTATCAATAGAAAATATTTTGCGCCCATCTAAAGCAAAAGCATTTAAAGGCACTGATAACAATTCAGTGGGGATATTGTGTCTCTCAACCCACTTAAGGCCCATAAAGTTCTCATCTGCGCCAGAGTCAATTAAAACATCAATGTCCAACTTGGTGTTGGCATACCTCAGTTGAGCCGGTGTGAGTCCTCTTAAGTGCACAGTGGAGGGGTTCTTTAGACTCACTGGGGCCCTCCTGAACCCAGGTTAACCTGTCCCTTTAAGAGGACATGCTGCTGCTCTGTGCCCGTGCTGACCACAGTACAAACACAGGCCGCTGGTCAGGCGCCAATGCCGCTCCTGCGTGGAGATGCTGGTGCGGCCAAGCTGCATCGGCTCCTCCGGAAGCTGTGCAGCACTCGGGACCTGCTCCTCCCGTGCGCTCCTGGATTCTCCTCCCTGCTGGTCAGTCTGCCTCAGGCGATCACGGACCGTCAGACGATTCTCCATCTTGACCGCCAGGGCAACGAGGGAGTCCAAGTTATTGGGGAGATCCACCAGGAAGAGCTGGTCACGAACAGGGCTGGCCAGCCCGTAGAGGAAGGTGTCCCGCAGTGACGCATCGTTCCAGGCGCAGTCTGCGGAGAGAGTGTGGAACTCAATCGCGTAATCGATCACCGACCTCCTTCCTTGACGCAGCGCTGCCAGCGCTCGAGCCGCCTCCTGTCTGCCAGGACGCCAATGGAAGATCTTCAACAGCGCCTCCGCGAACTCGTCCACCGAGTCACACAGCTGGGATTGGCGGTTCCATTCAGCAGTGGCCCAAGCCTCCGCTCTGCCGGACAGGTGGGAGATGATGTATGCGACCCTCGACCTCTCTGTTGGAAACGTGCCCGGCTGCATCTCGAAGTGGAGACCACACTGGACCAGGAAGGGTCGCGAATCCCTGGAGTCCCCCGAGAACCGCACTGGGCTTGAGAGCGGTGACGGCGGCATCACGACGGGGGCAGCAGCAGCTGGCGGCACTGCGGCGGCAGCAGCATCTGCTGGCACTGCGGCGGCAGCTGCTGGCACTGCGGCGGCAGCGTTAGCCGCTGGCACTGCGGCGGCAGCGTCAGCTGGTGGCACTGCGGCGGCAGCAGCAGCCCGAACCTCTGGGACCGAGCGGCGAGTGATGAGCTGCTGGAGGTGACCGGTGAGTTGGTTCAGGTGAATCTCCACTGACGTGTGTCGATGAGAAAGGTCGTGGAGACCCGCCGTTAAACCAGACAACTGCTCGTCGTGTTGAGTGAGCCGGTCTCCCTGCTCGCCAACTGCTCCCAGCAGTTGGTGACCAGAGTCCGCTGGGTCCATGATGGTTGGTTTGTTCTGTCACGGATCACGGACAGGACCCAAGTGCAGGACTCTGGAGGCAGGCTGAGTTCAAAACAAGTCTTTTATTAACGACGACTGTACAGACTGATGAATCTCAGGTTGCTCCTCGACCTGAGGAGCGTAGCCGATTTGAACTCCGACATACTGGACCGGACGGACGAGACATTAATGACAAACAAACCAACACACAGACAGGACATATATAGGGCAGGGTGATCACAGAAAGTGGCCACAGGTGTGGTGCTGGACAGCCCAGACCTGTGGCCCGCCCACTCTTAAAGGGGACCTCAGCCTACCTCCTGACAAATAGGAATGTGTCACTATACAAACTCAAAAGAACAACAACAACTACACCGAGCGGAGCGAGAAGATATGCTTATTTATGAGGATGGTAACTCTGATGAGGTGAAATGGCTTATTCTCATATGAAATTGTGATACTCTGAGTTCATACAATAGAACCACTGAGAAAAAGCCTCAACATTCCTAATAGCATTGCGAAGGAAAACGACAAGGAGCATGTGTTAGTATCCCACGCTCCAACACGAGAATGTTTGATCTGCTGGCAGTAGTTTTAAAGGGTAACTGAAATGTTTTTCAGATTTCATCTTTAGAAAGAAGAATAAATATGCTTTCGAAAGGTATATAACATTCCCAGATAAAAGTCCGAATTCCGACCCTTTTAATTGACTTTACATGATGCAGCAGACGACGGTATATTTGCGGGCCATAAATGTGAGCCGCCTGAGCTAGACCGGATATGACGTACGAGGGGTTATATGTCCCAGCCAAAACAACATCAGCTGATTGAAGAATGGAGGGGTTTGGCGATACAGAAGCACCTAGGAGCGATGTTAGCGAAGATTTAAGTGACGTATCGTTGGTTTTGGACGAAGATGAAGGAGAGGAATCATCGGAGGAAGAATTAGAAGAAAATCAAGGCGTTCAACCATACATGTTTGAGCCGTGAGTACATATTGTGTGTGACCGGGTATTAACCCGTGAGTACATATTGTGTGTGACCGGGTATTTACCCGTGAGTACATATTGTGTGTGACCGGGTATTTACCCGTGTGCACATATTGTGCGTGACCGGGTATTTACCCGTGAGTACATATTGTGTGTGACCGGGTATTTTAAAAAGACTTACTGAAAGTTGGGTTTAAAAATCCGTTAAAAAGCCGTTTAAAAATGGTGGGGACAGAACCAGGTTTCAGGATACGTTTCCTCTTCACATCAAAACCAAGTGACTCTCGGATTGCGGGTGCTGTTTCGTAACAGTCATCCGTGAAATGTTGACTGCAGAGATAGGAGGCCTCTGTTGGTGTCCAGTTGGAGCGAGTGCGCTGCACTTGTTTTGTCCATAATCTCCTCAAAGTTTCATCTTTTGGGAATTTATGGACACTTACAGACGGACTGGGCATTTGGGAACACCCAGCCGCAACACAACGCTTAGGCATGACTCTAAAAAACTGCTAAATAACGCGATAATGCAGAGCACATGTAAACAAGACACTACGATCAGCTGTTGTGGGCGGAAGTAAATAACTCCTCATACGTCACAGCGCAAAACTAGGGCAAGTTGGGAAAACTAGGTCAGATTCACAGGGCGGGAGATTTAAAGGCATTTTTAGACGTTCGGCGCTCAAGAGCAAGATAGTGGTGTGATTGTCATTGGTGTGTCATATATCATTCGAAAGGGGGAAAAATAATGCTAAATACTGGTGTATTTTAATAGAATTATTTCAGGGACCCTTTAAAGACTAGCCATGAACATCATCACACAAATGTTCATTTCAAGCTGTTTATGTTGCATAGCACTGTTTCGGTTCATTTTCACAGTTCAACTTTACCTTGAAGCAAGATTTGTGAGTTTTTCTCCTTATGCAGAACTGAATCTGATTATATGTTTCAGAATGACAACTTTCTGTTTTTTTTCATTGAGTTGCAATGAGAGCGAACATGTAATTCATCTTCCTGATTACTGTTCCTATATATAAAAAAAGATGCTATTCAGTGAGAGTTACTGCTTTCTTGTTACCATAATCTACTGTTAAAACTTCCTGTGAGGTACAGTGATACGACTAATAGTGCCATTGCTGTAGGGTTGATTATTATTATTATTTTTATTATCATTATTATTATATGCTGCCTTCATGTAACTGGGAACTTATCAAACTAGTTGGGAAACAGCTCCTATGGAAAGGATTGATGAGACCTGGGGTCCGTTTCACGAAGCAGGTTTAAGAAGCCATGGGCTTAACACCGAGCTCTGAATTGAGTTACACTGAGACAGAAAACGCGGAGTTTTCGGTTTTACGACGCCGGATTTTGATCAGTTTGATGAACTCGGAGTAGTTTCACCTGGAGTGAAGCGCGTGCACCACGACTCTAAAAAGACCGCATCAATGGAGCCCCGATTCAACGAGTCACCATGACAACTGAGACGCGGAGGGCGGAGTTTTTTACACCAGTGGAGCAGGAAGTATTGATCCGATCATATGGCGAATATGAACATATTAAAAAAAAAAAAAATGCAACAGCACAGCAGCTGCTAAAGAGAGGGAGGCGGCGTGGAAGAAGATTGCTGCTCAAGTGAATGCGTAAGTAAACGTCTTTGTCATCGCAACATTATTGCAAGGGAATACTGCTTGATGGTAGCTTATTAATTTATTTCTTTTGGGTGCAACTCCGCGGGGGAGAAGCGCTCTTGGCAGCAGCTGAGAATGAAACATAAAAACATTGTGCAATCGGGTAAGACCGCTGCTAATTTAATTGTTAATCAATACATTTCTTAACGTAATTTCGATCATGTGTGACATTGTACAGTAAATATCAAGTGGCCATTTGACTGTGCAGGTGTTTTATTCCCAACATAATGCTGTTTTCAAACACATAAAGGTCTTCTCACCCATATCATGTGCTGTCAAATAATTAAGGCTAAACTAAGGCAGACTTTACTCAGCCAACAGAAAGAAGGCAGATGTAAAATGGGTGGTGGCCCAGCACCTCCACCTTTAACAGAGGCAGAGGAGCCCTAAGCCAGAATGTTGGGAGGCCAGTGGCTGAGGGAATCCCTGGAGGAGCTCCTCTTCAGAGCTCACCCCTCAAGATACCACTTCCTTCATAATATATAATATGCCGAGGCCTATATATCTCTTTAAGCCTATTTTTGTTCATCTTTATTTCCCCATCATGTCTTTTTTTTTGTCACCCAACAGATTGTGATGGTGCTCTCTGCCTGCTGGACCCCCTCATGCCACAACAGACCTTGTAAGTAGGCAACACTCCAAAGATCTTGCAAAATGGGAGTTTAAATATAATGAAACATATTCATCTAGAATGACGAGTACGAGGAAACCCTGTCTGCTGCCTTTACAGAGGAGGATCCACAAAGGCCTATAGAGGTATGATAGTTCTCATCCCGTTTACATTTCTTAAACATTGTGGTGGAATAAAGAGTGATATTTTGTCTACACTGAAGTATTGACACATAATTTTTAACAGGGCCTGGCTGGGCAGCAGCAGGAGGGTCCCTCAACATCCACTGCAAGGACTGACAGTGAGACAGATGTTCAGTAAACACCAGAGGTTCATTCTGTGGAATTCATGTCCAACTGTAATAATTGAATGTCCTCCTTATGTCTTCCCAGTTATCTGTAAAACAGATCTATAGACTCCACCTGCTCCAGAAGATGGAAAAACTGCTAAGGAAATGCAGATCTGTAAATTGAACTACTGGAGCACAAGTTAAGAGTGGGTGTACAGTCCCAGGTGAATTATGCTAACTACTAACTACATTAACTAAACTAGCTCTTGTATTTGTAGGAAATAAAAAAGACCAAATGAATTGTGCATCATGTCTTTATTTGGTGGTGGTGGTGATCAGACCCCGAAGTGATGATGGCATATGGTGTCTCTGACAGCTCTGCCATTTGCGAGGGAACGCAGCACAACACACAATATCTGCTATGACGTCAGGGCAAGGCTCCGGCTGGTGATGTTGCTAATGTACAGAGCGATTAAACTGTGGATGTGCATAATGGTCTCGGCAGTAAAACGGTACCGCTCAAAAAGGAAGGTGTCTGCAAATGCCAGTACATCTCTGCGCGGTCTGATGATGCGCATATTATCTGCGAATATTAAATTCTCGGCGAAGTAATGCTGCGCCTTCATCAATCGGATCATTATCAAAAGCACATTCCATATTGAGGGAATAAAGTTGACGTCTAATTTGCCTCGGGAATAAGGCACTGCAGAACTGTTTCGCCAAAACTCCCCCGCTGAATGAGGAAATGAAATCCCGTGCCCGTCTGAAAGGGGGCGGAGCCAGAGCAAAACTCCAGGTTCACTGACAAAAACCTGCTCCCGACCAGGTTAGTTCTAGAGCGTCTGTTGCCCCGGTAACTGACCGGGAGTAGACGTTACACCGCTTCGTGAAACAGGCTTGAGTTACCCCGCTTCCTCCGGTTTGAGTTACCTCCCTTTGTGAAACGGAAAATCCCGCATTTCCCTCAACTCGGTGTTCATTAACCTGGGGTAATCCTTAAACCTGCTTCGTGAAACGGACCTCTGTATGCTTGATACGGGGAGAGAAAAACAACTAAAAAGTCTGAAGGAAGTAACGCGTGACTCTAATATAACAACTTTTTTTTTTTTCGAGAAGCAGTAATCTAACTTGTTACTGTTTCCAAACCAGTAATCAGATTAAAGTTACTTATCCACGTCACTGTGCGTTACTATTGTAGCGTCCTGCAGGACGAGCTTTTTGTCTTTAAAGTCACAGAACAGAACCGACAGAGGCTAACCGGCTGCTGGTCCATTCTTTCATTCCTTCTCCTCCAACTGTAGAACACACACACACACGAACACACACACACACACACACACACACACACACACACACACACACACACACACACACACACACACACACACACACACACACACACACACACACACACACATGCACAGTGCATAAAGTCTTCGCACACCTGACTTGTCCCTTTCTGCAGTCTCAGGCCAACCCACTTTAATGGTGCATTCAGGTAACGCAAAAGTATTTGAACTGACAAATTACTAAACCTCAACATTGCAACAAGAGCACAAGAGATTTTACACTATTTTAGTAATTTTACCCAGTGAAAAGATATATTGGCAAAAAGGCCCCCCATTTTTTCAATCAATCAACCAATCAATCAATCAATCAATCAATCAATCAATCAATCAATCAATCAATCAATCAATTAATCGTATACTTTATTTGTCCTGGGGGCTGGGTTTAAATGTCACCTAGACCAGGCAGTGCAAATAACTAAAGAGATAATAATGCAGCAACTGCCTACAACTACATCAGCCGGTAAATAAATACCAGCCGGCAAATAAATACCAGTAATAATAACTAGTAATCAGATTACTTTTCTGAGGTCATTGTGGCAACACTGGAGCTGATGAGTTTCATTGTGGCTGTGGGCGTGGTATAATTTGTATATGACGTCATAATGTGGTGCCTTGATCCCTTTAATAACTTCAAAGGTCTTTTAAAAGCCTATGATGTCTATGGCTTTCAAGATGAAAGCCATTTGACATCATAGGCACTACAAAATAACGTCAAAGGCCTTTGATCTTGAGGCTTATTTAGTGTCAACTTCAGACATTGGAAGACTATTCTATCTGCCAGCACTGCTTTCTGCCACATCATCAACGAGCCTTTGCTACGATGGAACCTATGACTTTCATTTCCCCAGAGTCTGCTCAATACTGGGTACCACAGCCCGCTCTATACTGGGTACCACAGCCTGCTCAATACTGGGTACCACAGCCTGCTCAATACTGGGTCCCACAGCCAACTCAATACTGGGGCCCAGGGCACGCTCATTTCTGGATACCACAGGCACCACAGTCCAACGTTCCACTGGTAAGTACCATTTAGAATATGTAGAATATTTAGAATATCTAGACTATAATATAATTACCTGGAAATACAACTTATGACGAGTATGTTAAGTCTTGGCAGAATCTAGACCAGTATTTTGAAGGCTTCCCAAAGTAACATTTCATACACCCTTAAATAAATTGTGGGGTGTTTCTGAGCTCCTGCTGCAACAGTGCCATCTCATAAAGCATTATATTTTACAGTGGGTCGCATATGTACATTCTGTATAGCTCTACTACTTCTTCTGAATCCAGAATTAGATTGTCTGATTTGGCTGAACAAAATTCATTTGGTGAATTTTTGACAATAAGTACAGAAATGTGGCAGGGCCTAAAAATACTAATACTCGGATTGTGTCGATTAAGTAAAGTACCATATTTTTGTGCAAGAAATTCAAGCCAAAATTTGTTGTGCTGATTAGAACGTTTTTAAAAATGAAACAAAAGAGGCCCAAACTTGGCCTGTCCATGACAATGAAGAAGAGTGGTGTGACTTCTTCCTCCCTGTGTCTTCCTGTGGATGTTTGCAGTGTCTTTCCTCTCTTTTGCTGTCTTTTTGTGCCATCTTGTAATTAATTCTTGATATGTTTCCGTGAGTCTGCCCCAGGGCAGCTGTGGCTACAGATGTAGTTTACCACCATCCAGTATGGAATAAATAAATAATGCAATGCAATTTAAAACTTCTTTGAGTGTCTAGAAAAGCGTTATTTAAAACCAATGCATTATTATTATTATTATTATTATTATTATTATTATTATTATTATTATTATTATTATTATTATTATTATTATTATTATTATTATTATTATTATTATTATTATGTTTACCCTCTTTTGACATTGATCCTCTGTTTCCTCCTATCTTCTACATTGCTGTATCTGACCACTCCAGCACCAGCAGGTTGCACAAGGTCGGGAAGCCGAACAACATCGGGAGGCTGAACCGTGTGAGAAGGATGAACAGCATTGGGAGGCCAAACATCTTCAGGAGGCCCAGTGGCATCAGGAGGCCGAATGCCTTCAGATGGGCGAAAGGCTTCTGGAGGCTAAAGATCTTCGAGAGGTCGAACAGCTTTGGGAGGCCCAATGGTGTCAGGAGGCCGAAAAGCTTCAGGAGGCCGAAAGCCTTCGGGAGGCCGAACTGCTTCGAGAGGCCGCACGGCTTCAGGAGGCCAAACAGCTTCAAGAGGCCGAAGGGCTTCAGGAGACGGAAAGACTTTGTGAAGCCGAACACCTTTGGGAGGCCCAATGGCATCAGGAGGCTGAAAGGCTTCAGAAGTCAGAAAAACTTCTCGAAGCCAAACAGCTTCGGGAGGCCGAGCTTTGTCGGGAGGCCCAACAGCATCAGGAGGCCGAACAGCTTCAGAAGGATGAACGTGCCAGCTTTTCCGAAGTTGACGCTGTGGAAAACTTCAAAGGCTTTTGGGGCATCAGCAGTGTGGAAGAGGACAATATACTGCCCAAACAAAAAGAGGATTTGAGCAACCAGGTTGGAGCTCTGGAAAGCAAACCAGAGCATGTGATCTGTGTGAAGATCCAACAGCTGAGAGGAGAGGAGGAGGAGGGGGTTCAGGCACAAAGCTCTGAAGCCGACAGGAAGATGCATGAGGCAGGCGACCAACTTGGAGAGCTGGAGCAGACTTGTAGCAATCAGCTAGACGAGACCAAAGAGCAACTCGGTGACTGTGAGACCAATGCTCGCGGTCTCGATTCCTCAGTGAAGAGCCTCACAAATGCTTTTAACATGAAGGAGGCCGAGTGTGTCTATTTAGAAAAGGAACTGCAAGAAAAGAATGACATGGAGAGTTCCATGATTGACAGAGACAAGCCACAGATTGAGCAAGAAGAGAACGCTTCAAAGATACCGGAAACACAGAGAAACACATGTTTCTCAGAGTGGATGGAGAGGCTGAAGAGACACAGGAAGGAGCAACTCGAGACTCAAAAGAGGCAGGAGGTTGACACTGACAAGCCACAGACTGAGCAAGCAGAGGAGAAAGCTTCAAAAATGCCGGAAACACAGAGAAACACATGTTACTCAGAGTGGATGGAGAGGCTGAAGAGACACAGGAAGGAGCAACTCGAGACTCAAAAGAGGCAGGAGATTGACACAGACAAGCCACAGACTGAGCAAGAAGAAGAGAACGCTTCAACGATGCCGGAAACACAGAGAAACACATGTTACTCAGAGTGGATGGAGAGGCTGAAGAGACACAGGAAGGAACAACTCGAGACTCAAAAGAGGCAGGAGATTGACACAGACAAGCCACAGACTGAGCAAGCAGAGGAGAAAGCTTCAAAAATGCCGGAAACACAGAGAAACACATGTTACTCAGAGTGGATGGAGAGGCTGAAGAGACACAGGAAGGAACAACTCGAGACTCAAAAGAGGCAGGAGAGGGAGTTTTGAGGCATGGCACATCTGTACCTACTGATGTAAATAGTTTGCTGTGTGTGATAGAGTTTATTGCTTTCTCAAGAACACTTGAAAAATAAATATTCTGCTGTCAAAAGTTGTTCAAAAGAATGTTTGTCTGTATTGGTTTTTTGGGGAGGAATACATTCTGTCTCTTTTTCTTTTGTATTCATGGATATATTCTAATTTACTCATTCCAATATACGTACCCAGACAGCACAACTTGTCCTGAAAAATATGTCTAATACATGGTTATGCATCACAGGGTCAAGGTTTTACATAGTACACACTGTCAGTGGCATTTCTATATGTAAACATTTGGTGGGGCAAGATTTGATGTCAGGTCTCGTGACAAGTAAAGTGGGTGCACAAGTTTTTAGCCACAACATTGTGACGGCCATAAAAGCGTTGATCTCTCAAAAAAGTGTTGCACTGGAAATAGCCCATTGAAAATAAATAAAGAAATAAGTTCATTTGAAAAAAAGGAGGGCAAATTATTATAATTATTTTTTTTTTTTTAACCTGGGTCTTCTATTTCGAGGATTGGCTCATGGTTATGAGTTACATAACCAAGAGAAAGTATTTAACGCCGCATCACTCAGTTTACCACCAGTTTCGCTCTGTTGCTCACAAGCTGGTATTAATGACGATTCGCTCCGTTTGTGTGACGCAGTGCCTCAATCAGCGCCAGCTAATCAGCTCTAAGCATCTAAATGACAATGTTGGTGGGTGGGGTTTCAGGCTTCAAGCCTCACCGGGCATCAAAATCACGTGAAGTGAATGAACGGAGCCACAGCCTGAGCATGAATTCCTCCTTTCTGCTTTCCTATCCACTGTCCCTTAACTCCGTGCATGACGTCACAGGGTCAAGGAAAGGCGTTTGGACGCTTCCTACGCTTCCCAATGATCTTGACAAAGATCTCCAAAGTTTTTTGGGCATACATTTCATAACAGACCTGGCCCAGTCACTGGAGGAAGAAGGAATTGATCAACCAGACGAGGCCTCTGAGCCACGGACAGAGGTGAGACGTTCACTCAACACAAATAAGTCCACAACAGTGGTTTAGTTTCTGGTTTTGCTTTCAGTTTATTTCTGATAGCAGTCGTCGCTCCAACTTCACTGAAGATGTTTTCTCATCTACTTTCCTATTGTAGTTTGAATGCAGCATCATTGTTGCTTGGTAAACAACCTTCATAGATATGGGATACATCTTGGGCCAGCTGGAAGTGAATTTGAATTCTTGAAATCTCAATCGCACATTGAATTTCCAATACATTTTTGTATCGGTGTAGTTTACACCAGGGAAAAAGAGCGTAAAGTGGGTTTGTTCTTCAGATGATCTCAGAACTCACCCAAACTGGCTCCAGTTCCCAGTGGGAATTTCCCATTTTAAGAGCAGTTTAATGCATTTTTCCCACCTTAAAGTGAGACTTTACTTCTGAACACAACATGAGCACACAAGAAATGTGTCTTATCCAAACAGAACTAACTAAACCACAAGAACCAAAAGAGTTGTAGTGAAGTTGTATTTTTTTATTTTATCATTTTATTTCTGTTTTACAGTGAAAACATGACTCACTGAAATATTTGCTATACATTTCTTGCAGGGTATATATTTGTGTGGAATTCTTGCATGAAAGATTTTCATGATAATAAAATAAATTCAGCGTCACATCTCCACTGTTCAATGATTGATGAAACAAAGATGCTGCAAAGCTCAATGGTCTGAATCCAATGTGTAATTTAAGAAGATACAGTAGAGGAGAAAAAACCCCAAAATGTTTGTAGCTATTTGTAAATCATTTGCGGAATAAATTGCACAATATTCAACAGTTTTGTCATATAATTCAAAATTCTGCAATTTCAATGGCGTTTATAACCAATGCGATCATGTGCATGTATAAGTAATTTAGGAAGCATTGAAATACATTGTGGATTAAAAAAAGGGCATACTGGAAGAATCACTTCATAATAACACACCAAAAATATTATTTAATATTCATTTACTGCAAAGCAAAGACATTCATGGTAACAAAATATGTACTATTGTGTTTGAAGAAGCTGTATAGATGAGTGGGATGAGAGGAAAAGGCACACAGAAGCAGGAGGAAGGTAGAATGGATTATGAACTGAAATGAATAAATAAGACAGTTAAAGATCAGAACCAGCCTTTGAATTCAGTTAGAAATGCTGATTTTGAAATTGACTGCACACCTCGTTCAAATCACAAACTCTCACTTTGGGTTGTTTAATTCAGCTGGAAACGAGCTGCGTCAGTTCTCGTAATGTGTTGTCGTGCCTCAGCGAAGCAGGTTAGTGTGGACACGGTGCTCAGGCCCCACTGGGTGGCTTTCTAGAGTTTTTCGTCTCCCTCCTCCACGTCCTTCAGACTGACGACCTCCAGAGAGCCGCGGCCCTTCGTCTCGCATCGGATCAGCTCGTCGATCTCTCTGAAGCAGCCGGGATCCACGAGACAGACCTGAGAGAGGCAGTTTAATAGAGTCAAACTGTAGGAATCAGCAACGGCGAGCATTTCTCTGAAATAAAGAAAAAGACAGAGCACGAGGAAGCACGGCTGAGCATTCTCAAGAAACCAAACTCACCATTTCTAGCTCCTCGTCGAAGTCCTCGCTCTCCACCACCTGCAGCAGCGGCTTCAGCTTCTCCTTCAGCCTCTTGCCGTCCTTGCACAAAATGCAGAAGAAAAATTTCATTGAGTTAAATCATTAAAAAAAGAGCAGATCAAAATAGTGTCACGGATAACGGACAGGACCCAAGTGCAGGACTCTGGAGGCAGGCTGAGTTCAAAACAAGTCTTTTATTAACGACGACTGTACAGACTGATGAATCGCAGTTTGCTCCTCGACCTGAGGAGCGTAGCCGATTTGATCTCCGACATACTGGACCGGACGGACGAGACATTAATGACAAACAAACCAACACTGAACAAACACACAGACAGGACATATATAGGGCAGGGTGATCACAGAAAGTGGCCACAGGTGTGGTGCTGGACAGCCCAGACCTATCGCCCGAACACTCTTAAAGGTGACCTCAGCCTACCTCCTGACAGTACCCCCCCACTCCACGACCGGCTCCAGACGGCCCAGGCATCTCAGGATGCTGCCTGTGGAAGTCCCCGATCATGTCTGTGTCCAAGATGTCCCTAGCAGGTACCCAGGCACATTCCTCGGGGCCATACCCCTCCCAATCCACCAGGTATTGAAAACCCCGTCCATGCCGGCGAGCTGCCAGGAGCCGCCGGACAGTAAAAACCACCTCACCCTCTACCATACGGGGAGGAGGAGGGGCACTGGAAGAGGGAACCAGGGGGCTTTCACTGGCAGGCTTAACCTTCGACACATGAAAGGTGGGGTGAACACGAAGCGAGCGGGGCAAACGAAGGCGGACTGCAGAGGGACCAACCAGCTTAACTATGGGATAAGGTCCAATAAACCTTGATGCCAGCTTCTTCGTGTCTGAGCGGATAGGCAGGTCCCGGGTGGAGAGCCACACACGCTGACCAACATCATAAGTTGGTGGGGGAACCCGGCGCCGGTCTGCAAGCCGCTTGCGCTCTGCAGAACACTGCAAGAGCTTGTTTCTGGCCTTGAGCCAAGCGCGTTTGCATCGCCGCACCATCGCCAGAGCTGAAGGGGCACTAACCTCCGATTCCAGGGCAGGGAACAGGGGAGGTTGGTAACCATACACACACTCGAAGGGAGACAGCCCAGTGGACGAACAGGTAAGGGAATTGTGCGCGTATTCCACCCAGACTAACTGCCTGTACCAAGAAGCCGGGCTGTCAGAGACCAGACACCGAAGTATGGACTCCAGCTCCTGGTTCACCCTCTCCGTCTGGCTGTTAGACTCTGGGTGGTACCCAGAGGAAAGGCTCACCGTAGTACCCAACAGCCTGCAAAACTCCCTCCAAAACCGAGACACGAACTGAGGCTCCCTGTCAGAGACAATGTACCGTGGGAACCCGTGAAGGCGGAACACCTGCGTGAGCATGACCTCCGCCAGCTCCTTGGCTGATGGGAGTTTCACTAAGGGAACAAAGTGGGCCATTTTAGAGAAACGGTCCACTACGGTGAGGATGGTGGTAAACCCTTCTGCGTCTGGGAGGCCAGTGACAAAATTTATTGACAGGTCTGCCCATGGTCGGGTGGGTACCGGGAGCGGCTGCAACAGACCAGAGGGGCGAGACCGCGAGGTCTTGTTACGCGTGCAGACAGGGCAAGCCCGGACATACTCCCGGATCTCCCTGTTCATCTCTGGCCACCAGAAACGCTGTCTCACCACAAACAGGGTGCGCTGAGTTCCTGGATGACACGACAACAGGTTAGTGTGGGCCCACTGAATCACACTAGACCTTACCGGGGGACAAACAGGCGGTTGGGTGGACAACCTGGCGGTACTGTCACCCCCTGCAGAGCCCGCCAAACCTGCTCCTCAATCTCCCACGTCACCGCACCCACCACACAGGTCGGAGGTAAAATTGGCGTGGGGGAACGAGGAGCAGGATCCGGCTCAAAGACTCGGGAAAGGGCGTCAGGCTTCACGTTCTTAGCCCCAGGCCGATACGACACCACAAAGTCGAACCGGGTGAAGAACAGAGCCCACCGAGCTTGCCGAGAATTTAATCGTTTGGCTGCCTTGATGTACTCGAGGTTTCTATGGTCGGTCCAGACCACAAACGGGTGTTCTGCGCCCTCCAGATAATTAGTGATGAGAAACCCGACTCCTCGAACGGACTCACGGGTTTTTGAGTCGTTCATCCAAGTGAATCGGTTGTCTGAGTCATTTGATTCAGTTGCGCATGCGCACTATTTCCACCCGCTCCAGGACCTGGAGGCTCAGCTGAACTGCGACATGAACCGGGGGAGAATCATGTATTCATAGTAAAATGATGAAACACTTCTGAGGAAAATAAACAATAAGTACACATTAGTTTTTAGTGATCCTGGTCTCCTTATTCTAGATTATGTGTGTTGTTTTTGAGGTTTAGTTGAATCAGAAAATAAATTAGATAAATGATTAAACTGAATAAATACCTGGCATCCAGAATGGCAGATATACAGTATATATTAATGTATACATGTTTTTATAGTTTTTTTTCTTCCAACATTCTGATTTTCTTTTTTTACTAGTATCAATAAATAATGTGACGTTCATAGGGCAGAACTAATTATAGGGGACAATATTAAATGTAACACAATACACGCTACAGTGGTATTTTAACATTGTTTATTGTGTATTTAGCCATGTAATGGTTCCCAGTCAGAAACTTTCTGAGCGGAGCGCCGCTGCAGATTTTCAGGTGAGGGAGGGGGGGAGGGCTCACCGCTCACCGCTCATGAGGTGAACGACACAGCGGAAGTGCTACTGACCGATTCAGTGAACGACTCTTTCGAGTTTCGAGGGGAGTCGGTCATGTGAGCTGAACGATTGAAGGGAGGTGAGTCGGTCATGTGAGCTGAACGATTGGAGCGAGCTGACTCGGGCATGTGAACTGAACGATTGAGGGGAGGTGAGTCGGTCATTCGTGCTGAACTACACCTCCAAGCTGACTCGAGTGTGCTGAAAGCCTCATGTGAATGTCAGAAGCCGGAAGCTGCTGTGCTTAGCGGCCCAGCTACAAGGAGGCAGTAGCAGAAATGACTCAGTGAACGAGTTAATGAACGTGAAAACTCATGAGTCACCGTTCAGTAAAGTGACTCGCGGGTTTTGAACAATTCGTTCAAATTTGATCATCACTACAGATAATGCCTCCACTCCTCCAACGCAGCCTTGATGGCCAGGAGCTCTCGATTGCCGATGTCATAGTTCCGCTCAGCCGGGGTCAGCCGCCTGGAGAAACAGGCACAAGGGTGGAGCTTCCCATCCTTACTGCTGCGCTGAGAGAGCACTGCCCCAACACCGACGTCTGACGCGTCCACCTCCACCACAAACTGCCGTCCTGGATCCGCCAGACTAAGCATGGGGGACGAGGTGAACCTGGCCCTGAGCTCAGAAAACGCCTGCTCAGCCGAGGGACCCCAAGAAAACGGGACCTTGGGAGAAGTAAAGGCATGTAGTGGCGCCGCGATGGAGCTGAATCCCCTGATAAACCGCCGGTAGAAGTTAGCAAACCCCAAAAATCATAATAATTGTTTGCGGCTACCCGGGGTCGGCCAATCCGCTACAGCCTTGACCTTCTCCCTGTCCATCTCCACCCTCCCCTCCGAGATGACGTGCCCAAGAAACGAAACTGTGGGAGCATGAAAAACACATTTCTCGGCTTTGACAAACAAATATTGCTGAGAAGATGCTCCAAAACAAAACGAACATGCTTGACATGACTGGCAAGAGCCAAAGAAAAGATCAAAATGTCATCGAGATAAACGAACAGAAACTTATTCAACGCGTCTCTCAGCACATCATTGACGAGATTCTGGAACACTGCGGGAGCATTGCATAACTCGAAAGGCATCACCAAATACTCGTAGTGGCCAAAAGGTGTGTTAAATGCCGTTTTCCACTCGTCCCCTTGCCTAATCCGGACCAGGTGGTAAGCATTGCACAAGTCCAGCTTAGTAAAGACCTTGGCTCCCTGCAGGCGTTCAAAGGCCGAAGTCATGAGGGGTAGTGGGTAGCGGTTTTTAATGGTTATCTCATTGAGGCCCCTGTAGTCAATGCACGGCGGAAGAGTCTTGTCCTTCTTTGCCACAAAGAAAAATCCCGCCCCTGCAGGGGAGGACGAGGGTTTGATTATCCCAGCCTCTAAG
Source organism: Blennius ocellaris (assembly GCF_963422515.1). Classification (NCBI taxonomy): domain Eukaryota; kingdom Metazoa; phylum Chordata; class Actinopteri; order Blenniiformes; family Blenniidae; genus Blennius; species Blennius ocellaris. Next base: position 3,687,673 of record NC_137651.1, on the reverse strand, counting down.
GCAGACTCAATGTAATCCTTCATGGCCTGATTCTCGGGTTGTGAGAGAGAGTAAATGTGACCCTTGGGAGGAGTGGTGCCTGGCAATAACTCAATGGCACAGTCATAAGGACGATGCGGTGGCAGGGATGTCGCCTTCCCTTTGTTGAACACCTCCTTTAGATCGTGGTAGCAGCCGGGAACTTGCTCGAGGTCCGGATACACAGGCACCTCCACGGCTGCTACCTTAACTCCCAACACTGACCGACAATGCTCAGCACAGTCCCTTCCCCAACTCAAAATAACCCCCGACTCCCAGTCAATATGGGGCTTGTGCAAACATAACCAAGGAAGGCCCAGGATAACTGGGTAGGACGGACTTAAACCTAAATGAAATGAAATCTCCTCAACATGGGAGGGACCGAACAATAACTGAACAGAAAGAGTCTTTTTATCAATAGAAAATATTTTGCGCCCATCTAAAGCAAAAGCATTTAAAGGCACTGATAACAATTCAGTGGGGATATTGTGTCTCTCAACCCACTTAAGGCCCATAAAGTTCTCATCTGCACCAGAGTCAATTAAAACATCAATGTCCAACTTGGTGTTGGCATACCTCAGTTGAGCCGGTGTGAGTCCTCTTAAGTGCACAGTGGAGGGGTTCTTTAGACTCACTGGGGCCCTCCTGAACCCAGGTTAACCTGTCCCTTTAAGAGGACATGCGGCTGCTCTGTGCCCGTGCTGACCACAGTACAAACACAGGCCGCTGGTCAGGCGCCAATGCCGCTCCTGCGTGGAGATGCTGGTGCGGCCAAGCTGCATCGGCTCCTCCGGAAGCTGTGCAGCACTCGGGACCTGCTCCTCCCGTGCGCTCCTGGATTCTCCTCCCTGCTGGTCAGTCTGCCTCAGGCGATCACGGACCGTCAGACGATTCTCCATCTTGACCGAGGGAGTCCAAGTCATTGGGGAGATCCACCAGGAAGAGCTGGTCACGAACAGGGCTGGCCAGCCCGTAGAGGAAGGTGTCCCGCAGTGACGCATCGTTCCAGGCGCAGTCTGCGGAGAGAGTGTGGAACTCAATCGCGTAATCGATCACCGACCTCCTTCCTTGACGCAGCGCTGCCAGCGCTCGAGCCGCCTCCTGTCTGCCAGGACGCCAATGGAAGATCTTCAACAGAGCCTCCGCGAACTCGTCCACCGAGTCAATCAGCTGGGATTGGCGGTTCCATTCAGCAGTGGCCCAAGCCTCCGCTCTGCCGGACAGGTGGCAGATGATGTATGCGACCCTCGACCTCTCTGTTGGAAACGCGCCCGGCTGCATCTCGAAGTGGAGACCACACTGGACCAGGAAGGGTCCCGAATCCCTGGAGTCCCCCGAGAACCGCACTGGGCTTGAGAGCGGTGACGGCGGCATCACGACGGGGGCAGCAGCAGCTGGCGGCACTGCGGCGGCAGCAGCATCTGCTGGCACTGCGGCGGCAGCCGCTGGCACTGCGGCGGCAGCAGCATCTGCTGGCACTGCGGCGGCAGCCGCTGGCACTGCGGCGGCAGCGGCAGCCGCTGGCAGTGCGGCGGCAGCGGCAGCCGCTGGCACTGCGGCGGCAGCGGCAGCCGCTGGCACTGCGGCGGCAGCGTCAGCCGGTGGCACTGCGGCGGCAGCAGCAGCCCGAACCTCTGGGACCGAGCGGCGAGTGATGAGCTGCTGGAGGTGACCGGTGAGTTGGTTCAGGTGAATCTCCACTGACGTGTGTCAATGAGAAAGGTCGTGGAGACCCGCCGTTAAACCAGACAACTGCTCGTCGTGTTGAGTGAGCCGGTCTCCCTGCTCGCCAACTGCTCCCAGCAGTTGGTGACCAGAGTCCGCTGGGTCCATGATGGTTGGTTTGTTCTGTCACGGATCACGGACAGGACCCAAGTGCAGGACTCTGGAGGCAGGCTGAGTTCAAAACAAGTCTTTTATTAACGACGACTGTACAGACTGATGAATCTCAGGTTGCTCCTCGACCTGAGGAGCGTAGCCGATTTGAACTCCGACATACTGGACCGGACGGACGAGACATTAATGACAAACAAACCAACACACAGACAGGACATATATAGGGCAGGGTGATCACAGAAAGTGGCCACAGGTGTGGTGCTGGACAGCCCAGACCTGTGGCCCGCCCACTCTTAAAGGGGACCTCAGCCTACCTCCTGACAAATAGGAATGTGTCACTATACAAACTCAAAAGAACAACAACAACTACACCGAGCGGAGCGAGAAGATATGCTTATTTATGAGGATGGTAACTCTGATGAGGTGAAATGGCTTATTCTCATATGAAATTGTGATACTCTGAGTTCATACAATAGAACCACTGAGAAAAAGCCTCAACATTCCTAATAGCATTGCGAAGGAAAACGACAAGGAGCATGTGTTAGTATCCCACGCTCCAACACGAGAATGTTTGATCTGCTGGCAGTAGTTTTAAAGACTAGCCATGAACATCATCACACAAATGTTCATTTCAAGCTGTTTATGTTGCATAGCACTGTTTCGGTTCATTTTCACAGTTCAACTTTACCTTGAAGCAATATTTGTGAGTTTTTCTCCTTATGCAGAACTGAATCTGATTATATGTTTCAGAATGACAACTTACTGTTTTTTTTCATTGAGTTGCAATGAGAGCGAACATGTAATTCATCTTCCTGATTACTGTTCCTATATATAAAAAAAGATGCTATTGAGTGAGAGTTACTGCTTTCTTGTTACCATAATCTACTGTTAAAACTTCCTGTGAGGTACAGTGATACGACTAATAGTGCCATTGCTGTAGGGTTGATTATTATTATTATTATTATTATCATTATTATTATATGCTGCCTTCATGTAACTGGGAACTTATCAAACTAGTTGGGAAACAGCTCCTATGGAAAGGATTGACGAGACCTGGGGTCCGTTTCACGAAGCAGGTTTAAGAAGCCATGGGCTTAACACCGAGCTCTGAATTGAGTTACACTGAGACAGAAAACGCGGAGTTTTCGGTTTCACGACGCCGGATTTTGACCAGTTTGATGAACTCGGAGTAGTTTCACCTGGAATGAAGCGCGTGCACCACGACTCTAAAAAGACCGCATCAATGGAGCCCCAATTCAACGAGTCACCATGACAACTGAGACGCGGAGGGCGGAGTTTTTTACGCCAGTGGAGCAAGAAGTATTGATCCGATCATATGGCGAATATGAACATATTAAAAAAAAAAAAAATGCAACAGCACAGCAGCTGCTAAAGAGAGGGAGGCGGCGTGGAAGAAGATTGCTGCTCAAGTGAATGCGTAAGTAAACGTCTTTGTCATCGCAACATTATTGCAAGGGAATACTGCTTGGATGGTAGCTTATTAATTTATTTCTTTTGGGTGCAACTCCGCGGGGGAGAAGCGCTCTTGGCAGCAGCTGAGAATGAAACATAAAAACATTGTGCAATCGGGTAAGACCGCTGCTAATTTAATTGTTAATCAATACATTTCTTAACGTAATTTCGATCATGTGTGACATTGTACAGTAAATATCAAGTGGCCATTTGACTGTGCAGGTGTTTTATCCCAACAAATCGCTGTTTTCAAACACATAAATGTCTTCTCACCCATATCATGTGCTGTCAAATAATTAAGGCTAAACTAAGGCAGACTTTACTCAGCCAAAAGAAAGAAGGCAGATGCCTGTAAAACGGGTGGTGGCCCAGTACCTCCACCTTTAACAGAGGCAGAGGAGCCCTAAGCCAGAATGTTGGGAGGCCAGTGGCTGAGGGAATCCCTGGAGGAGCTCCTCTTCAGAGCTCACCACTCAAGATGCCACTTCCTTCATAATATATAATATGCCGAGGCCTATATATCTCTTTAAGCCTATTTCTGTTCATCTTTATTTCCTTTAAATATAATGAAACATATTCATCTAGAATGACGAGTACGAGGAAACCCTGTCTGCTGCCTTTACAGAGGAGGATCCACAAAGGCCTATAGAGGTATGATAGTTCTCATCCCGTTTACATTTCTGAAACATTGTGGTGGAATAAAGAGTGATATTTTGTCTACACTGAAGTATTGACACATTATCATCCTTTTTAACAGGGCATGGCTGGGCAGCAGGAGAAGGGTCCCTCAACATCCACTGCAAGGACTGACAGTGAGACAGATGTTCAGTAAACACCAGAGGTTCATTCTGTGGAATTCATGTCCAACTGTAATAATTGAATGTCCTCCTTATGTCTTCCCAGTTATCTGTAAAACAGATCTATAGACTCCACCTGCTCCAGAAGATGGAAACAACTGGAGCACAAGTTAAGGGTGGGTGTACAGTCCCAGGTGAATTATGCTAACTACTAACTACATTAACTAAACTAGCACTTGTATTTGTAGGAAATAAAAAAGACCAAATGAATTGTGCATCATGTCTTTATTTGGTGGTGGTGGTGGTGATCAGACCCTGAAGTGATGATGGCATATGATGTCTCTGACAGCTCTGCCATTTACGAGGAAACGCAGCACAAGACACAATATCTGCTATGACGTCAGGGCAAGGCTCCGGCTGGTGATGTTGCTACTGTACAGAGCGATTAAACTGTGGATGTACATAATGGTCTCGGCAGTAAAACGGTACCGCTCAAAAAGAAAGGTGTCTGCAAATGCCAGTACATCTCTGCGCGGTCTGATGATGCGAATATTATCTGCGAATATTTAATTCTCGGCGAAGTAATGCTGCGCCTTCATCAATCGGATCATTATCAAAAGCACATTCCATATTGAGGGAATAAAGTTGACGTCTAATTTGCCTCGGGAATAAGGCACTGCAGAACTGTTTCGCCAAAACTCCCCCGCTGAATGAGGAAATGAAATCCCGTGCCCGTCTGAAAGGGGGCGGAGCCAGAGCAAAACTCCAGGTTCACTGACAAAAACCTGCTCCCGACCAGGTTAGTTCTAGAGCGTCTGTTGACTGACCGGGAGTTGACGTTACACCGCTTCGTGAAACAGGCTGGAGTTACCCCGCTTCCTCCGGTTTGAGTTACCTCCCTTTGTGAAACGGAAAATCCTGCATTTCCCTCAACTCTGTGTTCAATAACCTGGGGTAATCCTTAAACCTGCTTCGTGAAACGGACCTCTGTATGCTTGATACGGGGAGAGAAAAACAACTAAAAAGTCTGAAGGAAGTAACGCGTGACTCTAATATAACAACTTTTTTTTTTTTCGAGAAGCAGTAATCTAACTTGTTACTGTTTCCAAACCAGTAATCAGATTAAAGTTACTTATCCACGTCACTGTGCATTACTATTGTAGCGTCCTGCAGGACGAGCTTTTTGTCTTTAAAGTCACAGAACAGAACCGACAGAGGCTAACCGGCTGCTGGTCCATTCTTTCATTCCTTCTCCTCCAACTGTAGAACACACACACACACACACACACACACACACACACACACACACACACACACACACACACACACACACACACACACACACATGCACAGTGCATAAAGTCTTCGCACACCTGACTTGTCCCTTTCTGCAGTCTCAGGCCAAACCACTTTAATGGTGCATTCAGGTAACGCAAAAGTATTTGAACTGACAAATTACTAAACCTCAACATTGCAACAAGAGCACAAGAGATTTAACACTATTTTAGTAATTTTACCCAGTGAAAAGATATATTGGCAAAAAGGCCCCCCATTTTTTCAATCAATCAACCAATCAATCAATTAATCAATCAATCAATCAATCAATCAATCAATCAATCAATTAATCTTATACTTTATTTGTCCTGGGGGCTGGGTTTAAATGTCACCTAGACCAGGCAGTGCAAATAACTAAAGAGATAATAATGCAGCAACTGCCTACAACTACATCAGCCGGTAAATAAATACCAGCCGGCAAATAAATACCAGTAATAATAACTAGTAATCAGATTACTTTTCTGAGGTCATTGTGGCAACACTGGAGCTGATGAGTTTCATTGTGGCTGTGGGCGTGGTATAATTTGTATATGACGTCATAATGTGGTGCCTTGATCCCTTTAATAACTTCAAAGGTCTTTTAAAAGCCTATGATGTCTATGGCTTTCAAGATGAAAGCCATTTGACATCATAGGCACTACAAAATAACGTCAAAGGCCTTTGATCTTGAGGCTTATTTAGTGTCAGCTTCAGACATTGGAAGACTATTCTATCTGCCAGCACTGCTTTCTGCCACATCATCAACGAGCCTTTGCTACGATGGAACCTATGACTTTCATTTCCCCAGAGTCTGCTCAATACTGGGTACCGCAGCCCTCTCTATACTGGGTACCACAGCCTGCTCAATACTGGGTACCGCAGCCTGCTCAATACTGGGTACCACAGCCTGCTCAATACTGGGTACCACAGCCAACTCAATACTGGGGCCCAGGGCACGCTCAGTTCTGGATACCACAGGCACCACAGTCCAACGTTCCACTGGTAAGTACCATTTAGAATATGTAGAATATTTAGAATATCTAGACTATAATATAATTACCTGGAAATACAACTTATGACGAGTATGTTAAGTCTTGGCAGAATCTAGACCAGTATTTTGAAGGCTTCCCAAAGTAACATTTCATACACCCTTAAATAAATTGTGGGGTGTTTCTGAGCTCCTGCTGCAACAGTGCCATCTCATAAAGCATTATATTTTACAGTGGGTCGCATATGTACATTCTGTATAGCTCTACTACTTCTTCTGAATCCAGAATTAGATCGTCTGATTTGGCTGAACAAAATTCATTTGGTGAATTTTTGACAATAAGTACAGAAATGTGGCAGGGCCTAAAAATACTAATACTCGGATTGTGTCGATTAAGTAAAGTACCATATTTTTGTGCAAGAAATTCAAGCCAAAATTTGTTGTGCTGATTAGAACGTTTTTAAAAATGAAACAAAAGAGGCCCAAACTTGGCCTGTCCATGACAATGAAGAAGAGTGGTGTGACTTCTTCCTCCCTGTGTCTTCCTGTGGATGTTTGCAGTGTCTTTCCTCACTTTTGCTGTCTTTTTGTGCCATCTTGTAATTCATTCTTGATATGTTTCCGTGAGTCTGCCCCAGGGCAGCTGTGGCTACAGATGTAGTTCACCACCATCCAGTATGGAATAAATAAATAATGCAATGCAATTCAAAGCTTCTTTGAGTGTCTAGAAAAGCGTTATTTAAAACCAATGCATTATTATTATTATTATTATTATTATTATTATTATTATTATTATTATTATTATTATTATTATTATTATTATTATTATTATTATTATTATTATTATTATGTTTACCCTCTTTTGACATTGATCCTCTGTTTCCTCCTATCTTCTCCATTGCTGTATCTGACCACTCCAGCACCAGCAGGTTGCACAAGGTCGGGAAGCCGAACAACATCGGGAGGCTGAACCGTGTGAGAGGGGTGAACAGCATTGTGAGGCCAAACATCTTCAGGAGGCCCAGTGGCATCAGGAGGCCGAATGCCTTCAGATGGCCGAAAGGCTTCTGGAGGCCAAAGATCTTCGAGAGGTCGAACAGCTTTGGGAGGCCCAATGGTGTCAGGAGGCCGAAAAGCTTCAGGAGGCCGAAAGCCTTCGGGAGGCCGAACTGTTTCGAGAGGCCGCACGGCTTCAGGAGGCCAAACAGCTTCAAGAGACCGAAGGGCTTCAGGAGACGGAAAGACTTTGTGAAGCCGAACACCTTTGGGAGGCCCAATGGCATCAGGAGGCTGAAAGGCTTCAGAAGTCAGAAAAACTTCTCGAAGCCAAACAGCTTCGGGAGGCCGAGCTTTGTCGGGAGGCCCAACAGCATCAGGAGGCCGAACAGCTTCAGAAGGATGAACGTGCCAGCTTTTCCGAAGTTGACGCTGTGGAAAACCTCAAAGGCTTTTGGGGCATCAGCAGTGTGGAAGAGGACAATATACTGCCCAAACAAAAAGAGGATTTGAGCAACCAGGTTGGAGCTCTGGAAAGCAAACCAGAGCATGTGATCTGTGTGAAGATCCAACAGCCGAGAGGAGAGGAGGAGGAGGGGGTTCAGGCACAAAGCTCTGAAGCCGACAGGAAGATGCATGAGGCAGGCGACCAACTTGGAGAGCTGGAGCAGACTTGTAGCAATCAGCTAGACGAGACCAAAGAGCAACTCGGTGACTGTGAGACCAATGCTCGCGGTCTCGATTCCTCAGTGAAGAGCCTCACAAATGCTTTTAACATGAAGGAGGCCGAGTGTGTCTATTTAGAAAAGGAACTGCAAGAAAAGAATGACATGGAGAGTTCCATGATTGACAGAGACAAGCTACAGATTGAGCAAGAAGAGAACGCTTCAAAGATACCGGAAACACAGAGAAACACATGTTACTCAGAGTGGATGGAGAGGCTGAAGAGACACAGGAAGGAGCAACTCGAGACTCAAAAGAGGCAGGAGATTGACACAGACAAGCCACAGACTGAGCAAGAAGAGGAGAACGCTTCAACGATGCCGGAAACACAGAGAAACACATGTTACTCAGAGTGGATGGAGAGGCTGAAGAGACACAGGAAGGAGCAACTCGAGACTCAAAAGAGGCAGGAGAGGGAGTTTTGAGGCATGGCACATCTGTACCTACTGATGTAAACAGTTTTCTGTGTGTGATAGAGTTTATTGCTTTCTCAAGAACACTTGAAAAATAAATATTCTGCTGTCAAAAGTTGTTCAAAAGAATGTTTGTCTGTATTGGTTTTTTGGGGAGGAATACATTCTGTCCCTTTTTCTTTTGTATTCATGGATATATTCTAATTTACTCATTCCAATATACGTACCCAGACAGCACAACTTGTCCTGAAAAATATGTCTAATACATGGTTATGCATCACAGGGTCAAGGTTTTACATAGTACACACTGTCAGTGGCATTTCTATATGTAAACATTTGGTGGGGCAAGATTTGATGTCAGGTCTCGTGACAAGTAAAGTGGGTGCACAAGTTTTTAGCCACAACATTGTGACGGCCATAAAAGCGTTGATCTCTCAAAAAAGTGTTGCACTGGAAATAGCCCATTGAAAATAAATAAATAAATAAGTTCATTTGAAAAAAAGGAGGGCAAATTTTTTTTAACCTGGGTCTTCTATTTCGAGGATTGGCTCATGGTTATGAGTTACGTAACCAAGAGAAAGTATTTAATGCCGCATCACTCAGTTTACCACCAGTTTCGCTCTGTTGCTCACAAGCTGGTATTAATGACGATTCGCTCCGTTTGTGTGACGCAGTGCCTCAATCAGCGCCAGCTAATCAGCTCTAAGCATCTAAATGACAATGTTGGTGGGTGGGGTTTCAGGCTTCAAGCCTCACCGGGCATCAAAATCACGTGAAGTGTATGAACGGAGCCACAGCCTGAGCATGAATCCCTCCTTTCTGCTTTCCTATCCACTGTCCCTTAACTCCGTGCATGACGTCACAGGGTTAAGGAAAGGCGTTTGGACGCTTCCTACACTTCCCAATGATCTTTACAAAGATCTCCAAAGTTCTTTGGGCATACATTTCATAACAGACCTGGCCCAGTCACTGGAGGAAGAAGGAATTGATCAACCAGACGAGGCCTCTGAGCCACGGACAGAGGTGAGACGTTCACTCACCCTTCAGTAACAGGAACTCAGATCTGCGATTTCAGTCGGTAAGAAGTTGAAGATGTCGAGTAATGTGGGAGTCTTCAGGTGGTAAAATATAAATTAAATGTCAATAACTGAAACATATAAACATTTAAATAATTAAATGCCATTTTGTCATTATTTGTTTTTTATTACCATACTATGAGTAGTATTATTTTATATATATTGTTTCAACCTGATGCCTGTTGATACTTCATAACACAAATAAGTCCACAACAGTGGTTTAGTTTCTGGTTTTGCTTTCAGTTTATTTCTGATAGCAGTCGTCGCTCCAACTTCACTGTAGATGTTTTCTCATCTACTTTCCTATTGTAGTTTGAATGCAGCATCATTGTTGCTTGGTAAACAACCTTCATAGATATGGGATACATCTTGGGCCAGCTGGAAGTGAATTTGAATTCTTGAAATCTCAATCGCACATTGAATTTCCAATACATTTTTGTATCGGTGTAGTTTACACCAGGGAAAAAGAGCGTAAAGTGGGTTTGTTCTTCAGATGATCTCAGAACTCACCCAGACTGGCTCCAGTTCCCAGTGGGAATTTCCCATTTTAAGAGCAGTTTAATGCATTTTTCCCACCTTAAAGTGAGACTTTACTTCTGAACACAACATGAGCACACAAGAAATGTGTCTTATCCAAACAGAACTAACTAAACCACAAGAACCAAAACAGTTGTAGTGAAGTTGTATTTTTTTATTTTATCATTTTATTTCTGTTTTACAGTGAAAACATGACTCACTGAAATATTTGCTATACATTTCTTGCAGGGTATATATTTGTGTGGAATTCTTGCATGAAAGATTTTCATGATAATAAAATAAATTCAGCGTCACATCTCCACTGTTCAATGATTGATGAAACAAAGATGCTGCAAAGCTCAATGGTCTGAATCCAATGTGTAATTTAAGAAGATACAGTAGAGGAGAAAAAAACCCAACATGTTTGTAGCTATTTGTAAATCATTTGCGGAATAAATTGCACAATATTCAACAGTTTTGTCATATAATTCAAAATTCTGCAATTTCAATGGCGTTTATAACCAATGCGATCATGTGCATGTATAAGTAATTTAGGAAGCATTGAAATACATTGTGGATTAAAAAAAGGGCATACTGGAAGAATCACTTCATAATAACACATCAAAAATATTATTTAATTTTTATTTACTGCAAAGCAAAGACATTCATGGTAACAAAATATGTACTATTGTGTTTGAAGAAGCTGTATAGATGAGTGGGATGAGAGGAAAAGGCACACAGAAGCAGGAGGAAGGTAGAATGGATTATGAACTGAAATGAATAAATAAGAGAGTTAAAGATCAGAACCAGCCTTTGAATTCAGTTAGAAATGCTGATTTTAAAATTGACTGCCCACCTCGTTCAAATCACAAACTCTCACTTTGGGTTGTTTAACTCAGCTGGAAACGAGCTGCGTCAGTTCTCGTAATGTGTTGTCGTGCCTCAGCGAAGCAGGTTAGTGTGGACACGGTGCTCAGGCCCCACTGGGTGGCTTTCTAGAGTTTTTCGTCTCCCTCCTCCACGTCCTTCAGACTGACGACCTCCAGAGAGCCGCGGCCCTTCGTCTCGCATCGGATCAGCTCGTCGATCTCTCTGAAGCAGCCGGGATCCACGAGACAGACCTGAGAGAGGCAGTTTAATAGAGTCAAACTGTAGGAATCAGCAACGGCGAGCATTTCTCTGAAATAAAGAAAAAGACAGAGCACGAGGAAGCACGGCTGAGCATTCTCAAGAAACCAAACTCACCATTTCTAGCTCCTCGTCGAAGTCCTCGCTCTCCACCACCTGCAGCAGCGGCTTCAGCTTCTCCTTCAGCCTCTTGCCGTCCTTGGCGGGCAGCACCAGCCGCAGCCTCATGTGAGCTCTTTGGATCTCCATGGTCTCCTTCAGCTGTCGGATCACCTCCAGCGCCTGAGAACCCGACAACACGCCAGTTTGACAAGCAGACAGCTCTTATGTTCATTGTTTCGACAGCTTCAATGGAGCTCAGCGAGTGCCCATCAGGAGCACGGACTCAAAACAGAACTTCAAACACGCCTGTTCAAACCTGCTCTTCCTTAACTCTTACTTTATTTTCATTGTTTTTTCTGGTTATTTTTGTTTTTGCTATGTAAAGCGTCTGAGTGTTAGGAAAAAGTGCTACATGAGTTTGATGCATTATTATTATTTGCTTCTTACAGTTAGGGTCATCAATCAGCTCAGGATTATAATGGCATGCTCCCTGTATGCAGGAGATTTGGATCAAAATTTACTTGTTTTCATGACATTTGAAAATAATACATGACCTGGATGACTGTGATTCTTCACAGACATCATTTGGACTATTTCTTACATGGAGATATACACTGACTGGCCCCTTCATTGAGTTCACCTTGTTTGAACAGAATTTAAAATTTTCAGTAGCACAGATTCAATGAGGTACTTATATTCATAATGACGTGTAAGCGTCACACAGCTGGAGGAACATCCATGATGTGGATTTGTGAGAAAGTAAACCACAGCGGTGTTTGGCTCACGCCACTTGTGTGGAAAGTAATGTAAATGTCATTTCGTCGAGGTCTTCGCTGAAATCTCACCTGCTGCTTGGTGCTCTTGTTCGGCTTGACGGAATAGTGGATGTCCTTCATCGCTCGCTCGATGAGGCTGACCGTGTACGGCCTCTTGGTGTCGGGGTTAACGCACTTCTCCGCCACGATGGTGGCAATGTCCCTGAACATCGTCTCCAGCTGACTCTGTCTCTCTTTGTCCGACACCTGAAGCTCTCCTTTGGCCAAGATCTGCCCACAAAATGCAGAAGAAAAATTTCATTGAGTTAAATCATTCAAAAAAGAGCAGATCAAAATGGGAATGTGTCACTATACAAACTCAAAAGAACAACAACAACTACACCGAGCGGAGCGAGAAGATATGCTTATTTATGAGGATGGAAACTCTGATGAGGTGAAATGGCTTATTCTCATATGAAATTGTGATACTCTGAGTTCATACAATAGAACCACTGAGAAAAAGCCTCAACATTCCTAATAGCATTGCGAAGGAAAACGACAAGGAGCACGTGTTAGTATCCCACGCTCCAACACTAGAATGTTCGATCTGCTGGCAGTAGTTTTAAAGAGTAGCCATGAACATCATCACACAAATGTTTGTTCTTTAACAATCCACCGTGACTTGAAGCTGTTTTGGGTATACGTCACAATTAAATACTGGTGTGTTACTTTAGTCACAAAATCAACAATAAAACCATAGACCGACAGGGGACACTGTGTGATAGTGCGTGTGTATGCATTGACCTGTTTACAGATCTCAGTCTGATCATCTGTCCCAAAAGCTTTGGTCAAGTCGTCCTTCTTGGCCACCTGCCCTTTGGACACATTGACAAACACAGAGTGTGTCTGCAGGACCTCGTCCAGGTCTTTCTCTCTGTGAGGAAACAACACATCCAAACACGTCTGATCCACACGATCTCAGATGGAATAAACCCATGAACTAGTTTATTTAACTAAGGTTTCGGTGTGACTCACGCTCCTGATCTCCAGCTCATGACTTTATTTTTGTAGCAGGCGATTTCAAAACGCTTCCCTCCTTTCTTCATCCGCACCACCGCCACGTTGGTCAGACGGATTTGATTCGTCGGCGTGAATATCGACATTTTTTACTCACAATTCAAATACAGCGAACTGTCTTCAATTAGATAAAAAAACAGAGAACGTAGTTCTCCGCAACAACACCACTGGCAGCGTACCCCGGGTGTTCGTCTTAAACCTGTCCGATGGGAAATCCTGGCTCGACACGATGGTTCCGTGTTTAATTTCGAAAACTTTTCTATTGAGCGAGGCGCTTTGTAAATGGAAAAACTGGCATGTATTACTCGGTCGCTTTCAAAAGACTACATCAAAAAATGTTATTGACAATAATATTACGACAATGTAATAAGAGCAAGATTAAGAAAAGATCAAACCTCATAAGATTGTGCATAAATGAATCTATCTCACACGCACATTACATGCTACAGTACATCTATGAAAAAACAACAGTCCCATTTAGTGTATTCCGATCAATAAATTCAATTCAATTAAAAAAACAGAATGGAAAACATATCTGGTGCAGTACTGCCATCAGACCACAGGAGGACACTGCGCACAACGAAATATTATAGTTGATTAAAAAACTGAAGAGTTTATTGAAAGCGTGTTACGTGTCTCATGTTATTACTTTATGTAAAGGCTGCACAGTATCTTATAGACAAATTTTAAACTTTGCATATCTTCTTACAAATCGAACACACGGTCCTGATAGATAACCTCAATTTATCACCTAAATATGGGGTCATTTAATGATGCTCTTTTTTTATGAATCGAATGAATGAATGAATGAATTTGTTAATTAATGAACGAGTCCTCAGTTGAAATCCAGATCATTGATTTAGTCAACATACTTCATATGATAACTCGTTTCAAGTTGTTTGCCTTTGAAAGGTGTCTATGCTCCTGATAATAATAAACAATAACATACATAAGAAATGAAAAAGTAGTTACTTGTCACCGCTTATATATTGCACGATTGTCTTATATATTTGATAAATTGGTCTGAATGATGCTTTCTATTATACATTGTCTGAAAAGGTGACGATTTTCAGGATGTAATATCACATATGTCATTTCAGTGCTCTTCCAACAGAAATAGCAATTCAATGAGACGTATTGTTTAAAACATAATACTCATACTTTTGTAAAGTATAACCCACTCTGCCAAAACATCTTGTTTTTCCTACAGTTTAATGCTTTATAAAGTCGTTTATATGTTTATACTCATATTGGAAACACATTTTTCAGATTAAATCAAATCAAAATCAAAATTAGTGGCCCGAACGGACACCATTATTATCATTACCTCCGTTTGAAAATTAAAATTTCTGAAGTCGAAAAAGTCTGACGTAGTTCACTAAAACTACATTTCCCGGCATGCTCAGCGACCAAACAACATGGTGGCCTCCTGCGCAGCAGCTGAGGATTGTGTACTTTAATGTAGCTGCTGTCACTTGCAACAATGCTGACTTTATGTGCGGTTACGTTGCTCCTCGTGTGTCCGGCGTCCTCAGTCACTCAAGGTGAGGTTATTTACACACTTTAAAAGGATCTGCTGATGAACTTGACGTCAGGTTTTCCACTCGGCTTCTCGCGCTAGCTGTGTTGTCAGCAGTCACCCGCCTTTTACCCGCTGCTTGCTGGGTCGCTGGGTGGTTTTGTTCCGTGCAGATTGAAGTGTGGAGGAGATCATCTCCTGCTTCGTGTCCCGCTGAGTCATTTCACCAGCCTGACCTCAGTCTTGGTGTGTTTTCTGTCCCACCAGACTCAGAGGATGTCCACCCTCCCACCCGGACGTATCTCATGTCTCTGTGGCACAACAGGCTGTACCTGTATACGGCTGCTGCTCTCAGCTGTGGCCTCTGGTTGTCACTGAAGATGGTCTTGAAGAGAGTGAGTCGCTGTTTACCGCATGTGCAATTAATATTATTATTATTATTTTCCACATTATTGGACATCTAATGCTTAATGTCAGTCTATCTCAGTGGTTTCTGTTAATACTTCGAATTCCCCCACCAATTCTCTGTTTTTGTGTCTCTTTAGCATAATCTGTCATCAGAGGATGTATCTTTGGTCAAAACAGCGGAGAGGAGCAGTCACCAGTCCCGCAAGGAGATGGAGGTTCATGTGTCTGGAGTTAAAATCTTCTATGGCTCTCAAACTGGGACAGCAAAGGTACGGATATTGTTCATAGAGAGCTTAAACGCCAATATACAATTAACTATCATCAGGGCAGTGGTGATCTGGAAGTGAGAGAAGCGGGATTGAGATTGGAAGTCCGCAAGTTTGAATCCCACAGTGGACGGGGTCACCACTGTGGGTCCCTGAGCAAGACCCTTGACCCCCATCGGCTCCCCGAGCACCTGAATAAGATTTACCAAAGGGGATATGCTTAATAAACTATAATAAGTTAGTTTACTGGACCATCATGAACTGTAAATGCATCAGAAATGAGATAGATACACGCATATAAGGACTGAATAGTGTCACGCAAACAAAAATAATATATTGTAGTGTAATCTTTAAAATAAAGTCTTTATTTTTTATTGCCAACTCCATGTAGGTTTGTAGTGCTTCACAAAAGACTGACAGTCAATTAGACAAAAACAAGAATTATTAAAAAAAAAAAAAGGCTTTTGAAAGGTAGATTGAGAAAGATTAGAATTAAATAAGACAACCTGATTGAAATGTGTGTTAATCTGATAAATTGTAAAAAAATGGCAAGGGATCAACAGAGAACATAGATACATAATTGAGTAGAGAGAAAGCCAATATTTACAAATAATTGTTCCCAGGAAAGTCTGAATGTGGACTCTTGTGTGGTCAGGGCTTCGCTCAAGAGCTGTGTGACGAGGTGAAGACTTTGGGTTTACCGGCTGAAGTCATCGACATGAAAGACTACGATCCTGATGATCAGCTGGCTGATGAGGTGAGTCGAGTCCAAACGGACTCATGTTTCTTTTTCAAAGCAGCGTCGGCAGGAACACAGTGCTTCACAGGAAGATTGGCGAGATGAAGACAAAACTCAGCAGGACAAAGAAACAACAAAGATTGAATAGAACGGGAAGGAAGTGGCGAGAACAAGACAACTAGAAATGAAAAGGAAAAGTCAAACAACTTTTCTTTTGACATTAAAGAGCAGAGAATGTAAAAAAAAAATTATAATCTTATACAATACTAATGATACTAGAGTATTAAAATGATGAAAACTAGGTGTAACTGAAATGAAAACTAGATGAAACACATTTGAAACTCAAACAAGTTTCATGAAATTGATAAAATAACAAAAAACAAAGGACATTTAGAACATAAAATATTGTGTTTATGATCAAGCTAAAACCGAATGTTTGTATGAAATATTACAATCAGAACCATGAGGGGAAAAAAAATAAAAGAATAAAACAACATTTAAAAGGCAAAGAATTTACAGCAGCAAGGTAAAACTGACATTGACAGTTGGCTTGAATACAATTCTTGTTTATTTTTGGCCATTATGTCAATTCAGAGTGGCGCCCTCTGGTGGAGTGAATTGCTAACCCTGCTGGACTCCTACAATGATGCAGTGTGTTTGTTTAAAGGGAGTGGCTCATTCTTCTTGATTGCTGCAGTTAAAAGTATAAACAGTTGCTATAATGAAAATCTTAAAAAACAAAATACAACTGTCGACATGAACTCCCTAATAAATAATAGTTTAATACCAAAAGAAACAGCAGAGATTTGTGTCAGAGTTCGCTGCTCGCCCTTCACTTCTCACTGCTTTGATTCTCAGACTTTCACAGAGAGCAAGTGTTTCACGCTGATGCCGCAGAGCTGCAGATGGACTCTGATCACCAGCGGGGCTTTTTCAATTTGAGTGAACGGGAAATCAGTCTGCCGCGGGGCCACAAAGACAAACAACGAAACAACAGCTTATTTTGACAACAGAACGGTGTCAAAGTTTGTCAGTGGAAAGAAACTGGAGAACATACAAACTTCAGGGAACCTCTCCACACTCAAACTGGGCATCGTGTCGCTCTGAGACGACAGTGATGAGAAGCTTTACAATATCGCTCAAAGTCTACGCTTTTAGAAAGAATTGAAACAATTTCTTTTTCTTTCAAAAGTTTGTTAGAATTAAAATTGTAAAAGGAAAAATCTACATGAGATGAAAATCCAAATGTGTTGTAAACGACACACCAACTGTAAAAAAAAATGTGTGTTTGTATTTCTTAGTTGCCTTCACCGCTTCTTGTAAATAAATTGGACATCCTAATTATTTCCTTTTGGAAGCGGTGCCATACTTCTGATGACGCATTTGTGGGATGAGCAGCAGTTTATGTGTTGTGCTTCTGGAAAAAATGTCGTCAAATATTTGCTGTTACTGCTTATTTTGTTGTTACAACATGAAATGTATCTACTTTTTGTGCAAAGTTATACCAACACTTTGTCGAGTCTCACTTCTTTTGACTTTATTTTGAAGGCCCTTGCTGTTGTGAGTTGTTGATAGTCGGGGCATCAAGCGGCTTTCATCTTCACTGTGATGTTTTGACAAATCAGAGCTCAGAGATCTGCAGTATGTTCACACCGCAAGCAATAGCAGCACAAATCCCACTCCTATGAGCCCAGAAAAGTGTTGTTTCTACATTTCGCCTTGTTTGGTATCGCTCTATAAATGTTTGATCAGATCAAATATCTCAACAATGATCTGTCAGATGGAGACGGACTTGTGTTTTACAGGGCTTTTTTTTTTTTTTTGTGGTTCTATCTGCTCTCAGTGTGCGGGTAAAGCGGTCTGCGTGTTTCTCGTGGCCACTTACACGGACGGCCAGCCCACGGAGAACGCCCAGTGGTTCTGCAAGTGGCTGGAAGAGGCTTCCACCGACTTCAGATACGGGAAAACCTTCCTGAAAGGCCTCAGATACGCGGTGTTCGGACTCGGCAACTCTGTCTATGTTGGCCACTACAATACGGTGAGGGTCCATGTTTTATTCCGTCATGATGAACCTCCTCCACAGGCAGGTGTTTCGAGGATGTTCCAAGCTCCACAGTGAACTGTTTTGCTGTGGATCCCTCCAAGGTGGGGAAGAATGTGGACAAGTGGCTGTGGATGCTCAGCGGCATGCGCATCATGACCAGGGGCGAGGGCGACTGCAACGTGGTGAAGAGCCGCAACGGCAGCGTCCAGGCAGACTTCCTCTCCTGGAAGGCGACGTTCCTGCGGCGTCTGCAGGCCCTGGTGGAAGGAGAGAAGAAGAGCTGCAGCGGGAAGTGTAAGACCGGAGGCTCCTGCAAGGGCAAGAAGAGAGACGGGCAGCAGCCGGAGGAAGAGGAGGAGGACGAAGAAGCCCCTCTGCAGAGCCACAGCTCTGAGGTGAGGACAGAAATGACAACATTAATAATCATGTCTGACATGCTTACATGCTTTTTAAAAATATAAATATTGCATGTTATAACATTTAAACCTTTGGGTCTTGTGCTGCTGAACATGGCGACTCAAACCCCCCCACCAGCTCTTAGTTTTGTCTTCACTCCAGAACTCCCTCTTCTTTTGTCTTATTGTGGCTACGTCGCTTTTTTTTCTGAAATTCTTATTTTAAACCAGCCTTGATGCTGTTTAGCTGTAAGCTTTGACTGCGGCATCACTGACCTCAGCTGGTAACATGGTCGTTTTCTACCACTTCAAATTCAGGCCCCGGTGTTTCGGCACTTTTTCCAACTTTTCTCTTGCGGCACCTTTATCAATATGGCACATTGCAGCAACAAAGCAAGTCAAAGGGCTTTAGCAACAGTGAGACTGGTGAATGAAAGTCACAAACACAACATAAAAAGAATACTACAACAGAAAGTTGTTTTAAAACGACTCCGAGTTGGAGCCAATCTGCATTTTTCAAAATGTTTGTACCAAATAGAAATGAATCAGATGGACTGGTTTACACGCACAAAGACGTCGGACTGTTTGGAAGGAGTCTCGGTGTGTCGATCCAATTTTTTCTTAATTTGATCACCGATGTAATTTTGCGGTTTACATGATGACTTGACTGATCTGATATCTCTGGAAATCAAATGATGATTTTCAAAAACTAAAAATCTTACCTGGAATATTTAACCATTTGAAGTCTTAAAATTGGACACACTCACCAAAAATGCCATTATAGAAACGCATTTTGACTTGAGAAGCCGATGGACTTTTCTACAAATTGTTTTCTTATATTAATCAGTGTTGAGCAACTTGGTGAGCGTTGCCATTGTGAATTATTCAGTAAACTTCACAGGTAACTCTTGCACGACTTAGATGTTATTGGCAAGTGTGTGTTTCTTATATCTTAATTTTAATTTCATGATGTTTTGTTTCAGAACAACTCCATGTACAGTATCTCAAAACAAACATGATTGTCAGGCTGTGTTTAAAGGAGAATAAGCTGATATTTAGGTCATGCCTCTGTTGTACATCGGGTGGCAGTGTTGAGTCATCTTTGCTCCTGTCTGGGCTTTTCCTGTGTTGATTTTTTGTTTTTTTGTGTTTTGCAGTTGCATTTTTTTACAATTTGGGAACAGCTGTGGGGTGACCGAGAGCTTTAATCATTGATGTTTGCGTTATTCCTCCTGCAGCTTCTTAACGCCACCTTGTGGTGGACATTTTTATTGCGAGACACTTACGAAAAATCTGACATTTTGCTGACGTTAATAGGTGAAACCCAAAATTGTCCATGGTGAAGTTACAATAATTATTGGGTAGTTTCTCGTCAACAAACTTGACAAAGTGAGGTGTTTACTTTATGCTGCGTAGGTGGAAAAAAGACCATATAAATACAAAGCTGTTTACTGCAGGTGAAAAAGCAAGAACATAAACAGGATGAGGGAAGGTGAGGAAAAACAGAAGTAAGCTTATTTAGTTTGGTATATTAGTTGTTGTAAATTTAGTGTTTATTCTATATTTTCTGTCTAAAGCTCCTAATGGTACATTGAGTGCTTCTTGACGCCTGCTCCGTCCTCCTGATGGTGAACATGAGTAATGAGGTAAAGAGAATAAGAGAGTCTCAGACAGTGAAAGTTTTGCAGTTGGGAGGATTTTCTCGGGCTTGTGTTGATGTGTTCAGACGTTCCGAGAGCGCTTCTCCCGAGCTGCTCTCATCACAGGAGCGTGAAGCAGGCTGGCTGGGCTAATGGCCCCGTGTTGCATTCCTTCAGCAATGTGATTAAAAACTCATAAAGTCTTTAGGCATCTCAGGAGTGCAACCCTCTCTTCATCAGCCGCTTTTTCCAGCAGAGCCAAGTCAAATTCTCTGAGGTTTGCATGAATTTTGTCTGTTTTTAGGGCAGTTTTTCACATCAGAACACGAACGTGCCACAGTTTTCTCTCGTCTCATCGAAGGTCTGAATTCACACATTCTCACAAGAGAATAAGGCATTTTATAGATACTCGAGCACGCCGGCGTTTTCATATGCATCGCGGTGCACACTGATGATTGGTCGTCATGGTAACCGGCGCCTCAGAGCCAAGACTTCCTCCCCTCAGTCTGCAACAGTCAACACACTCCGCAGAGGTGGCATTTAACCGGAACCACAGTGACTGATGACTGGAGAGACGAGGGGAACATGGAGATTTATCCGCCCGCTGCAGCGTGTGCGTGCGCGTGCATGTACGTGTCACCCTGTTAATTGACATGTGGGCAGAAGCTGGAACACTGAACATCCATCCTTCCACGCATACATGCATATCCATCCATCCATCAGAATGCACGATCACACAGACATACACTTCTCACAAAAAGTCAGGATGCTCCCATATTGCAATGTAACTTTAGGAGGTGGATTTATATTGACCTTCTCTCACATGCTGATTACCTGGGTGCCCATCGTCAAGCTTTAATAAGCATGTCAAAATCTTTTTCTTTCCCCGAAAAAAAGAACATTTGAAGCATACAACTTGGTGTTTTCTATAGGGAGAATGAAACGAGGGAGAATGATTGTCCTTTTTAATAGATTTTTGAATTTTTGATAGATAGATAGATAGATAGATAGATAGATAGATAACTTTATTAATCCCCGAAGGGAAATTGTTTTGTTGCAGCATTCTGGTTTATAAAATACAATAGAATAGAATATAAAAGTAGGGAATAAAAATATACAAATATAAAAATATCTGGGTAGGACATAAATACATTTTGTGATTATTTTACAAACTATTTTCCTCATACTCCTGAGGCTTTGAGCCGGACACAAAGTGTCCTCTGAAGGTTGAGCAGAGACGTAGAGAGAGTGGAAGAATCGCAGAAAAAATATAAGACATTGTTATTTTTTAGAATTAGTCCTATGATTCATTTTTTCCATATTTTTTACTTTAATTCTCCTTTTTGTTTCTTAAACTTTGGGCTATAAATGTTGTTTTTTTTGTTTGTTTTTTTAAATGCTTAAAATAAAAAGTTTCAAAAACAAAGGCATCGATATAGACCTCCTCTGGCCACGTCCTTCACTTGGTGACTTTCATTCTGAACAGTGATGAAGCTCTGGCGTTTTTGCAGACTATATTGTAGATGTAACCACTCCTTTTTTTTTTTTTTTTTAACATTCTAATTATATTGTTGTGTTTGTTTTTGTTTGTTTTTTTGTTTTTTATTTGACTCTTTGGGGCCTTAGGAGGATCTGATGGAGTCCAGCAGTGATGAGGACGAGTCTGGCCTACAAGAGAAAAAGTCTGCCGCCGTGGTCGACGTGGAGGATCTGGGTAACATTATGAGCAGTGTCAAGAAAGCAAAGGTGAGACCTTTTCTTCCTTCCGTTTTAGTCTGATTAAGTATTTAACACAGAATAACTTTGTTGTCCCTCATGGTAACAGACATCTTCTACTTTGACCAAGTTAATAAAATAGAGGATATTGTTTTGATCTTCAGGACGGAGAGTGTAAACTTAAGTCACCAGATATGATATTTTACTTATGAGCTCAATCTATCGGATGTTGAGCTTGATGAGTTTTAAACCACAAAATATTCAAAATTGATGATGTTTGGAGATTAGGCTCGGCTGAGTGGTGGAAAACAATGAATTTCAGGTTGCGTGTCGGGCTTTGATGTTATCTTTTTACATAATTGGTCATGAAGAAATAAAGCAGTCATGAAAGATAATCAGTTCTATTCCTGCATACTGCTAATGGGCTACAGGGATGAAATATTTCTCCAAAACAAACAATTTCCCAGGTTTTAGAGATCTGGACTCGCATATGACTGTGTAGGTTTTTTTTTTTTATCTTTTGGGTCGGAAACTCCGCAGTAAAGTTTATAAAATAAACCCTTCCAACTTGGTTTCCTTTGCCGATGAAGGGACATGCAAGTGAGTAGGATGAACCCTGAACATATCTCCTGTCCATTACAAAGCCTGTAATCAACTAATAGCATGTCTAAATATGTCTGTGAGGCGTATCGTGACATCTCCACGTCACTTTGAGTGAATGTTTTGGTTTAACACCCCTCAAAGGTCAAAGCTACAGTGACCGCAGTGAACTGAAATGTGGTGGACGTGACATTGCACGTTGCCAGGTAAACACATGCTGTGGTTTGCAGGCAGAGAAGGACAAACAAAACAATCAACATCGCCCCCTTTTTTTTGGGGGGGGGGGGGTTGTCTTTTCCATGGACAGAAATGCAATCTTGAGCATCTGCACAGGCTGCAGACATCATCACTTTAAATTAATTGAATGCTGCTTGTTTCATAGTTGCTGTCGTAGCCAGCTGAATGAAACTCTTGTGGCACAGTGGCGCTGTAGATGTAACTCATCAAACTGTCTGTAGGAGGCATAACGGGAAAACTTAGCGGAAATGCATATTTGTATATGTAAATATCAGTTTCATCCGGAGTACTCAGCTGTTCGCCTGACGATATTACAGTTACGCGACAGTTGAATCATTTTAAACTGCAGCTCCTGTGTCACCATCCAACAGGGTTATTTTCAGCGTCCCTGTGTTAAATCAGGAAGCAGGCACCGTCCTGGCGTCGAGCTCCCGCCACCTTTGTTCAATCTGAACGCGTTTCAGCTGAGGGAAAAATTATGTCAGCGAAGAGGAGGAACGGCAGATGGGTTGATAGACATCAGACCCCGGCAGACGAGCAGTGGAGGCTTGTGTAAGAGCGATTACGCCCACCTCGCAGACTTGTAGGTATTGAGTGACTCAAGAAAAGCAGCTAAAGAAATGACGAGTAAAAAAAGACATTATCAGACCTTTGTTACAAGACGTCATTTTAAGGGCCCGGGCACAGAAGTGAGCATTAAGTGAAGACATGGAAGATGTTTTTTCTTTGTATTTCTTCTCTTGCACTATATAGGATTTTTTTTTCTAATTCTGTTGTATTGCTTTCAATGTCAGGTTTCTTTTGTGGCTGAACCAACAATTTATAATCTTCGTATTGACTTTATATTGTGGCTTTGGACAAATCATGAAAACACTCTTCACTCAAGTTAGAAAATATTTCTCCCCCCGGTGCATTTTGACAGCGACAAGATTATCTTGGTGCCTCTTTCAGTAACTCAAAGGAGCAGCTCTGGTATACAATATTTAATTTAACTGCTCCTGACAGGAGACTTCATATCCTCGGATGTGAAAACACGAGGCTTTGTGACCAAAGTTATTGTTGACAGTGCTGGGTATCAGTTTCAAAGTCTTCTTGGCTTTTTTGCCTTTATTGTGACATTAATAGTCGGGGCCTATAAATGATGTGGAAGCTCCAGGAAGCCGGGACAGGGCACTTTATACCGATACGATCAAACTTTGTCAAACATCACTGCTGGAAAGTTAAAAAGACATCATTGATGACTCACCAGAGAAGAGCTGGGATTCTTTATTGGAAATTTAATGAGAGGTTTTTATTTATTTTTCATGAGGAAGCCACTGCCACACTCTTCCCAGAGGATATTCCTGTTTGTGTACATACACATATACATTTGTGATGGCCAAAGGCAGAAAACCTTAATGCCATTTTTCTTGTAACACTTAATTACCTCTATGTTTTGCTCGTGTCATTAACACTGAGATGACAGAGTTGCTCTGTTGTAACAAATTAGCGTTGCTTTTGCATAATTTGGTCACATAAACCAGCGCAAGAAGTAATTGGTTTTAAATATTAAACATTTGTTATTGCCAGGAGACGGCACATATTTAACCAAGCCAAACTGAAATTGTGAGTGGAATACGCAACAAAAAGATGATACAGTATTGAGAGCCAGATGCCTAATTTCACATTAAAACATTCTACATGTGAAAAATCCGGTATGAGTCCATGTTAAATTATTGAAGTGAAACACAATCTGTTGACCGGAAGAATTGTTTTATTTTGTAATCAACTTTATTAATTAAGCCATTCGTGTCACAAATTCTTGTCTGACTTGATTTATTTTGTACAACTTGACATGGCTTCCGCCCGTTGAGCCATGGCAGAATACCTCACTGCTCCAAGTGTAAATTTAACCCCGTTTTCTCAAGTGGCTGCAAATTATGCAGAGTTGTGCGACGAATTGGCCACAAGTTGTTTTCCGCCTTGATTCCCCTTCCGTTTCTCTCTGGTTTCCATCATCACCACGCTCAGTGAGCTCTTTACAGGTGCCTTTAAAGTAGTGTTAGTTTTGATGCATGGAGTGTTTAACTTGAGGTTTGGAAAATGAATTTAATTAAATTATATTGTTTTATGCTTCGCCTGCTGAGGTTGTTATTAATTACACCATCTGTGATTGTGTTCTTGCCCCTTTGATACAACATGACACATATCTACATTTAACATACATTTGTGTACATTAATACATTTAATCACAGCCTTGTTTTGTAAAGCGTATGTAAATTTGCATCCTCAAAAAAAAAGCAACATCTGTGGAGATCATAGTCAGTGATTCCTGAGCCTCCTCATCATGACCGGAGGTGGGAGCTCACTGTGACTGTGTTTGACCACTAGGTGATGGCAGAGACTCTCAGTTGTAACTGTCTGAAGTCACCGAGTGATCTGCAGGTCTAATGCACCTCGCATCTCGGATTAATAATCACACTCCTCACCGCACTCCCATTCGGAGTCATTGATCTTTTTTATAATGATCCTTGAAAAGCCAAACCCTCGTGAGTTTATAATCGGGTGGTTGGAGTCAAACAAAGCAAATATTTGATCTGACCTTGACAGAGGACTATTTCGTATTCAATCTTCTGTGTTTCTGAAACACAAGGGAAAAATAATTATTCACTTTTACATTTATGTTCCCTATAGGAACTCCATGTCCACGACGGAGGACACAGGTCAATGGAAAATCACTGTTTCATCCAAAGTTGGGTCGTGCCAAACTGGAGGTGGTCCAAAATATATTGGACACACCCTGGACATGTCCTCAGCCCATTACAGAGCTGACGGTGACAATACAGAGTAAAGAACCCGTTAATGGTTTTGGATTGTTGAAAGAAGTCGTATAGCCTTGAAAGATCCGATGGTTGTGGTTGGATCTTGTGTCCTGTAATCGGACCGAGGCTTCCAGCGCGTGGCCTGGTGGAGCACAAATTACAACAAAAGAAAATGCATATCTTGTCCGTCGTGTCGGTACAAGTCTGTGAATTTTATTTTAAAGCCCTGTGTTTATCTTGCCGGACCGACTTGAGAATGAGCTGAGATTGCCATTGTTGCTACGATGTTGGGGAAACGTTGTAACTGGAAGCAGATTCAAAACCCACAGCTACCATAATGTCGTGGCTTGTCGCGAAGCTGGACCCCTTAACTTTGTGATGAATATATATTTGCATCAACTGTTTTGTCTTTAAATGTGCCCAGTGATAGACTGACTCGCAGGCTCTGATTGGCTGCCAGTGCGCACGTTGCCCAGCCTCAGTCTATATCAGTATTTGGCCGCGCTTCAGTTGTGATCCTGCCAAATGCCAGCAAGGTTCATTTGTATTGTTGCTGCAATTGATTTTGCGCAATTGCTCCTCGTATAATGGTTGTCATGAGAGGTTTCTCTTTCTGGCAGGCCGGTCCGTTTCATATTATGGGATTGTTGCCAGGTAGCAGTTAGTGTGAAAATAACCGTTAACTTGAGTGGCTGCATGGCGTCTTTGGCTCTGCGGCGATGCTTTCAGCTTCGGGATCAGAGACAGAAGGAAGACATGATATTCTTATATGACTTGAAGTGCTGTTGGTAAACCAAACTGTGTACATAGTCAAGTATCTCCTGGGCTTATCCACAAGTGATGTCGGGAGTGACGGGGTCAATTCGGACCTGTACTGGACTGTATTGCACATGGGTCTGTTTACTGGTCGTTCATTTTCACGTCAACATGGATAAAGTGAAGCGTTGGATGCCCAGAAGAGACACAGACTGGTTTCAATGTGTCTTTGTTTTATGGCATCGGCATTCTGTCCTCACAAAACCTATTTCAGAGAGCGAAACTGCTCATTTTGGAAAGCGGTTCCAAGAGTGGATTAATCGGAAGACGCTCACTCAGCGTCTCTGTCTCGACAAGGCTGACGTCACCGCCCCACCTCTCCCTTAATCTGCGTGTACTAACCCAGTTGGCACTACAAAAGCTACTGATCTTGTTACGGCTTTTACAACAAAGTCCTCTGCTCCTCCTTGATCGCTGTGAGCAACAGGAGGAATTTGCGAGCAGCACACGCCACATGTTCCTCGCTCCACCACTGAGAACAATCACAGTTCGTTTTTTTTTTCATGTGAATGTCTCATTTTGTATTTCCTGGTACTTGGCCTCATACGAGCACTGCAGTGTATTTTGGTATGTTTGTGACACACTCGTTTCTTTTTGTAAACGCAGTCATTTTTGTCCTTTCGGGAATCGATCTAAAAGTAGACTTTGTAATCTTTATCATTGAGAGGAGCCAGTTGAGGTGGTTGCGGCCTCATTAGGATGCCCCTCAGTTGCGTCCCATCAGCTCTACCGTTGGCTATTTGTTGTGTACGCTGTCGGACTTCATTAGTACCTGTGGATAGATTATTTTTGCAGTAGCAGGAGAAGGCATCTGACGCATTAAAAAACAGTGGAGAGTAAATACAGCAGAGATGTGGATGGGCACTCGCAGGCTCACTGACAGGGTTAAAAAATAACTAAAAGACCTGCTAAAATGCCAATAAAAACAAACCTGTTAAAAATCTGATGGCACAAGAGACAATGAATACGTAAAACCAAGGTCGAACTTCTTTTAAATAATAAGACCGAAAAGGTAAAGTCCAATAAGACTGGTTTAAAAGAGGTGGGGACTGGGACAAGGCAAAGGAAATGCTGAAAGGACTATTTCTATGAGTTTGTCTTGCAGCAGTCTTAACCTATAGAAGCAGCTGGGGAGTTGTCTGGGCTGATTTGCTCTCCATATTTCCAGTATGACCGAATCAGTAATGAGCAGAAAACATGTTGGATTTACTGGCTTTGAATGGTCGTAAGAAACCTTACAAACAAAGAATTAGCATTTGTTGATTTGAGGTTGTTTGTTTTCCCCTATGGTCAAGTGCTATTTTTCTCTGACACGGTGCTGTGAGATCTCCCAGTTCTGGGAGTCCAGACAGGCCGTGGCATACCTGCTGTCTTGGAGCCGCTGAAGACGGGGTGAAAATGGAGCAGCGGGAACCCGAAACCAGGGCCAGATAAATCACCGGAGCTGCACAGAGACACTGCAGGGACAGATTGCTTCACCGTTGGCTATTTGTTGTGTATGCTGTCAAAACTGTACATGTCACGGGTGCATTAAGTGAAAATAGACGTTTGTGCTCGCTGAGTGGCACACTAGTTTTATTCTTGCTTCAAATGACATGCTACACAGCCTTCCCCTCCCTCCATCCAGACTTCTGGATGGGCTCGAACAGCTTGAGGCTCATCGTCTCTCTGATGGGACCACAGGAGTGGCTATTTCTGCCTCTGATTTACAGAGTGTGTTTGGGTAACCAAACTCTTTCCTTGAAGACCAGAATATACGATCCTTTCAATCTACATGATTTGCTGAGCTATAAAAAAAGTTTCCAAATATCATCCGGAGCAATGCCTAATCCTTTTTCCATCTCAGAAAGAGACGTGGGAGTGTTCTGACGCAGCTTGATGGCTTTCTTATTCCGAGCATCTCCTCGAGAAAAAAAAAAAAAAAAAAAAGGCCTCTGGCATTGTCAGGAGTGATGAACCTCTTCTGTAGTTATGATTATTAACAGTGAGCACTGAGCATGCAGGGCTGCTAGAAAGCTACAAGGACTTCAATTCTTCCAGGTGGGAGGTGAGAAAACACCATTTTAAGATTATTATGCAGCAGAGACTGCTTGAGTGAACACCTGAGGCCAAGCAGAGAACGAGAGAAAGTTTTCGCTGTGTTTTTATTCGGCTCGTTTCTCCTCATGTCCTAAAAGAGGCTCTTTGTGTTCCTTTTCATGTTTTCACAAGGGATGGCTCAGCTTAACAGCTCTGGACTTTGTTTTCTTTTACTGAATTGATTGAGCGAAGGTTTTGCAACAAAAGCGTTATTAGCTGGTCGTTACCTGGTCATTCTTATTCATAGAATGAGATTTTTACCGATGAACACGTTTAATTAAACATTCATTCAGTTGTTGCTTATGTGTTTATGCCTTCGTCAGACATGATCAGGTGGAGGACGCTCTCGTCATAATGATGTTGGCCTCAACAAGTCGTGTCTGATTATTTCCATGAGAAGTAAAACCTGTATATTTACTTGCTGCTTGTTTTGTTTCAGATGTAGCCCTTCAGTAACCATGTTGTAGAATCAAAAAGATCACAATGGAAGAGGTAAAGACTCTTTTATGCTTGACGCAATGGCCTGACGTACGGAATAAGCATGAGAGAATTATTATTATATTATACTACAAGCGCCTTCCACTCCCAAACTGCAGAGGCCAGTGCATCGTAAACACACTTCCACCGCAGCATTAAATTGGAGAAGAAGAAGTCGACTTCTTATCTTCGACACCAGCAGGTGATCTTGCAAGTGGAGAGCAGAGCACAGCAGGCAACTATTGTTCAAAATGAAAGTTTCCCTCTGTTGAAGGTTGAGACTGGAGCAAATTGACATCTATGAGTCAAATCTTGTGTTTCCAGCATGAATGTGCAGCTTTATGCTTTTTGTGTCTCTATCACCAAGTCTTCAGTCCTCCTCCTCTTCAGCTCAGCCTGTTTTTTCCACACGTCTACGTCTGTGTAGTCAGACCCCGACCCCAGCTCATGACTAAAGGCTGTTTTATGCTTAACGCGTCCGCGAGCTTTGTGCGGGCGACTTACGTCATTTCGGCCGCCACACCAATGAAAGCAACAGGTCCATAACAAGTTGGATTGGGTCTCTCGGACCAAGCCTTTGTCCGCGGATATCCAGCGGGAGATGGATGTTGCAGAATACCAGAGGAGAATTTATAATTCTCAAAACGTTCAATGATTTTAATCCCAAGAATGCAGAGAAGGAAGGATGTATAATCCACAAAATGTTGAATTGTCTAAATTCCAAATATCAAAGAAACATTTATAATCCACAATAACATCAAAGAGGTAAGGGAGAATTTTAAAAAAAATAATTAATTTCTGAGATTTTCAGCTTCAAGTGGAGCATTTTCTGGCTGGAAATATTCATTGTTAAAAACAGTCCACTAATCGTCCCAGGCAGCGGTGCTTCCGCTCGCTTCGAAATACCTGATCTGATGCTTTCTTTAAAGATAACCGCCAACCAGTGAATGTCGTGGACGGTGATTTGACCTTTCCTAACAAGAGAGAGAATGGAAGTCATGTAGTTTCTCGTGATATAGAGTATTTTTTTTCGAAGTAAAGACCGATTACGCAAAGACTTTATTTACAAAGGGTAATATTTAGCATTCGCACGGCCGGTGAACAAGCGCTGCACCCCTGCAGGGATCAGTGTGTCACTTCTTCATGGACATTCATCACCGTTAGCTGACACGGTATCGCCATCTTCCGATCGCTGCGGCACTGACAAGGTGACGTATGGATCCCGATAGACGAGCATAGGAAGTGGCAGCCGGTGCAGAAACTGGGTGGAGCGGCCATTAAACTTGGTTAATGTGAAAAACACGACGGCCATCACTCTTCTCAGAGAAAGCCACACCTGGTCTCATGTTGCAGGATTTAATCAATCTTCCTTGAGCGCAGCATATATGTCAGTTGTTTAGCTTTATGTCCAGTGTTACATGGTGCAGTTGTATAATGCCAGCCGTAAAGAAAGAATGACTATTTCAAGTAGAAATACTATAGAAGCTTCAGCAACAAAGGAGACTGCAGTTTTAAATATAATAATCATGTTTATCTTGGTGGCGTTCTAGTACAGCTCCCATGCAGTTGAAAACGAGATTATTACACACAAAAATGTTTATTAAAACAACTTTAAGCACCCATGGGAAAATTAAACAAAAACAATTACACTCAGGAAATGTACTCCAGGAGCAAAAAAGCTGCTCCCCTATATTGTTAATTTACCAAACAGTTTATTTCATGTATTTAAATGAAAAGTAAACAGTAGTTGAATTCAGCAAGTAAAGATGACTCTGCTAAGTCTAAAACCGTATCTATTTTATTGGGCCTTGTTTTGGGCGGGTGGGGTGGGCATTGTCAAAAAAATGCAGTACTGTCAGCTCGTCGTCGTGGGTTCGTCTGAGCATCCAAAGACTAAAAGTAGCTGATGTCTACAAAGTCAGGCACAGCTATAAATAGATATCAAAGTGCTTTCAGCTTTCATTTCCCACTGTCCAAAATGTCAAAGAAATGGCAGCTGGAGGGTGGGAGAGGGACAGGGGCTGTAAAAAAAAAACAAAAAAAAAAAGCACGACAGAATGTATGTGTTTAAAAAAAAAAAAAAAGAGTGAAACCACGGTGTGACAGCCAGAAAGGGTAAAGTGGAGCTTTGTTTCACTGCGCAGCATCAATGCACACTATGTATACCAGATGCCTTATTACAAAAGAAATCCACAGCCAGCGATGATTCCGGGTGCCGTGTCATCTGCGAGAGTCGCTCAACTCTGTCAACTCCGTCAAAGCCAGTGTGGCCATCTGTGCATGAAGTGTACAAAGAGACATCTGGATAAGCCAGAATCAAGTTCTGTGAACAGATGAGGTTCAAATCGAGGCTTCCATGAGATTGCGAATGGGAATTCGACATATTACAGGCATCAAATGGGGCACGGTGAGGTCACCGTGACATTGATTTTTAGAGGTCCGTAACCAAGATCTGGCCAAATCATCTCGGGGGAAGATTGAAGACATTTTCTAGAGGGGCTCTTGAGATATCGTGCTGAAAGCGAGAATGGGACAGACGGCCGGACAACCCGAAATCATATTGGCTCTGGCCTGCAGCTGTTATCGCCTCGGGGCCTTCGCTGTTTGATGAAAAGACCACCTTGCCACTGTTAACAGTTGAAGGGCAAAGTCGCTACAAACTTTGTATTTACAACTCGAAGCAGTTGTGTTTGCGTCAGCATTTTATGGCTCCTGTGCACAACTATCAGGTGTGAGTGACAAATTGTTGTAGGGTAAGGACAAAAAAGTAGCATAAATTATTGTTGATAAAACTGCAGACTGCTGAAAAAAGCCTCCAAAACTGAGCACTGTAATTCTTTTTTCTCGTGTGATCCCAAATAGACTTCACAATGTTGAACTCAGGACTCTGTGTTGTGCCATAGACATATTTTTAAGGTTTCCCACATTGTCTTTATGCCTTCTTTAAGTGATAAGCTTTATGATGTCAGCTTCTCCCGCATCCTTACAGAGTGAACTTCTCCTGACACTCCCAGAAACCATTAATTCTTTTTAATTTTGTTGTTTTCATACTTACCTTTGTTACTATCTCCTTACTCTAGCCCAACCAATGTGGACTTTTTAGGAACGGAACTGATTTGATATTGGGGAATAAAAAAGCATTCTGTTAACCGATATGTCGCTAAAATTTCAAAATCATATTTTTAGTTTAAAAAAAGATGTAATGCCTGATTTTGATGGCTTGAATCCAGTTCTAAACACTTGTTTAAAAACATATAAATTTAACTTTTGAACTGGAATTGAATTAAACATTTGAATATTTTCAGTTACATTTATCAGAAATTCTGTGGAAGAATGACCAATTTGAAGAGAAAATAAATCACAAATATGATGTGCATATGTGTATAACATGATCATGCAAAGTCTAATAGGTAATGTGCCATGAATACATGAAATAGATGATGTACGTTTAAGCCAGCGGTGTTAAACTCATTTTAGCTTTGCAGCGAGACGGGGCGCCACCAGTGAACTAACGGCACAATAATGCACAACATCCACAAATCCAAATGTTTTAGTGCAAATAAATAGAATACATGCAACCATTTCAGGATTTGGTGTAAATTCAACGTCCTTTCATATCGGTAATAAAATCTTGAACGATAATACTTGTTCTCAGTGGCGGGCCTGGCTGCTTCCCCCTCTCTTTTTAAAGCATTTATGTAGAAGTAATACACAATATGGGAGTAGATTGAGTATGTGGCTATGAATCAACATTTTACCTCCTTGAGAGTCTGTGAGCTGGTGTTTTGGTGCATCGCTGGTATCGCCTTTAGTTTTTGCATCATTTTCTTCAGCAGGGCTATTGGATGTGAAAACGTTTCACTTGGGCAACTTGAACGTGACCAGGAAATCTAAACCAAAGCTAAAAAGCAAAAGCCAGGTCTTGCTTGGTTCATAAACAATCTTTCCAGCGGGCTTGGTGACGGGATGTGATGTGAAATGCGCAATGCATTCTGGGTAGCGAACAAGCAAAGCTAACCTTGCGAATCAGAAAGGAAAATTTCTCGCGGGCAGACGTGGAGTCGAGTGAAAGAGGTAGAGAGGAAGAAATAGTGAGGAATGAGCTCATGGATGTCTGGTCTGAAGACTGTATATCACGGTTGTTTGTGGCGACCCATTAGCGAGCTAACGAGCCTAGCCACCATGGGCTAATGTGGCGGGACTTCCAGTTTTGGTCCGGACTAATCAATGAGCCGTGTTTCTTCTTTACTTCCTCTTTGGTGTTGTGCTACAACCCTCCCAAACCAGCAACTGTTGTAATTGCGTGTCATTTTCAGGTAGTTTGGTCTGATCTTGAAGGTGAATGTGAACGCCACCCAAACCAAATGAAGGAGTGATATAATATAACTGATATACAATATTAACAGTGCTCTTTTCCCCATTTAGTTGTTGTTAATGTCAAAAAGTTTTTTCAAAAAATTTAAATTAAACCCACTTTTCTTTAATATTTGAATTTCTATCATTTTTAACTTGCATGGGATGGGTGCAGAGTGCATTAGATAGTTTAGTCAGTTTCTGCGATATGTATATAGCATGTTTATATCGCGAAAATGATAAATCTGCAATCAATCTTTGAGGTGACAGGTTTGATTTGGCATATTATTTTCACCGAATGCCCTTGCTGGGCCATTGGAGCAGTTTGGGGGATTTTGGCATGCCTTGCTCAAGTCAAGGACACCCAAGTGGGACCCAAGGGAAGTTGGATTCAAACCAGCGAATATCCAGGCACAAGCTTGCCTCCCTAACATCAACAACTCTTTGTCTTCCAGAGCAAAGAGGAGCTCCAGGGAAATGGCCACATGGTGAAACTGTCCAGAGTGAAGGAGATTGGAGATGAAGGGGAAAGACGAGAGATGATCACCCCGGCACTGAGAAATGCACTGACGAAGCAAGGTGAGGATGGGGGAATTTACATTTGGGTAATTAAATTCACAGATTATTCAAATGCACTTCGGTCACAAACTTTTAAAGGACACCAGGCTGGTACATAACTCTTAAGAACCATTTGACGCTGCCATCTTTTTTTTTTTAAACGACGACGTATAAGACTCTGAAGCCTTTTTCCAAAAGAACATCTGGTGGGTGTCACCAGTGGCTGTAGATAATATATTCATATTATCTCTCTGCATTGCATTGTTAAAAAAAAATCACATTACACACTAAAGCACACCAGCTGCCTGTCGGCATATCCTTAACCTCGAGCTTTCCACAAGGACGGAAAGTTGTAATTCACTTAAAATACATAAATTATGAGTAAAGTCTATCTGAATTTTCAATAGCAGATGTCGGAGTGAGGCTGCAGTCATCCCCAGCTGGTTCAGTACAAAGGACATAGTACAACCTGCAACTTTGGTAGGATAATCATTACTTCAGAAGAGGAACCGAACAGGGTTTTAGATGCATGTTTTAAGACATTTTCAATTTGGACACTTCAATTAACACTCAAATTTGCCATTTATTGATGATAAAAATAGTTCAAGCCCACAAAATCAATTTTTCAAGTGTTCTTAAATAATAGATGGATTTTAGACTGAGTTTCTGTGAGATTTAGTTTTTAGAATTGCAGAAGTGAACAAATATGGTCACGTTCCTGACGGAACGTTAACATGGAAGTAAATCTGATGGTAAAATGTTCAGAAGAAAGAAAAGTGTCAAACTGATATTTGACACAACTAAACAAGATTAAAACATAAATCAAAATTGAATGTGATCAATGGAACAATGAATCACCTGAACAATTAAAGTAAATAATATTAAATGTAGAAATTGTCATAAATATCCTTCTTCTAATCTATTAATGTTAAGTGCCTCTGGTTTTTGTAGTCTCTTCATACCCTCTGGAAATAAGTGCTCAGAAGAACATTTCGGATGTGTCTCAGTCAGTTAGGCATTGAAATTGCAGGTGATGTAATCTGCTGCACAGGGAGGGGAAGTGTGAAGCTGCTCTCATAGCACATTAACACTGTGCAGTTCAACTCCATTCTTTACTGTGAAGGAACGATCTGATTGTATTGATACAAAATAAACCTGCTTTTCATATAAAAGGGGTGGTTTTAAAGAGTTCACCTAGACATGATCATTGTAGATGAAGAGATGAGAAAACATGTCCAGGATTTTTTTCAGCCAAAAGCGTGAAAAGGTTCAACTATTTATGTCCAGTTTTCTTAGTGAGCCTGTTTACATGAACACAATGTGACTCAAACTAATCAGACAACTTTAATACATTCATTAAAGCAAACTCTGGTTTACATTTTTAGCCAGACATAAGATGTCTTTTTTGAGTATTTGCATACGCAGTGAAGTGAGACTCAAGTCTTCTCTTATTATCTGTTGTCGTCTCGTCTAACATGTGGTCTTAAGCTGCTGTTGCACAGCTCAGGAAGCGGGTGAGCGGTGCAGAGTGGGGGGTTTACGGTACGGCAAAGAACACCCAGGACCAACTCTGACTCTGGTCCCACAACAGAAAGTACGATAAAGATGTAGGCGGGGTTGTGAACGACTCGGAGACGCTCCAGCGGAGAACATGGAAGCGGCCGGCGGCCAATAAGTCGTTCTCTTGTGACTCAGGTTAAACTTTCTCATTGTGAGCAGCAGCATCCAGTTCCTGCTGAAGCTCCTCCTCCTTTTGTTAAATTATTAGATTATTAATTGCGGGCAAGTTGAGAGTGACTGTCGTCTCTGACCAATCAGCAGACGGCGGCGCCGTCGCTCCTCCTCACAAACCTGTTCCTCGGTGTCCCGTAGCCTTAACGGAGGGGTAGCGGGAAATTGTACCCGACGGTCGTGGGTCCGTTCTGTACCATCCACAACTTTTTCAGTCAGACCGTGTGAAAACCCGTCCCGCCCTGCCCCGCGACAGAAAGTGCGGTGGAACTGCGCCTTTAGTGTTGGCTGTTAATCAACTTCCTGCTGTTGCACATCATGTTTTTTGTTTTTGTTTTGTTTTTCACTCTCTTAAGATTTTTTTCTTTCCCCAGCAAATGTGCTGTTTGACCAACAATAAATAATCTATGTAACTTTCACTCACACGGAATTCTCAGCTCTTAGCGTTTATGCCCTCTGCAGCTTTCGGGCTCTGTTTTACGTTCTGACCTCTACTCTTACTAAAACAGTGCTGCCCCCAGAGGACAATTGAGGGACGGCAGCTACCATGTGACTGTTAATTTCATTCCTGGTTATTTTTATGCTTCAAAATATCATCCAGCTGGATTGAACTTTTTGTGAGGAGTTTTTGTTCGACACCGCTGTTCTCACGTTAAATCCAACTCTAAACTGGAAACCCGGGGCGATTGTTGTCTCAATATGTACATTTTGCAAATCTAATACATCCACAGGTTTGTGATCCGTGACTCGTCAGGTCTGCCTGAGACATCTTACAACCCTCTTCCCCTCTTTTCTCGGTTCTTCCATTCACTACAGTCAGACACAGCAGCCAACACCCCCACGGTTAGCTTACACAACGCTCTATAAATAGGACTTCGCTTCATTTGACCAAATGTTGACCTATTTCGTGGCGCTAATGTTGGCAGCAGTCATTCCCGTTGGTTTTATTCAGGATGAAAGAATAGAGGATGAAAGTTTTTTGCATTGTTTCATGTGTAATCAGTATTGGAGAGGATGGCTCTCCAGTGCAGCCTGTCTTTTTTTTTTTTATGTCAGCACGATGTTGATGCAAAAGTTGCATGCTGCTGAGACTCCTGAGCAGCGTCCAAGAAAGTTTGAGGAAAGTGTCGGGAAAAGTTTGCCGTGACTAATAGATGGCAGCTTCACAAAGGAAACGGCAGCAGAGAAACCGACACGCCAGTTCGTTTACATTTGACTGAGACGTTGTGGGAAATGATTGTTTGGTGTGTTTCAGTGTTTCAGTGAAAAGCAGCTTCACATTGAGGTAAAGTTGTTTTTAACCAAATATTTATTTATTTAATGTCTTTTTGCGATTTCCATTGTTTCAGAAGATCCAGCCCTTATTCTATTATTTCCATCCTTTGTTTCTTTTCTCTTTTGTTCATTCCACCCTCCTCTCCCATTAACTCATTTGCTTCTTTTTCTCATTGAAGTTTGTTCCTTTTTGGGGGCGGCTGTGGCTCGGTTGGCATAGTAGTCATTTCCCAATCGAAAAGTTGCCGGTTTGATTCCCGATTCCGCATGTCCAAGTGTCCTTGAGCAAGACACTGAACCCCAAAATGCTGCCTGTGGGTGGGCTGAGTGCCTCCATTGGGGTGTGAATGTGAAGAACAGTGCGAGCGCTTTGGGGACTGCTTACGAGGTGGAAAAGTGCTAAATAAGTTAAATACATTTACCATTTCCTTTTTGCTTTACTATTTTGTTGTTATTTTCTGCTGGTTGTTTTTCTCCCTCAGTCTTTTATTATTTCACTTTTGTTTCTTCTTTCTCTATTTCTTCCTCTATTCTCAATCGCTCCATGTCCACTCATCTGCCTCCTCGCGTACAATTCGGTTCAATTATACACATAGAGACATAAATACATGCAGCCTACCAGACATTTAGTCATTTAACATGACAAGTATAAGTAGTATATGTTTGGATTTTGAATCATTGAATAAAAGCCACATGAAGAAGATGCAAACTTGAGACCTGAAAGCTCAAGGCTGAATCAGAGCGCAGTTCTCTTTGCTTTGAGGGAATACTGCAAACATTTATTCTCATTGCCAGCGATGTATGTTTTTATCTGGGCTTCACTTTCTTTTAGTTTTATTTGAATCACTCTTCTTGGTACAGTGCTGAGCATGGTGCCGACAGCCAAATCCAAATTTGACCTTTTTCTTTTGTCCAACCTTTTCTTTCCGAGTTGTTTTGCTGCATGTGATCAATATAGATACGTTTGTCGTATTTTTATTGGTTTTGACGACGATATTTAATCTTTTGAAAAATTGGTTTCCAGACATTCTCATTGAATCTTTTGTGGCTTCGCTCGCCTTTCTGAGGAAAACTCCTCTTCCTCATTATGGGCTCTACCGCACTCATTCACCAATGGCACTTTATCCACGGTCCTTCTTTTTAAATAGACACAGTAACTTTACAGACAAAGAAGCCTGAAAAAGTGAAAAAACACTGCTCATTTTAAAACTGTTAATATGTAAATACAGCTGCTTCTGGTGGTTTGTACCGTCTTGTAGTTCAATATGTTTTGTCTTGCAGTCAGTAGGTGCAAGGTTAGAGGAGGACGAGGCGTTTAAAGGTGAAACAAACACTTTAAAGCTGCTCAGCATGGGTTTTTTGTCCCGAAGAGGAAAAGGAAAATGTTACCTGTATGAGAAAAAGAAATTGAAGTGTGTGCGTGCGTGTGTTCGAGTTTGTATTTGATGTGTTTGATCTGTGGCATGTTTCATCGGAGGGTTCAACCAAAAACCAGGATTTTCACCGCTCTGCCTTTTTCTACAAATATATTCATTAACTGTTAGGATCAATAACATTATGTCTTCCATTCATCCGGCATCAACACACACACACACACACACACACACACACACACACACACACACACACACACACACACACACAAGTACATATTTTCTGTTGTTCCTTCCGTTTGAAGGTTTAACAGTGGCTGAAATTCATACAATTTTCTAAATTGAAAAGTTACCAAGTCTAGCTTTTACATGACTACAGAGATATCTGATTTCATTGATGAATTGATTAGTAAAACACTTAATTCGGATTCAAAATGGTAATTGACCGATAACGCAGAGGAAAACTTGTATGGACTTGGAAGAACAACACATTTTTAACCTGCAGAATCAAAATTACAGTTTATAAACTTTCATTTATGATATATCCTTTGCAATCAATCGGCACATTGACAAAAGCTGGAAAAGTCGTCTGCAGCTATCCTGCTCAATTTGCATTCTTATATAATCAGAACTGTTTAAGACTTAGTGTTAATATTTATGGATGTTGATCATAGTTTGTGATGTTTTGATGCGCCCATGTGAGGTGTTAATGTTTGCAAAGAAAGGTGCACAACGCGGTCACATAATAATAATAATCTCATCATTACCACACGACTTTGATATCTTTGCTTTTTTTTTTTTTTATGAATAGCAACAAAATATATTTTATTGTTGTTTTTAGCCTATGAACAGCAGCATCTGAACCAATTTACGTAAGTTCACCACAGGAGTTTATGAACCTATTTGAGTTTGCCAGACATGCGTAGAAAACAAAACAATAATGACCGGATTTGCTCAGTTCCCAAACAAAGAGAGTTAAACTTGGCATGCAGACCGGCTGCTCTTTGGTTTTTGTGATTGAAAACATGCATAAACAGGAGCGTTTCATCGAAGGTTTTGCACGTGTAACTGCTTGCATCTGAAATGGAATGTTTGGACCGGCTGCCTGCAAAGTGAAAAAATATGAATTTGATCAAAAAGCACGGTATTGGAGAAAAGCAACGCTGTGGGAAAATCGAACACATCAGAAAAAAAATATGAAATTAGTTCTGAGAAGAGATGCATTCATATTCCTTCCTTATAGGGAAAGCAAATAAAAAACCATCTGTGAGGAAGCTTAAGAATCATCTCTCACCACTACGATAGCAAACATTTCTACTACAAGGGGAGTCAATATGCACATTTCTGGAGTTAAGTAAGATTTTAAAAACAGCAGTAATTGTAAACCCAATTTCTTTTAGGTGTCGTGAATCACATTGCATGTGGTAAATGAATCTATTGTATTACGCCTCCCACTATTTGGCACGTTGGGGTAGAAACGCCCGATAATACATATTCATTGAAGTAAACGTGCTAAATGGAGGGAGTGTGTTGTTTCTCCCATCTGTCGCCCAGCTAATAAATCAGCTTCCACATGTTGCGAAGTGTTTCTACACATTAAAATAAATCTAACAAGAGGAGACGGAAAAGTGTTGTTCATCATTCTGTCGACAAATTAAATGCTCTGTTTTGCTTGATGACTTTACATTTTCTTTGCTCAGCTTAGTTTCAGATGTAAAATCGACATTAATCGTCTGCAGGGGACATTTAGGCAAATCTCACAATACAATGAAAAACTTAATTATTAACATAATTTAATGCAAATGGTGACATTTACATTTGCATTTAAGTATATTATACATTAACTTAAATATTATAACTTTATTTTTTGCTCAATTCTATTTAAATATAGCTCACAAGATAATGAACATTACAAATAGAGTGTCTCATAATATTCAAATATCTCATGAGATCAAAAGATATAAGCCATAATTATTTACATAAAAGGCTTGAGACTTTGTTTATATGTTGTGTGTTTTAGTGATTACTGACAAAACAATACTTCTTCGATTTTCTTGCAAACGTGTCTTCAGGCGAGGAGTGAACAAATGAAATTGTTATGGTAGAAACATGGTCTGTGTTGGATGTCTCAAACAAATGTATAGGTGTGCTGTTGACCCGATCAAAGCAAATTAAAAATACACCAATAATCGTTTTGTGTGACATTAAGCAACCAATTCTAGTGGGAACAATTCACAATCGGCAAACGATGAATTTTCTCCAAATGCTATTTCAGCTGCTTAAGCCAATAATATGCAAGAATTGCCACCTTATAACTGTTTATAACTATTTGCCTGCGTGGATTATCTTTTAGTTAATGTAGTTTTTCTTCAGTTGTGCTTTGTAATCACAGTCAAAGTCATTTCATTGTACATGTTGTGAATGTAGACATGATTGACAAAACCATTAACTTTTACTAAGACATTTACATTTTTAGTGATGTATTTTAAGTCGGTTGTGATGTAAATTTGAATAGTTACCCTCATTCAAAGAGTTCATAGAAATGTGGTGTCCTCTGGAACAAATTGAAAGATAAAGTACAAGATTTTTTTTTTTTTTAATAAAATGATATATCATCTCCAGGTGGTCACAGGTTTCTAACTCCTAACATAAACAGTCCTGCATGTAGTCCTAATGTGGCCATTTTCATGTCACTTCAATAAAAGAGAGACAAGGAGGGTGAACAAAGGTGCTTTTCCGACACTTCAGCTTCTTTTTGTGCATAAAATGTTTTCTCTCTCTTTCTCTGACGTGCCCTTCAGCAGCCGCTTTGTTTGAGACGAGCCGTTTCTCCTGGTGACGGATTGTGAATGAGTTTGACTTTGTGCATGTTGAAGAGCGTTTTATTGATTTTTCCATTATAAAGAAATGTTGAGCCCCGACTTTTTGACCCCACCGTGTTCTAGCAATATCTCACCTATAAAAGCTCAATTCTTGACTCGGTCTGTTCTGCTCTGCTTCCGTGCAGGATACAAGCTAATTGGGAGCCACTCGGGAGTGAAGCTCTGTCGATGGACAAAGGTAACCACCTTCAGCCTTTTTGTTTGTGGTGAACTTCAGCGCTAAATTTAACCAACTGAAGGTATGGCTTGCGCCTCTGTTGGTTAGTCGATGCTGCGAGGGAGAGGAGGTTGTTACAAGCACACTTTCTACGGGATCGAGTCGCACCGATGCATGGAGACCACGCCAAGCCTGGCGTGTGCCAATAAGTGCGTCTTCTGCTGGAGGTATGTATGCAACATCACACAGTCCAGCAAGTTTAAACTCACATTCATTTTTTATTTTTTTACCTCAGTTGGACTGCCAGTCGTTAAGAGTTTGTAAAAGTACTCAATTTCTTTTAGTAGAAATACAGATACTTGTATAAGGAAAATACTCTAATGAAAATACAGATTCATCTCCTTTACTTAAAGGCGTCATATTATCCAGTTTTTCAACGTATTCACAAGGTCTTGTTGGTTCAAAAACATTATATTCAAAGTTTATTGTCCCAAAATACAGCTTTCCTTTGATTTTCCTCCATTTGAATATTGGATCGATCGTAGGAGCTGCATTCAGAATCTGCTGTGTCTGTGTGAGTTGGACTGGCTCCGCCCACACATGACCATCTTGGGAAGAGGAGGAAGCACTTCCTCTCGTGGTGCCATGTGCCAGAGCAGAGCTGCCAAATTGTGGGAGGGTCAAAGGGAGGGACTCCCTTGATTGTGACTGGCTAAACCCCAGATGATAGTATATAGGGTTTGATTTCTGATTGGCTGTTCGTAGCAACACACTGGTTGGAGCAACATACACATACACATATACATATCACAAAACATTCTACTTTGTCTTATTTGTTTGAAGTTTGTTTGAAAAACCATATAAATAGAATAGAAATTGAATTTCTAAATAGTAAAACATGACTGGATTTTATATAACATTCTTTATTCATTTAGTAAGAATTTTGTTTTGTTTTTTTAAACAAAAACAGGAAGTTGTGGCATTCAACCATTATTGATATAACCTGATTACTTTCAAAATACTCATTTATCATCATCATGTTCTTTGCCACCTCTACCGGTAGTTTCCTGATACCCACTGACACCATTGTTACTCAGAACAGCAGCACGGGGCACCGGTGCTGGGGGGAATTGTGCAGTTTTTCCAAACAAGTTGAATTTTCACAAATAAACATCACTCCTATATTGTTTTGATGAATCGGGCCCGGTCAGGACACATGAGGTTGAAAGTAGCATTGCTCTCCAAGTCTTATAAAAACATCAAATATTATGGTTAAATCATGTTTTGTATTGGTCATAAAGGCATTAAGATGATAAGATAAGATCGCCTTTATTAATCTCACAGTGGAGAAATTTACTAATACAATGTTAGATACATCATTGGACACGTCACACAGAAATATGTTGTTCATCAAATGAAAACGGGGCTTTTTGAGCGAACTGCAAACTTAGGAGAAATCGAACATAATTTAAATTGATCTTTTCTCAGTTGTGTTAAGTCTGTGTGCAGTTTTCATGTTTTTGTGTGTGCGCTTGTGTGTATCTTTTGGCTAATTCAGTTTCCTCCCACACTGCAGGCGTATGCATTTGAGGCTAATTGGTGACTACATAATTGGCAGTTGCCGTGAATGTGTGTATGTTTTCCCTGTGATGGACCGGCCTTCACATCCTCACTTGTATGAAACG
The DNA here is from genome assembly GCF_963422515.1 of Blennius ocellaris. Classification (NCBI taxonomy): domain Eukaryota; kingdom Metazoa; phylum Chordata; class Actinopteri; order Blenniiformes; family Blenniidae; genus Blennius; species Blennius ocellaris. The sequence goes on along the minus strand of NC_137651.1, from coordinate 3,644,710 downwards.
GCTTCAGAGACAGACAAATATTTTTAGACATTGTGACCATCTTTGTGGACTGGGCCCTACAGTTGTCCTCCGCACATAAATAAAGCAGTCAATCTTTTATTAGGATTAGGATTATTGATGAAACCTTGAGTAATAAAAGAGGGAGAATTGTTCCTTTTTTCCACTTTATGTCGGCATTGTTAGTGGATGATGCAATACGTGATTACGCTGCAATACATCCAAATCATCCACTGTCAGAGGAGCAACCAAAGCAGTTTTAAAATTCATTACTCATGAAATAACTATATTCAACTCAAATGAAATAAAACTGGACCCGAGCTTTCTACAGATCTTTCATTATTCACTTGCAAAGATACTTGAGTTGGTGAAATATAAACTACTGCATCAAACTCAGTTTTCTGGTGCTGAAGGATTGTTGCCTGCCTGCTCTGTTTTCCTCCGCTCCAAACTGAACCTGTTTACCGCGCATCTCCAGGCGGATCTCAGAAGACTCCTCTGTCACAAACAAGGTAATGATTTACATGCGGGAGACTAATGGGCGCCGTAGCCGGGAGGTCTAAACGTGGACGCTGATTCATCTAGACGTCGGCGAGAAATTGGGCCTTTCACTCCCCTCAAGTTCCATTTGAGACGGCGACTGTGTTGAGTGCTGGAAGGTCGCCGTGTTGAGTGTGCTGCAGTTGAACTGCTTCCCCGTCACCACAGATGTGCCGCGCTCTCCTGTGAAGCGGCGATGTGGGCTGACAAGAAATAAGCAGTTTGAGGGCGCAGATGCTTTTGCCGCTGCTGGTTTTGCTCTCCGCTTCACTGAGGCCACAGGTGCAGTTAAGAGTTCCACAAAAGTGTCAACGCGAATACATGCAGAACCGAAACCTGTGCGTCGGGATTTCTTTTCGTGGCAAAGAGTCCGACTTGGACAGCTCAGTGTTACTAACACTTTAAGACAGCTTTCACCAAACAATACGATGTTTTCTGTAACTTAATCTGTTTTCTTTAATAGGGTGAGATTACACACGCCCACATATTTCACTTTCGATTTGTGAGCTGGTTTTAATATTTGCCTCTTTGTTAGAATACTAAAGTGTCTTATTCCAAAGAAGACACAGATTGCATGTTGATATCAGGTGCAAATAACGCTGTGTTCCAAAATGTGTTTTTCTTTCTCTACGTTTATTAAAAAAAGAAGTTTACTGTTTTCACTTAAGGACCACAAAGCAACCTGATCACCACAAAACTGTTTAAGAAGGCTATTCTTACACATTTTACACCAAAAATAAGTGCCATAAAATCCAAACTCCTCCAACACAGGCTCGACTGAATTAAGCGGCTCCTTTCTTTCAAATCTTTATTTTTATTATTATTAATTGTTACATAATGTTCATCCTTTCTTTAATATTAATATTGTCATATAGTGTGCTCTTTTCCTTATTTGTGTTCTAAATCTTACTTTTTTGATTTGTATTCCTCTATCCTATAAAAAGCACCATATTGTGTATAATTGTTGTGTGTGATAAATACAGGACTTGACTTCACAGTTACATCAGTTGCATGGGATCAGTTGCACAGAAACGTCCCGACTTCCCATCCAAGTCGATTAATAAAAAAAAAAACAAACAAAAAAAAGCTACAAACAAGTTTCAAATCAACAAGCAGTTTAATTGCAATTGGAAGATGAATATGACATCAAGAGAAGGAAGAAGGAGGCAAGAAGTGGTCGATGACACATACACTATAATTTTAATATTTTTACCTTTCATTATATTTATAGTAGCTCGGGGTGTGATTGTGGCACAGGGGGTTGATGGGATCTTCATTGAACCTACAGATCCACCTCGAACTAAACTAAGCAAAACAAGCACTGATTAATCAGTGAAAATAATTTATGGACTATAAGTCACTCTTCTTTCAGTTGTTTGTCTGGTCATGAGACTTATCTATATAGGGAGATACCAGCATGCTGCTACTGTACCACAGAAAAAAAACAAAAAAACGTCTATCACTATTATAATATTAAACTAGCAGCACAAGCCGAGACAGCAGAATTTAAACTAAATATGCTAAAACATGCAGTAGAAAACAGGCAAAAAAAAAAGTATCAGGAAGAGTTCATAGTTTATTAGAAACTTTCAAGAGAGAAAAGCAGAGAAGCTGTTACTGTGATGAAGAAAACAAAGAAGACTAATGGCCAGAGCTGCAGAACAAATATCCAGGAGGTTCCAGAATAAAAGCTGCAACAACCGTTACATCTGGACACGGACTATAAATGCGATGCCAACACATATTCACTTTGTTTTTTTGCCTCTTAATGGTGCAATTTATACATATAGTCCAGAAAAAATGGGTACTTCTCTTTACTTCTTTACTTCAATGCATTATCTCTTTGAAACTGTCCTCTGTGGCATCACATCTGGTGGGTTTGAATCCTGGCTGCAGCAGCAATGTCATGCAGTGTACAAACTGTAGAGACGAATCAAATCTAGTTTTATAATCAGTTATCAACTAAAACTATTGAATAAGAGCTCACTATACTGATGCTCCTCGTGGCAAGCCGTGGCTATTCTACTTGGTCTGCACAGCAGGTGGTTGGTTGGTCTACATCGTAGTGCCTTGGAGCTGCGCTGCTTTTACAGAAAGATGAATGTAGTCAGATGTGACATCTGCCACGGGTTTCAAGCTAGAATCTCGAGGTTATTAACGTCCTTATCTATTTGTGAGTTGGACCATAAGGAGTGCTGGTAGTGGATAAGTGTCTTTGTCATACACTGCAACCAACCCCAGCTCCATCACGCCTGAAGGAAAACAGACTACCAGCCATCAGTGGGAGTGAAGTTTAAAATGTTTTGGCATCTGCTTCATCCTGAATAAATATTTGTTCGTCCAACAAGTGGTTAAGAAATGTTCTGTTGGTATTCATAACCGATTGCGAGGCTTTGAGATGTTTGTTTGTGCTTCGCCAACAGACATCACACCAACCCCGTGGGCACCGAGTGGCGCTGGAAAATGGACCCTGCAGAGAAGATTCTGGAAGACGCCACGGAAAAGCACCAGAACATGATCCGGCAGTTCAGAGGTCGGTGTTTGGGAAAGGCGCACATTTTATGGTGAAACGCAACACGTGTGCATGTTGATTTAATACACTTTATGTGCACATTAAATCAGTAGGTTGGCCCCAGGTACAGGAGTGATGATGAAGGTTTTAAAGAATGTTTATAATCCAGTCACTCCTCCGTCTTCTAGATTCGCTTCATCCAAGCGAACACCATGGAGGACAGGGCACACTCTCTTAGACACACAAGCACAAATAAGGGTGTGTCGTTCAAAACTTTTGCCTCGCAGTGAGAAAATCCATTGTTTGGTTCCGCGCTTGAGGTGTTGATGTTCGCGTGTTCTCACTGTGCACGCTTGGGTTTTCTCCCACAGTCCGGCGACAAGTGGTGATACTGGGGATGTGGTTGTGTCTCGCAACTGTGTGATAAATAAACTATGACAAGATGCTCAGTGTCAGGGCTGTACAGTGAATCGCAAATGTATCATTGTCGTGAGTTCAACGTGTCATAAATGCACTGTGCATTCCTGCTCTGCAAAAAGTAAAGTGATTAATCAAGATCCATTATTTTTTAACAGAAAACCTGTGCATGCACAGGGAGAACGTGCTCACAACTCTCACTGTGAGGCCAAATGGCTGACCACGACATTATCCTGCCATCCCACAACAGTAACTCTTTTTATCATATTAAATATGCAGGCAACGGCGCGCACAGCCAAGTTTTCCCAGCACTGCTGTTTACCGCCTTTGACCTCCTGCAACGTTTTACATAATGATGCAGAGCGAAGATTAAAATGCTTCGTCTCGGCGGTTTCGTCACACAGTTGCTACACCGCCACATAAATCACCTCACCTCTCAGCCAACACATGCACAGCTTACTTTCCTCCTCCGTGGCTGTAATGGTCCGAATGTCACCGTCTTCATTGTTTCAGAACTTCAGCCTCACTTTGGGTTCAGCCGAGTTCTCACCAAAATGTACATTTTCTGAGTTTGTAACTGTTGGAAAAACTACAAGAAGGACTGTTGACTCTGTAAACAGATTTCTTTGCACTACTTGTATCAATTCTCCTGGCATTTTGGATTTCTTGTCTGGCAGCTACCGGTGTTGGCTGAGAACGGCTGGTTGGTTCAGTCTGAACAGGATTTAATGATTGTCGTGTGAGCGTGCCCTCAGCAGATTTTTTTGTGAGCAGTGTTATCAAAACATGGAGGCAATCTTTTTTTTTTTTTTTACATTCATTTAAAGGGATTACATTTTGACAGGGAAAATTATGACTCTACCAGATGGAATTTGAGCACTTCAGGTACAATTCTGACCAGGTTGGTTTACGTAGTGACATAATCCTGCCTATGAGTGTTAAATTAAACACTTCATCAGGCCACATTAACGAGGCGGCCCAGCACACTGTCCAGAGAGAAAGCTTCAAGTTTAACACACACGCATGCACGTCCAGCTCAAAATCACTTTTTTCTTTTCTTTTCTTTTCTTTTCTTTTTTCTTTTCTAGCTTCAGTCATACACCAATGTCACTTCTACATTACAGTCTTCTTTCGATCTTTTTTCCATTTTACAGAAATTAATCACAACAGAGAGAAAGAACTCATTCACGCAACTCTGCTGCTCATCTCACAAATGCCTGGTCCTTACAAATGTTGCCCTGTTTAATTAGGTAATATTCCAGCTTGATTTCAACAAACAAAACGCTAAGAAATCGAAGTATCCTGACATTTAGCGCTGTCTTCCAACTGAAAGCCACACAGTTTGTGATGCGCTGAGGTGTTCTTTGCCAACATGAACGGCTACACCTCCACTGACTTGACCCTGTGACCTCACAGACTGAGTGCAATCTCTCCAACCTCCGGCCTGCTGCTGATCCCATTAACAAAAACAGTGAAGCCATTGTACTCGGGGAATAATATAAATGGCAAATGTTAAAAGCCTCCGAGATGCATCGTCTTCAAAGGGTCACAGTATAACTAATATAGTCCTTCATCAGAAATAATTTCCTGAGCAGTATTTTTTTATTTGAACAGATGCTTTTGTTGACAGGAAACTTGATTCGGTAACTCATTTGCTTTTATTGTTTTTTTTTGTTGAGTAAAAACGGCACAGTTTTGCATTTCCAGCCGCTTTTTACCAAGTAAAATTTTCTACTCCTGATTAGAAGCTCAGTCTGACATCGTCATCATCCTCTATAATGGAAAAATCACATTATGCAGCCTTCAACTTCATTTACAGTTGACAGTGATACATTTCAATCCCTCAGCACAATGCACTGCCCAGACAAAGCCTCGGTACCTTGGGTGTGATTAAACAGGTCCCCCCCCCCCATGGTCTCATCAGATCACGACTTTAAATATCATGCAGATGGGGAAGATGTTCATTATGTGGAAGAATGTGGCTTGAGTTTATCTTGAGTGTGTATTCTTTGTTGGTTTAGATTAGCGAGTGAAAATTAGTAAGTGATTACCAACTTAGATAATGGGTGCAGTCAATGTTCTATTTACTGCCAATAAAAAAGTGAATGACTGAGTTATGAAATATGAAAAAAATAACATGCTTGATATAAATAAAATACGCACAATAAAATATTGGTGTGTATCTTAAAGTACAACCATTTAAAATGCAATGAGAGGTTGTGTGAGTCTAGTAGGCCTGCATTACATATCCCCACGGTGGCGGAGCAGCGGGGGGTCGCTGGTGTCTGAAGAGGACCGCCCGCGTTCAGCAATCTCACAGCCACGGGATAGAAACTGTTTCTGAGTCTGATGGTTCAGTTTGTGATGCTGCTTAGCTTCAGGCCTGATGCTGGGGGAGCAAACAGTGTGTGAGATGGGCTCCTTCACAATGCACAAAGCCTTTTACCTGTAATGTCGATTCTCTTTGTCAGGTGCCATTGGCTCCAGCCTCCAAAAACAAGCAGGTATAGAAAATCGATGCATGGCTGCAAATGAGAAACAATTGTAGTAATATAATAATAATGAAGGAAAGATACTATTCTCTAAATTTTAGAGTATAGATATGGTGTATCGTATTTTCATTCCTGTCCAAGCTTCCCACAATTTCAAATAATACCTGAATACTGAAAAGTCAGAAAATTACAGATTCAGAAACTTTTCAGTTATCTGCAAAGAAAGCAGCGGTGCTGCCATCACAGAGCCGTGTCTGCCGTCAATCAAAATAAGCAGCAGTGCTCACGGATCAAAGCAGGCCAATCTGTGTGCGAGTTTAAAAAAAAAAAAAAAAAAAAAGCACTGGGTCAGAAGAGGATGCAGATATTTGTAAAGTAAGGGAACTGCCTCAAAGAAAAGAAGATTAAGTTACAAGTGCTGAGTAACTTTTTAGAACTGGGTGAAGAAACATAATTGAAAAGTTTTGGGTTTTTTTTGTTTGCCGGAGTTATTTTTCAGTTTCACATAGAGAGGAGCACGATATGGCGGTAAAAATGAGTCATGCAGGAAACACACAGTGCAGAAATAGGCTGCTGTTCTTCACTAAAACCCAAAGGTGATTACCAAACAGACAAGGCAGCAGGAGCTTTCGCCACACTGTGTAATACTCAGTAAAGTAGCTCTTTCCTTTTAGTGGAATTTTGAAAATGATTTCTTTGGTGACAAAGCAGCCACTATTGTTCTAAATGAACACAGCATGTGATGATTGGCTTTGGTTCATCGAAACAGTCTCTCAGGTTGTTGCATAAATGTGGCCCTGCAGGCTTTGGTGTTGGCGAACACGTGACATTAATGGCCTTTTGCCCTGTGGATGGACAAGGATATTGAGTTTCAGGTTTCTTTTAAACTTTTGTTTGCTATCTCCTTGTAATAAACAATCCTATTATACCTGCCAATAATGTCACAAGTGATTTCATAATTGATTGATTTCCCTCATTAAGAATTATAAGCTGCTGTTAAGGAAACCGTTTATAAGGATTAAAAGGAATATTTTTTAAATAAATAAGTGCTTGGCAGAGCATTTGCTTCTTGTTTTTTTTTTCTCCATTTGTTTTCAGTCGTGCATGCATTCTGCATCAGCAGATCTGATGCACATGCTCTTTGTTGAAACTTGACTAGAGTTGTCCCCTGTCAATTTGTCCATGTTTGTCAAAGCCCCATGGTCAAATTAACAAGCGCTATGCTGCACGTTTGGATTTCAGGAAGCAGCTTGGTGATGTTCTGTCTTTAGCAGCGTCCGAGTGGAAGTCAATGCATGATTTAATATTTTGTTGGTCGAGTCATTTTAAAAATTGAAAGTCCTGTGCAGTTGGAGCAGAGAGAATGGCTGGAGTCAAGCAGGCTGCAGTCCTTCCCTGAACCTTCATCCAGACTCGCGCTGGTTGGGCTTGTTTTATTTTACCAACTCGATCCATTGAGGAGTTTCTGAACAGCATTCTTGTGTGCTTCCTAAATTAAACATTAAACGATTCTGTAAACATGGCCACTGGAAATGGTTAATACATTTGTACCCATTTTAAACTGATGCGAGTTAAATCCAGAGTCTGCACACTGCTGATAATGGTTATTTACTTGAGTTATGTCTGAGGAATTTATTTTAATTCATTCATGAATGTACATATGCATGAGTGTACTTGGGTACTGTCATACATTTTAGGTTATTTTGGCCCTTTCAAATTGGCGTGAATGATTGAGTGTGACTGAGTGACTGAGATTGTGTTTCTCTCCCCGGTTGCAGCATCAATGTACCTGCCACCTGTTGAGACCGTAAGCTGCTTTCTCATATTGTCAGCTGTGATGGTCTCGATTAAATAAAACAGTATGAAAGATGAATGAGTGATCCACTTCAGAAAGACATTCCCCAACCAAGTTTGCGAGAGGTTTTTTTTACCCGATTAAATCCTTAATGAAATTCTTGTGTGGTTTCAATAACCTCAACCACAAGAAGCACATGCGATCTTGCAGCAGATGGTCCTGTTCCCACGCGGCCATGATTTCAACATAGCCAAGTCAGTCTGGAGCTCCAAGAAGAGACGGCGGCAATCTTGAGGGATGAAATCTGCAGAAAAACACAGTAGCGTATGGCAAAACTCTTGATGCCGTTTTAAAAAAACACAACCAGAATAAGTGCAATACTGACTCTATTCATAACCCCCACTTCACTTTTTGATTTTATTTATAACTTTACCTTTCTTCTCTGCTTCCTATTCAGTTTTTTTTCTTTTTCTGAATACACTTAATTCGGGACTCTGTTTGCTTTTCTATGTGTGTGATGGTCTTTCAATTTCTCCTTCAGAGGGAGCGCAGCAGCAATCACGTCCTGTGGTCCGCCCGGCCACAGAAAAATGCAAACCTAATAATAACCTACGGACAGTTTTATATAACATAGGAAGGCAACGATCCAAAATGTGGTTTATTCAAGAATCACTGCACTTGCTGTAAAATGAAATGGAAACTGCTGCCATTACAGTGATATCACAATAAACCTCCATTACATGGTATGATCAAGATGGAAGCAGGTGGTGAGCCTTCCTGCTAGAATGTGTGGCTGCAGGGTGTTAAATACAGAGGAGAAATCGATAAACAGCAGCTTGGCTATTGTGTTTTGGCTTTCCAGATGTTTGTATATGATGTCCATGATAAAAGATTGTGCATCATCCACCCCTTCCTGCCCGATATGCAAACTGAAGCGGGTCGAGCTGAGAACCTGCTCCTGTGGTGACACAAGTTTAACAATCCTCTCTGAGGCTTTCATCACTCGACATGTTAGGCCTGAGGTGGTTTGGCACCCTCGCAGTACTTTTTTGAGGGAGGCGGGTTACATTTCAGTGCTTCCACATCTGGGGGATTGAGAAGGAAGCAATAGAGTTCTGAAAGAGGAGCTGGAATACCGAACCGTTGTGTTGACTTCAGTCCCTTTTAAAGCCTCTCATCACATCTTTAGCGCTGATGTTGAGTCCAGAGCCGCTGCTGTTCAGTGAGGAGATGGTTGTTTCCAGCTGGGTCTCACATCTTGTGAAAAAGGAGTTGAGGTCATGAGGCAGTGATGCTGGACTGCTGCCCTCAACCCCAATGACTTTTTTGAGAGGTGGAAGTTGTCTTCACAGCTGCCATATTTTTGAGAGCCTGCCAGGCCTATTGCAGGTCCCCTGTAGTTAAGCTTGGCAATTTTTATAGCATGCTTCACCTTTTTATTGACCTCCTTCTTCTCACTGCCAGAAACCGATGAAAAATATTCTCTTTTTCTTGTTGCGGAGAGCTTTGAGTTCTTTTGTCACCCATGGTTTGTTTTTGGGGGAAATGGTGATTGTTTTGGTGGGGATGATGTTGTCCACACAAAAGGTGATTTATGATGTCACAGTGTCCTCCTGCTCATCGATGTTGCTGGAAGGAGCCATTAGGTTGCACCATTCAGTGGCTTCGGAGCGTCCTTGTCAGTACTGTCACTTGTCCATTGCTTGACATTTTTAACAAGCTTCCCTGCCCTGCCCTGCTCACAATGGGTATATAAGCTGGTGCCAGCATAACTGGTGGGGACTCTTCTGTAAGAGTTACAAAGTTTATGGCTATGGAAGCCATTGCATTGTGTTTAATTGGACGCCAGGGAGCAGTATGAAAATTTTTAGCTTATTAGCACATTTCATTTAACCTCTGCAGAGTATTTTGGTCTGTGTTGGTAACGAGACTTTTAAAAGCACACGATATATAAAGTGAGACAGATTTTAAATTTATGCTCCAGAAGAGGTTAACTGCATTGGTTCAATATATGTAGCTGCTGTTTCAGATGTATCCACTGGGGACTGCACTGTTCCAGTAAGAATAGAGGGGATGCAATGCAGATTTCAAAATGTTCTAAGCTAGGAAATTAGTCATGTCGCAGTAGAAGCTAGCTACCTTCTTGCAGGTCAAACAGCATTAGCTTCGAGCTCTACCATGAGGGCGAGTTTGTGAAAACATGAATGCTAAAGACTGCAGAAATCCTCTGTCCTGAAAAGCAATATTTTACTAGTCTGAAGAGAAACGCCTTCTCACATAGAATTCAGGCTGCACTTTTTCCCCCTGAACTAGATTTCAGGTTGTATATAAGAAAAATTAGATACATTTTGGACTGTTTATTTATTGCTTTAAAAGTAAGTGAAAACTTTGACGGATGTGCTAATTTGTTAGGCTTTCTTTTTACTTGTCTGGCCCAATCAAGATCAAATTAAGCTTTATGTAGCCCAGAAAATGAATTCCATACGACTCCTCTCTGTTGCACTGTTCAGAAGCAACACATGTATTTTCCGCGATAAGTTCCGTTTATTACTTTGCTCTCACAGCAAACCTGAACATGAAGCTGGTATTTCTCACAAGTGCTTTGATTTGTCTCCCACGTGAAGGGACTTTAATTTTCTGGTTCGAAGACATTGATTACCTCGTCGGCTGTATTAACTTCAAAACTCTCCGGAATTGAACCGCTGACCTCTCTGCCTCCAGGTGTCCCTGGAGTAAAGCCGGAGCGTTATGAGGAAGGATTAGCAGTCAAGCATTGTGCCCTTTCCCTGGTGGGGGAGCCAATCATGTACCCTGAAATCAACACCTTCATCCGTCTCCTCCACCACCAGAACATCTCCAGTTTCCTCGTCACCAACGCACAGTTCCCCCAGGAAATCAGGTACCGGCAAAATTAACCTACACAGGCTGGTTTTGTGGGTGTCATTGTTTTCTTTCCACCCTAAAATGACATGATATTGTTTACTCTAATTGCGAAAGAGTTGAAAGAACACTGTTGTCTATCACGACTTAACATTTATAATCATAAGAACAAAAATATTCATCAAAACCCATGTGAGCAAAAACAGAGTTGAGAGGAAAGACTTTTGTTTAACAGGGGGGAAAAAATCTCAGAAGTGGCCGTTTACAGTACTGAAATACAGTAAATTCTCGTTTATTTACACCACAACAACATTGCAAGTCTCTGAAACAAACACTTTTTGAAGATGGCTTTGAGAATGTACCATTTTCAAATTATATCACCTTCAATGTTTTATTCATTCTTTTCTTTGCGGGCACATGTTTGTGGATGTATTAGAAAACTCGACACTAACTAGTGGCCTGGAAAGCAAACTACAGTGTTTTCAGTGTTTGTGGCATTCCCATGTTTTCACTGATTATTGAAATTCTGTCATCTGAACTTGAAAATGTTCTCAAATGGAAGCGGAAAATTTATGCTAATTCCAGTAGATTGTTCTTGTCATTGGGAACGACAATCTAAGTTACAGCTGAAACCACAGATAAGAAACTTTTATCCTAACAGTTAGAGATTGTTGTAGGAAAACAAATGATTTATTGATCTTAATGATATTTTAGTATCTATTCTTGCCATGCAATGACATCATGGGAAATGAAATGTCTCTATTACGTAAGGTAATGTGTCATTATAAGCAGTTTAAGTAAGATAATGATCCATGGTGATATCATGCCAGCTTGAATCCTAACTTGGTAGTTCCACTCTCATCTTAAAAAAAAAAAAAAGAGCTCATGTTAGCCTCCTGAACTGAAGCTTGGAGCTTGTGAAATAAACTGAAACTTAACTACGAGTGATTTGTTTGATGATACTGATTTTATTAGATGCGTTGGAGCATCGTTGTTCAGTGTTTGTAGTTAAAAGCAAGATTTTGAAGAGAAACAATAAAGAGAAGTTCCCGTCAGCACATTCAATGTATAATTTTCAATATAAAGGAAGTACCAATTGCATCAAATAATTATTCCAACATTGTTGTGAATGAACATGCTTCTGACTTTAACAATAATTTACAAGTTAAAGACGGCAGTGCTACAAACTTGTTTGATATGTGAAGTTAAAAGAAATAGGTGAACCACAAAGTCAGTCAGCTTGTTACATTGGGGGGGCGGGGTTAGGTTTCAATAAGCCAGACTTTAGTTTTGTTTGAATACAGAAGTTGAAACGTATCATTCATTCATTCATTCAGATTGTTATATCACTAAGTCAAGATATTATTCTACAGATGATTGAAATGTATGCAGCTCCTCCTCAAAACATTGCCGACTAAAACATGTATAGAACTTAACACAACCCTGTGGAGCAACACAACCATGAGTGTGAGTAGTGGTGTTCACTTTACAAGGCAGTGCCACAGCTGTGATAATATTTGTAGAATATAAGTAAAACAACTTTAACGTGTGAGAATGGAACAATAATGTGACCACGGCGTGTTAATCACAACACGGCAGCTTCTGCTCAACACGGTCAGCACTGTATGTATATTTTTTCTGACATCTCTTCAACATTCAAAGCATCATTATTTTCCTTATATTTATCATATGTATGTGTGTTGGGATAAAGAGGTGTTTCAACGAGACACACTGAACATTAGACAGAATATCTAAGTAGATAACTTGTCTATAATTTATGATGTTACCTTACGCAAAGGTTGCTTTGCTTACAGTTCTGTTTTATTTAAGGCTGAATTTCACAGTTGAGGATTGAATATCGTTCGTGTCTTATTGACTTATAACGGAAAAGTTATAGACAGAACTTTTCTGTTTCTTCTTTTTCTTGATGCAGTTGCTCATTCATGCTTCGCAGAGCCGAAAATTATCGCTGACTTCAAGCTCCAAATAGAGATGCGTTTTTCTCATTTTGCTTCAGTTTCAGATGTGATTTGATGCATGTACCGCACATTAAGCAAACATTACATTACAGAGTCTGTAGCGCTCGTCTGTCAAAACCTCAAAGGGATTCGGTCCCTGAAGGGAAACACTTGGACCGGTCGGATTTCATATTGCATTTCTATGCTTGAGTAGTTTTATGTTGTTCATCATAATGATATCTTAACTGGTCTGACCCCATTGAGATCAAATCAAATTGCATGTGGACCCTCTGATAAGTTTGACACTCCTGTTGTAGAGAGCAAGGGTTGGGTAATTGGATTCAGCTCAAGATAAATATCTCTCTTAATAAAAAAGTGTCTCAGTTGATCGTTTGAATCAGCTTTCGTTCCAGCTTTGGGTTCATCTAATTATTGTATTTCCCTGCACATTTTCACCTGGTAATTCAAATTTTAGTCCTTAAACACATCAACTTCTGTTCCTTAACTTACACTAATATAAACTTTAATTTTCACAGTAAAGTAAATAAGTTCTCAAGTTTCAAGCGCATGTCTCTGCTGCTTTCTGCATTTATTATTCATGTTTTTTACTTTGAGCTTATATTTCAGTGATGTAACTATATTACTCTTCATTTGAGGTTTTTAGGAGGTTGTGTTGATCTGTATTGAGCAAAGAAAGCAGGTAACAAACTTGAAGAAGTGAAGGTTTTCATTTGAGAGGAGGAGGATAAAAGTGAGTAAGCGTGTGAATAGGAGGGAAGGCAATGAAAGAATCGGGGTGGAGAAAGTGGAGGACATTGAAATGTAGGTGCTTGTGGTTAATCATCCGCCGCGGAAGTGAATAATGCGGGAGGTGAAGGAGAGAGTGCAGGCAAAGTGGACAAGATAGAGACGAGTGTCAGGAATGATCTGTGATAGAGATCCCAGCTGGGTCTGAGAGGAAGGAAAGATTAACTTCATTGTGTGTCTCAGCAGTGAAATAAACTCTCCCACGGCTCGACACAACTGTCAAGCTCACTATTGCCAATGCGGTTAAAAAGACAATTACAGACTCTGTTGAAACAGTTTACATTGGTTTACTCTGTTGAAATCTGGAATCAAATATAATCGTCACATCACATGTTCTGCGCATCGCCTGTATTGTTTAAACAGTTTTCTGATCGACAAACAATATTGAGGAATAATGATGCATAAAACCTCTACTGATGTCTCTGCACCTGGACACTTGTGGAATGATGTGTGGAATGAATTTGGCTTTCAGTCAACAAATTACAGCAACGGCATTCTACAAATTAAATACCGTTGCACAATAAGTAACCAGAGACCACACCTGCTTTTGATAAACCTGGCAAGGCGAGAATGACATCTTCGCTGCACTGGACTCATAATAGACAAACTGGTACGGTTTATGTGTGATGACATGACACCGGTTAACATCTGGCCGAGGTCTGGGTTTAAGGAGTTCGTTCAGGAGCTGGAGCCAAGGTACACTAGTTGTGAAAAACCAATGACTGCATTAAAGACTACATCAGAGGTGTCAATAGAGAATTAAAAACAATCTGTCGATTTTAGACGGCTGGACATCGTGTACCACAGAGGTTTATGTGACAGATGAAGAATAGGAATTCAAAGTTATTGGAAATTATCATTGTCAAACTGGCCGAAATTGAGGGGGAAAAAATACACTGCTGAAAAAATTGGATGAGTTGAGATTTGACCAGGCCCCTATTTTCTACCTAAACGGAGTTTCACTTGTATAACGTTTTTCCACTGCTTGAGCAGTCCCCAAAGGGCTTTACACTGTTGATCACCTTCACACCTTCACACTGCCATGCAAGGTGCACAGTCCCTCCATTGGGAGCAATTTGGTGTTCAGTGACATGTGGGAAGGAGGAGACTCAAACCCGCAGCCCTTTGAAAAAAGTGTGACATGAATGAATTGCTTGCCCTGTGTTTAAATCCCCTGAAGTGGATTCAACGTGCGAAATCTGCGTGACCGTGACACCAATGAGGCATAACACTGCGTATCAACACTAGACTATATACCATGCAGATTCATAACTTAATACAATTTAACATCATTTTATTATTAGATAATATTAGATTAATATTAGATAGCGAGGAGTGGAATTTGATTAAGATTATCAGAGAGCATTAACATGACTGGAAACACGGTTGTAAACAATTCAATATGCAGATTCTAGAAAGGATTACTAATCTGTGTTTGTGAAAACAATGAGTTTCTATCTTCCACCAGTTTTTATTTTTTTGTTTAATTCATCAGGTGTGTATAGGATGGTGAGGAGACAAGCCGTGGTGTCTGGTTTATAGATGATTGCACACATTAAAAGACATCAGTTGAGGTTTTCAATGGGAGTGCGATGATTGTATGGGCACTTTTCATTTAGAGGATATAGTAACAGTGAATGTCTCTAGAGTTTCTGCCATCCTTGTCCAGTATGGACAATAGAATGAACGAAAGTTGACAAACAATTCCTCCCTCAGCTCTGCTTTTGAATCTATAGCCTCCCTGATCTTGAACCTCTTATCTGGTTCGCTTGTAATTAAATACATCAAGCGAGACTGTGCCTGAGGACATTGTCGTTTGAAACGGCACTCGCAGCACTTAAGACACAGTTAAGGACTCGGGGTACATCTCTCCTAAGGAAGTGATTAACAGCTCGCAGGCCTTTTTTTTAATTTTTTTTATTATCATTACTATGTGGAGTTTTTAATCCTGGAAGCTTTTGCTTCAAGAGGAAGGAAATCCCACAGCAGGCACTTTATACGAACAGCACAGCTGCTTCCTCTGTCATGTTTAGTAGCAACAAATGAACTGTGGGGCTTCCAAGCAGCCATCATTCATTGTCCTGTTAGCAAGAATATGGAAATGGCATGTCTTTAAATAAATCACTGTTTGTTTTATATATTTTTATATTATTATCATAAAATAACAAACAGCTTCCCGTTTTCCCCACTGACCTCACGTGAGCCTCTGTGGGAAATGGGCCTGCAGGCTGCACGCTGCCCGGCTGTGTTGTGGAGGCTGGATGCAACTGCCAGGGATTTGGACGCGGTTCCCGGTTTGCTTCGCTCACTGTTCCCTGACCCTTTGATCCAGAATCACTTGCAAGCTGTCGAGACTTGCACACATGCATCACGAGTGTCAGCTGACCAGCCTGTCACAGACTCACTTGTCACATAGTCATTGAGCAAGTTGAAGGCCGGCAGCCAGCAGCCATTTTTCCCTGCTGCCAGCGCCGCCTGGCCAGAAAGGAGCTGCTGCATCTTATCGAGCGTCTATTCCAGTCCTGCTTTAATAAGGGAGAATTGCTTATTATTAACAGCCACGATTAGAACTGTGCACTATCTTGTGAGTTCAAGTTTCCCTGACTCTCTTTTGCTGACTGGGAGGTTTTGGAATCTTCACATATAACTGGCTCTCTTGCACAGCAGATATTTTTGTTTTCAAATCTGAAACCACGCGAAAAGCTGGAGCTCCTTTTGTTTCATCTGTTACACTTTTCTGATTGTGCTTACTACTCCGGTGCGTCCGTCTGCTCTTACACATTTTGCCAGAGTACAACACGCAAATAAGTTAATCTCTTTCCTTGTTTAATATTGATGAGAAACACTCCTCAGGTTTTTACAGCTTCTTTTTTTTTCCCCTTCACTGTCCCCTCCGTTTTCCACCATCTGCCCATGCAAGAAATCTGTTGCCTCTTGGACAAGTACCCTGAGTGTTTTTCTCACCCAGTTGCTTGTATGTTCTCAAGTCGAGACCGGCAGAAAGTGAAGCACTGAGTCAAGCAGATGAACTTAATTTAAAAAAAATGTTGTCTTGTTTCTGAATGATGGAGATGACATAAACACACTTTACAGAAGATTGAGACTTTTTTGTGTGTTATGGACACACTTCCTCTATGTCCTACGAAACTGACTACAAAATGTAAGAACATTGGTATTCCAGAGGTTTTCTTTGGAACAATTTGTACGAGAAATGGGAAAATATGTAAATTTCTCTTTTCAAATGTTTCATGCATTTGAGCCTCAGAACTCATGGGGTTGCACCCACACAGCTCACGATGACTCATCATTTCTCATGAGGCAGCCATCGCTGTGTTGATCACTCCAGTTTGAACAAACTGATCCTCGAAAGGTTCCGCGGCGTTGAAGTTAGACTTTAGTCAGTTTGAAACCTCTTTGCATTGAGGTGTGGGTTTCCAGGGACGAAGGCGCTCAAAACAAACGTGAATCAAATCAGAATGATTTGGAATAGAATTCTGCGAATCTCACCAATGCACATTCCTTACAAATGTGGCGCCATGTAAATTAAATTAAATTAACCAAACTTCCAAAGAGTACAATACTTAGTATCAAGAAACTTTGTTACGATAAACTAAAATAATGCAAAACACACAGTAACTTTTTGTGCTTTTTTTAAAATTCCGCCGTGCTTGTATAGGCATTCTGTCTACATCCTGCTCATCCATCCTATTCGTATTTCATCCTGTCTAATTTCCAGGAGCCTGGTGCCAGTTACCCAGTTGTATGTCAGTGTGGATGCCAGCACCAAAGACAGCCTGAAGAAGATTGATCGGCCGCTCTTCAAGGACTTTTGGCCGCGCTTCCTGGACAGCCTCCGGGCACTGGGGGAGAAGGTAAAGCCTCCCACGGAGCTAAATTTACTCTCAGTGAGGCAGAGCAGAAGGTGAGCAAAAAGGTGAAAGCTGTAAATGACGAGATGAACATATCCTCATCCTTCTCTACCTGCTCACAGTTCCAGGGAAGGAGCTCAAGCTGCTTGTTTCGCTTCAGAAAATAGGAGTTGTGACAAATTCATAGTGTTTTATGTACAGTACCACCCAGTGAGGTTATTACATTTTTCTACATTTAGAAAATAATTCATTTTTTTGCATAAAAATTACAATACAAGTTAAATCATGGTCTACGTCATTGCTAGTGATAAAGCTGTTGTAGCCAAGCACACATAGTATGACAATGGCAATAGTTGTGATGTGCTTACATGTATATTCATATCACACACACACACACACACACACACACACACACACACACACACACACACACACACACACACACACACACACACACACACACACGTTCGTATATTTTGAGCAAAATCAATTCACCCACATACTGTAAACTAAAAATTCCCACTACTTCAACATTCTGTCACTTGTAGAACAAATGGATATAAGAAGTAAAAATAGCATCTTCTAAACACTCAATTATCGTTGTCTCCTGACTAATGTTTGCAAAACCTCTCAGAACAACAGATTTCGGCAATCTTTTTGTACGTGAGGTTTCACAAACTCCTTCTAATGGTGAGTCTGATGGACACAACAACAGTGCCCCAAGTGGACAGATTATGTCTGACGCCCCTCATTAGTCACCATTTAATACACCAAAGGAAAACCATGCTACCATACGCTGAACGTGCAAACTCCCCACAGACGGCCCCGGACACATGATCCAATTACTGTAACATGGAGAACAGGCCACTAGAGCACTGCGCCGTCCAACGCAAACACTGCTGCAAGCAGAAATTTCCACAGATTTGCTTTTGTTACGCTGTTGGCTGCACAATTACTCCGTCTAGATTATGTATTTCCAGTGGGTTTTCATGATTTATGAGTCGAGAAGTGAAAAGGGGGGAACTTTTTAGGTAGATTGCTCAGCCATCTCTGCCTGGCTTTAACAAATTCCAAATTCGACATCGTGCACAGAACTTTCCTGACTCATTAAAATGTAAATCTTTATCTAACTCCATGATCTTTTTTTACGTGCAGACACTGGCCTAAGGGCCTCATATGCAAGTCTAAAGAATAAGTAACATTTGAGTACTTTGAAAACCTGTATTTTTATTATTTTTAATTTAATAGAATCTGTGAACTATTGCAGTCATTGTGCATGCATCTGTTTAATTGGAAACCTCTCTGAAAATGTACGCAGTTATTATTTCACCCTCTATTAAAGTATTTTCAATTCAATTTTGGCAATACAGAGGCACTTATTATAACATTCGTCATAAAGTCTATGTATCGAGAGATTCAGTAATTTGGATAATATTGAATTGATTCAATAATTTACTGCAACAGAGTGGTGCTTAAAGTCTGTAAGTGGGAATCAAACTAATTATTCTTCAAAAATCACATGTATTCATTTTATAAGCATTATGTTGTTGGGTTTTTACTCCCAACAACATAGTGCCGACAATATTCAAGTCTGATCCATTCCGCAGTGTATCAGACTGCGTAACTGCTCTCTATCAAGAAGCGTGTGAGCTTAATTAAATAAATTATTGAGAGCAAGAACACTTCCTGCAGCACATCTGTTTAATCAGCCAAGGAGCCCCGAGGCATCCTGGGAGTTTCTGCCAATCAAAAGTGACGTGGGGATACCAGCACTCCAGGCGCTTTGCATCAAACTCTCCTCGCGATCTTCGCATTCGTAATCACGTGCCGCGCTTATTGTTTCCATGTGTGTAAATCGTGAATTTGTTCATTCGTGGAAAAAAAAGATGCAAATCCTGCTATCTGGCACGCATACCAATGCTCAATGAGGTTGTGCTACACTGATTAGACACCATGTAGAAATGCTCATGTGTGAAGTATTTTACACACGACAGCGAAGAAGCTGAAGTGTAACATTATTAACCTGTGCCGTCGAGAAAACAAGCTAATGTTTGCAGAACATTTCACACATGAAGTTTCTGTAATGACTTGAGAGGCATCGTTCGTATACCGTAATTTCCGGACGATAAACTGCTACTTTTTTCACACAATCTGCACACTGGTTCTCAAATAATGACGTGGCTAATTTATGGATTTTTATGGCTTAACCAGTTTCATGCTACAAATACATTGGTGATGTGTTCAAGTGCATCATGTAACAAAAACCTTTTTTTTTTTTCTTTTTAAATTTGGTGGGTGCAGCTTATTTTCAGGCGTGCTCAATAATCCAGAAATTATGGTATTTTGCATCTTTTCCTAGAGTTGATACTGATCTGTTTTTCTCAACCTTATGATTGGTGCTGCCTCTGTTTTTGAGATATGGTGGATTAAGGTTGTTCAAAAAAAATTGTAAGACGTCTCTTATGGTTCCATGTTAGCAATCAATGGCGACAGTAGAAAGGAAAAAGAAAACTCCCTTTTAACAGGAAGAAACCTCAAGTAGATCCAAGCTTAGAGTTCGCATCTCGTACTATTGGATGGTTTGAGGATAGTAAGGGAAGAAAATGGATATTACAGAGAACATCAGACAGCAAGCTAATTCTCATGCTGCAGAGCTGAAGAGGAAGCTCAGATCACCAGAGTCCAGTTCCACCCTGCAGGAAGGTAGAGAGAGAGGAGAGACAGCACAGAGGACAGGAGAGAGAGACATAAAGTTTCTGACCGATGGATTAAGATAATTTTTTTCATTCTGCTCTGTTATTCAGAGCAACTGCTGAAAACTGCATCATTGACAAAATCCTCCGAGAAAACCCGTTATTGAATAACTCAGACTGCAAAAACATCTAAAAGAAAGATGAAAACAAGCTGAGCTTTTAAGACTCGTTGCAACATTTCAGCATTATGCTGATGATGAGACTTCACCAACCTCTGGAATGTAAACATAGATTGGCAAATATCTATTAATTGCTTGCCTGCCCCCCCCCCCCCACACACACACACACACACACACACTTTTGTAATGTTAAATAAGTTTGCTCTGCAATGTTTTTCATGATGTCCTGGTGGAAGAAAATCTAATTACATAATTCAAATAATAGCCAAATTATGAACCAGTTGTGGTTTTGATAACCAGCCTTTCTCTCAACCTCTTAGACTCTGACGGTGAAGAATATTTCACTTTTGACCATACAGGTGAGGAAGTTTCCTCCAGGAGCAGAGCAGAAGTGACACTTTTGCCCACCGGCAAACGTCCTACCCGTCGTGGATTCTCATTATTTTGAACAGTCCTTCATGCTGTTCTAGTCAGAGGAGCCGTCAGTCTAGAGAATATGCTGCAGAGTTGTCAGAAATGTCTAATTATATCAGGGTTTCCTGACTCAGCATCCTCGTGTGCGTAGCCACGCTGAAAATGGCACCAGCCGTGTAAACTGTTTGTAAAAAGATTCCACAGCAATCATGTATTCTGCGTATGAGAACAGGAAGAGCTTTTTCTGTTTTTGAAGACTTATATTTTTTATTATTGTCTTGACCTGCAGTTGTTCTGATAATGGTGTTTCTTAAATGATATGCTGAGTACTGCGTCTGCACAGTTCATAGTCTACAATCCTTTTGAATATTAGGTCCTTGAAGCTATCGCATTTTTATTCGAGTCCAAACGGAAGTTTGACGTCGGCACCAACTGTATTCTGAAATTAAATGAACATTGGATTACATTTTATCCATCCTTTAACACTTTTTAGATTTAGTTCTGATAACCTTTTCCTTTATTTTCTGTCAGAATACATTTAGAACATTTGGAATATTATCTTTTTAATATCATTAAAGCTCATTTTCATTTCCTGACTGTAATAAGTTAATATTACCAAAGCTTTCTCAGACATACACCATCACCACATACTTTATTAGAATATAACCACACTGTCAAACTAAACGATACTCATTTTGCACCGCGTTGGTTAATGAAATTAATTTTAATCTTTCAACATGAGATCTTGCCCTCTTGAAATGTCCAGATTTATTTGACCATTCATTTTGGTACTTTTTGTCTTGAACTCCTCTGTGGAACTGAACACTTCTTTAAAAAAAATAAACTTGTTTCAGATATGAGGAGTGGAGCACCAAGCTGTTTCTGATGGAAACAGGAGCGTTGTGTGGAATAAAGGCAGATCACACAGAAGGCAGCTGTGCCTGCTGTGAAGTAGCATTTACCAAGTTGTAGCAAATGTGCCCCTCAGCATGAGTTAGCATTAACTCAACATCCACTTAGCATCCATTCCCCTTTGAATTGCTGAGTGGGAAGTAGGCATTGGATCATCACGAACTTAAAACATAATCGAGATTTAGTTCCTTCCACTTTATGTATCTCGGCAAAGCTAGCATTGCTCCTCTGCCTGATACGCTGCTAAGAGGCTGTTCAATGTGGCTGTGTCTCCACAGTTGTAGACGTACCCTCGCACGGTGTCTGACCAGATACCCGTTGCTGGTATCGGTGCAGTTTGTTGGTTGAAGGACATGAAGTGCCCTCTCCACCAGAGTTCTTCAATTTCTGGCCTCGAGGGCCGATGTCCACATTGTGGATCTCCCAGCTTCACCACACCGCAATCTAATGTTGATGTCATCATCACGCTTGTAAAAAAAGACCAACGGCGAGCCCCCCAGGTGTGATGGAACTTGGAGAGACCTAAAACACACAGGACGTGGGCCCTCGAGGCCTGGAATTGAGTATCCCTGCTCTACGCTATTGTGCAGGTTAGAGCCAAGATATTTGATGTTATGCAAAGAGACTTACCAGTGTGTTTCCTGTTTGAGAGGCCTACACTCCCCCAAATCATTGTAATGCCCTCGGGCTGCTTTGCAAGAGGAACTGTTTCCTGAAGTTGCTTCATGAGCCTGTGTGGAGGTGGTTTACCATGTTTTCTGCACTATAAAGTGCATCTGTCATGAAGTTGAAAAAGGAGCACACATTCTGTATGTTGGAGCTATTTTATGTTTCGTTGGGTTTTATTGTTTGTTTATTCATGTTTTTGTGTTCATCTATTGACTGTGGCCATGTGTGCAGGTTCACCCACTAGGTGGAACTGAGGCAAGGTGGAGGTTATACAGCCTTGCTTATACAGGTAATTGATGCCAAGTGTGCAGGGCATGGAGAGCAATCAATTTCTAGACTAGACAGGGAGACAGGCCAAGGTGACTGGCAGGGCCTGAGGAGAAGTTTATCAAGTTATTGTTGGAATTGTAGTCTTATAAGGAACCCATCAGTAGTGGGCTGAGTAAATAACGATAGGCATCAGCTGTTGTACTGTAGAGTGTGAATATATGGATGACCATATCCAAAGACAAAACTGTGCCTTGGACCTTGATCATTGTTGCTCCTGAACGCATCAAAACCAGTTGCCATTCTTCACCAGTGTAGCACTTCAAATAGGTTATGGTGCCGCTACACTGTATATATTTGTAAATGTATTACAGTAAAATTCTCCCGTGTAGCTTTTAATCTTTGACAATATTTATATTGCTCATACTCATTTGAATACGGTGGTAATGAAGGTTTTTCTGTGGTGTAGCAGCATTCTGTCGTCCAACAGTGACATCTAGTGGTCCCTGATTGTATGTACCAGTGTATCTTCATAAATAAGCTACATGATCACTTACTATAAAGAAAATAGGATTATTTGTGGTGTTTGTTGCTTGTGTGTCTTTCCACACACTCACCACTAATGTCAGTTGTTGTCTGTCTGTACTTGTTTATTTTTATTGACTTTTTTTAGGTGCAGTGCTGAATTCATCTATTTTCATTGGGATTGCTGGACCTGTCTGAGTCTTATTGTAGTGAACATGTTGGGCTCAAGGTTGTCGCCTTTTTTCTAAATCACCACCAAAGCACAACTATTCCCACATAGATGCATACATAGTATAGGTTAGCCTCATATGATGGTGATTATGAAGATGCCACCTGTACTGGTGGGTTTGCGTGCGTGCACACCTCCTGGTGATGGTGCGGCTGTGTGCAGTCTCCCAAAATAAATCCTTTTCTCTGCCATCGGTTGCCTCTTTCAGCTCCTGAGTCCAAAATCTGCATTTCATGGTGGACTCTATCTCAATCCTTCCCCAGTGCTTATCCCTCTCTGTTCTCAGTTTGACAGCTCCCCTCCACCTGCCCTTCCTGCCAGTGCACGGAGGGGGGGGGGGGATTGATAGAGTTGTGCCTGAGTGTCGGATTTGGAATCGAGACAGCTTGAAATACCTCACCTCCCTGCTTCCAATGTCCAATTATCCTGTTCCCTACTGGGCAGAAGGGACCTGGTGTTACAGATAACCAGGATGTTGGAGAGGAAGTGAGGGAAAGAGTTCAATCCCTTCTCCCGTTGTCATTTAGTTGTTTGTTTGTATCAAGCGTTTGTCATGCCATCTGTCCTCACTGCCCCCGTTCTTTCATCTCCCGTGAGTCTCTTCTTGCTTCTCGTCCTCTCCATCATATTGTCAATAATTCACCACCTCTTCCACACGGCAGTGATTCTGTGACGCAGCGGTTTTACTGCCTCATCCACTCAGAGGAAATTATCTGAGCACAAGTTGCAAATCAGGGTGACGTTGCTCAAAAGCACTGGTTCTAAATCTGGTGGTGAAAAAGAGATTTCAGTGGGTCATGAGACTTTTCCCGATGACAACCAGTCAGGCGTCGACTATTGGCACTCCTTCACAGTACATGGTTGGTAAGGTATCATGCGAGGTAATGAACCTGGTGAAACATGGTCGGAAACAAAAAAGGATTTGTGTTATATTGAAGATGATTAAGGACAGAAACACGAGTGTGTTTTGTGCCACAAGGTGTTGGCACATGAGAATAAATGCATCAAATCGGATGCAGCATCTGAAATGACATGCCGGTCGAGATTTTATCTAATATTTGCACATGAAAACATGGTTGGCTAAGTTAAAAAAACAAAAAAAAACAAAGCTTCACTGAAGTGAAGAGTTTTGTTTTTAGTTTTGTGACACATTTTAATAATCTTGTCAACTGTGGCAGATTCAAATCAGCCCTGATTTTGATTTGAAAAGTGCAATTTTCCTTTCTTTCATTTTTTCACAGCTTGTCATTGAGGGGTGATGACTTAGTTCGTTACATCTCCCATAAAGTGTATTTCCATTTTTCCACTGTCTCTGTGTTTTTAAAGCTGCTCAACTGCATGTGCTTTCAAATACAGGTAACATACTGTAGGTGTTGCACAGTGGACATTAACTCGTTGGGATGAACACATGCAACTTTGTTGTAACACTCATTGTGTGCAGCTGCAGTCACGCCTCAGTGATAATTCAGGCAGGATGCAGGTGGCTGACAGGACATCTGTGAGCTGCTGTGTTGTCTGCACAGAACAGATGTTAGTGGCCGCAAAGCGTCACGGTCAGCGACTTACAAATAAAAGAGACAGTTTTGTGTTGTAAAAGTCACCTCTCGATGTGTGACAGCGGACATCCCCTGCTACACTTGAATTTAAATGAGATGAATGTGATGTGTTTGGTCCATTACGTGGCTGGAGTAGCTTGTGAGATGGATTTTACCCCCCTTCACAATAAAACTCAGCAGAAGAGAGAGAAGATGTATTCTCACTGCAAATTACACTGTGGCCATTACACATTGCATTATACTTTAAATTGGTTATAGACCACTCTTTTAAGCTGATTACACACACACACACACACACACACACACACACACACACACACACACACCTTTCTCATCTTGAACAAATGCCCTGTGTGTCCATGCAGAGGCAGAGGACGGTGTACAGACTCACGCTGGTGAAGGCCTGGAACGTGGAGGAGATGCTGGCCTACTCGGAGCTCATCGCTTTGGGCCAGCCAGACTTCATTGAGGTCAAGGTAGGATTTCAGTGATGCTTTTATTGTCACTTTGAGTTTCCTCCTTTTACAATTAATGGCTTGTGTCTACCTTTTCCCTCCCATTATATTTGTCTCCTGAGATTTGATAGTAAACGGGCCTTTTCTCTCCGTCTGCTCATTCCTGAGCTTTCCTATAACAAATGAAACCACCAGTCCGCTTTACAAGTTCACGATACCTTCTACTGCATACTTAAACAACTACTATTGTTTTAGCACCTACTCATGAGATTAAATAACACCCCCCCCTCAAAAAAAAAGGAATTTGAGTGAAAGTGAAACATTAGTATCCCAATTTCAGCGCCACAGCTTTTTTTAGCCACACAAAACCTTCATAATCTTGTGTTTGCGACTGAATTTCTGTCCTTTAAACTTATTTGTAAACATGATGTTCTTCCTCAATTTCAGAAACACACAGTGGGGTTGAATAATGTTGTAAAAGGAGCATATGTCCATATTTCTTTCACAATTCTACAGTCGAAACAAATGTATTTATGGAGCACCATTCATGCTTTTTCTAGAAATAACACAAATATATGAACGTGTTACAACGAAATATAAGAAATACATTAATGCAACCAATCAAGAATCTTAATCTCTAGTGATTAAGAGTATGAAATATCTGAAAACATATCACACACGTTCATCTTTACAGTGGATCGAATTTACTTTGTACTTTTACCATATTTGTATTTCACGTCACAAATCACCTCACAAATATCACGTCCTCTCGTCACAACTGCACACGTCACCCTGTTTGGGGTACCTTCACAAACAATTAAAATAAATTATTAGTTAATGGAATAATGAGAGAGTTAAACTCTTGGAACAAACTCAGATTGATGATTCAGTACTTATTTTGTTGCAAAGGTAAACACTCCAAGTCAACCTTGACATCTGAATCTTGCACCAGTCACATGGAGGGGTATGTTCACTGTGCTTTGTTCACGTATTCATTTCCAGGATCACACCACCTTCTATCAGTCTTTGTAAGGAATTTCCCTCACGGTTTAATGGAGGATTGTGTATTCTACTCTACTCTAAGTATTTCACTTGATATGCTTTTTTTTTTAAAAATACATCCGTTTACTGTGTTATGAATCAGGGCAGAATAGCTCGGCTGGTAGAGCGGTCGTCTCCTAACGGTAGTTTGCAAGTTCGATTCCCACCTCTTCCTGTCTACATGCCTGAGTGTTCTTGAGCAAGACACTGAACCCCAAACTGCTCCCGTTGGAGTGTCGGTGCCTTGCATGGCTGCAGCCTCCATTGGTGTGTGAATGGGTGAATGTCATGAACCATGTAAAGCACTTTGGGGCTGCTCACACTGCTGAAAGGCACTATAGAAGTGAAGTCCCTTTACCATGGAACGAATGGTAACGGAACAAAATGAAGGTCTCTAAGCACAAGTGGCCTGCTCGGTTTAACTTCATTATTTTTCTCAAAATATGAAAACATATTCCTCGGCTCTGGACTCGGCCCATTATTAACATCCTCAGGCGGGCACACATTGAAGATTGTTCAAGGAGAACGGTCTTCAAGGAGATTTGACCTGAAGATACTGATAACTCCAGTTAGCTACTTTTGGATGAAACTTGAAAAGAGCATTTGGAGCACACTTTTTTTGCTCACTTCTATCAGATTGGGCAGATTACAGTTTGGTGTTGGATGACATTTCTGAAAGCGGATCATCAAAACGGAGCAAACAAGGCAATAAGATGATTTTAATCTTCTTTATTTCTAAACTTTAAACTTCTTACTTTTTCAGGTTTCATTTTGAATAGATTTTTTAGGAAACGTAAAAAGACACTTTTTTCACATTCAGCCAGCTTTTCCTTTCAGATAAGAAAAGACTCTAATTAGTCCCACAACTGGGTAATTGCAGTGTAACGGCGGATAGTGGACTGTCACACAGAGATACCTACAACCAAGCAATATAGATAGACCAGCAGGGGAGAGGGCGGGCTAATGAAAACGGAATAAAACATACAAACAAGAGAATTAAGAACATCAATAAACTTATAAACAATATATACAGTACTGTGTGCAACCAGTTAAAATTTTCAGAATTGCATGTAGGTGAAATGAAATATCACTGCCTGAATCCACAGTTATGTTCGACTTAATGTCAAAAACATCAATAGTGTCTGTTAACCTTTTATTTTTGCTTAAAGCACAGTGGGATGTGTTGGGCAAGAAGAAGAAAATACATTTCATGTCTTTATCTCCAGGCGGAGTTTTGTTTGTCTCCTAGATCATCAAAGTATCTGTGCTTGGATCATAATATCAGAATTTGAAGCAGTAAAATATGCAGTCGCTGTGTTATTTGCCCTTGTTTACATCATAAACATACAGAAAGTCTTTAGATTCAATAGTATGGTACACTCTTTTTCCTAAATCTGAACAGTTAGAGTGAATAACACCTTCATACGGTCCTGCATGTCACCATATAAGGGGGTACCTCGCTGGAGCGGTGGGCTGTGTGCTACCACGACCTCTCGCTGGTTGTTTGGCGGACGTGGTATAAATAGTGGTGGGAGGGGGCACCTGGTGGCAGTCAGTGCTACGGTTGTCATAGTGACAAATATGCCCTAGTCCGTGTTCATTGTTCAGCGTCTCACATCAGCGGAGGAGTCCTGGAGCAGCAGGAGGAAGAGAGGGGTAGCTATTTCTTAAAACTCCTTCTTATAGAGGATATACAATATATATTTGTCTTTTGAAAAGCATTGTTAAAAACCTACCATGCAAGACAACTTTACAAATAACTTATTCACTTCATACTTGATTAGAGATAAAAATGGAATTTCAACCACATTCTAACTGGAGATTAATTGTGATTAATCCGTGAATTACATATTTCTAATTGTATCATCACAGTTGTCCTGTTTTAATACACATGGGCTATGTTTGTGATTGAATAGCTTGTTACTTGATAGCTTTGATGACTTGTTAATAATGCAGAAAATCTGTTCTATTATGTTGAGCTTCCTCTGGCTGTAATTTACCTAATCAGTGATTTAAATGTTTTTAGTTGCTATTCTGTAAATATGACCAAATTTGAGGTTTCAGCCCCTCCTACTCATTAAAATGTTGATATATTTTATGTACATACCAGCACTCGATTATGTTGGATTTATGATCTAGTACACTCTAATAGAAAAGAAGCTGTGACATCTTTTAACTGTTGTTTTTTTCTTTTACATTACTTTTTATTTAATTTCTCTGAAACAAATTGATAATGCAGATTGTTAAGCTTAGTTCTCACCAAGGATTCATGCCTGATGGTTCACATGAAAAAAATGAGGAATCAAGAATGAAGCAAAAGCAAAACTGAATGCATTCCTGACAGCACCTGCATAATAAAACCATCTTTTTCAGTCATTCCTCTGCAACTCTGCAAATGACACAGTGACAGGAAAATATTTCTTATCTGACTGAATAAAGTTTGTATCCATATCTGTTTTTGTTGCTCTTCATTCATTGTCACAGTTTTAACACCTTATATGAACGAAGTGAAGGTACCCAAAGAGAACTCATACAGATAAAAGAACATTCAAATTTCACCCACTGCTTTACTATACTGTGCCACTCGTCCTGTGATCAATCCAACTTCTGTACGATTTCTGTAGGTCACAGAGTGTTGGAAATGAGCCCAGCTAACAATGGATGAATGCAGATTACATGTCAAGTGGGTGAACAGTTCCTGATTTACTAATATGTGCATAAAACATGCTTTAAAAAAATTATTTTGTAAGAATGACGTGGGTTTGTGTGCTTCAGACTGTTTAACGATCAGCTGGAAATGGTTTTGCTTCCATGTTCATTTACTTTTAGTCACCATGGAGCGATTAGAAAGGAGTACAAACAAATGTCGAGATGGAAAAGATGCAAATGTGCTATAAATGGATAATGTCTTATGCTGCACATCTGGTCTGTGTGTGTGTGTGTGTGTGTGTGTGTGTGTGTGTGTGTGTGTGTGTGTGTGTGTGTGTGTGTGTGTGTGTGTGTGTGTGTGTGTGTGTGTGTGTGTGTGTGTGTGTGTGTGTGTGTGTGTGTGTGTGTGTGTGTGTGTGTGTGTGATCCTCAACAATGTCGCTCACTGTGACTGTTTTCTGCATTTTCTGTTAATTTCATCTTTTCTATGCTTATTCCAGTCACGGTAAAGCCTTATAAGCCTTATAACATATTAATAGTTAATGTTACTCCCGTCCTATGTGTCGTTTAACTTTATTTTCTATTTATTCTATGTGTTGCATTGATTCAAATAATTTCCCTCTGGGATTAATAAAGTAATTCCATTTCTATTCTAGTAAGTATATCAGGCACATTTTCATTAAAACAAAGGCCACTGCACAGGGTTTGGCATTCACTCAAATAATTTTACTTGTCGTAAAAAAAAAAGTGTCTGTTGCTCGAGGTCAACTTTAATTACCTGAGTTTAGTGTGACCATTTAGAAGTTAAGGCTTCTTAAGAAAAGTAGATCATCAAGTAATAACGACAATATGCTTCATCAATAAAGATTTAGATAAACTACTAACGTGCAGACAGTAGCAGACCACTAGAAAAGGAATCTCATGCTTATTTAAGGCTATAATCAAAACTACAGCAACTTATAAGTTCACACCTGGAGTGCCACAACGAGTCAACCATTGTGCACTACTTCGATCAGGTTTCTGTTAGAATTAGTCTTTAAGGTACGCTACTTTGACGTGACCATCACTTATGTACATGCTACATATCACCTGAAGGTGTTGGATCTGCTTATTCTCGTTGGAGCCTGAAAGAAAAACACTGTCTTTGGTCAAAGGATCCTTGGACAAAACCCAAATATCCACAAGGAAAACATACAAACAAAAAAAGGCCTGTGAATCAAGACAAGCCAACCTCGTCATGGCCTACTACATTGGGCTTTAATGTAATTATAAAACGATTACTTCAGGTCATTACAAAGTGTTTAAAAGTTAGCCTTGCATGCCCACTTCCCCCGTATAGATCTGCAAGTTCTGTTGAGCTATAAACTTCCCTTTGAAGTGGTTCGTAACCCTACTTTCGCGGTGTTGTCCTTGATTATTTCATCACTTCTCTCGCCCCTCCTTTTAGTTGATGTTGCCTTTGAACATAAAACAGCGAACCCATAGGAAAACAGTCAAACTCAGAACTTTTGTTCCTTATTTTGATAAGTTTTACCTCCTTAGAATTAAAGAAACGGTTGAAAATGTGCTGTCTCTTGCAGTTTGTCCGCCTTTTAAACTCTGCGTACACTCTATAGAAATTAGGCCAGCTCAATTAGTTGTCTCTGCTTCAGATATCAGAGAGTTTCTGACCTTTGAAGTCCCTCCCAAAGTTGAGATTCAGTTGTACTTCATTTTATTTCACTGCAGGGGAGAAACTTAATTGCCGTATTCTGTCATCTCGCATGAATACATGCATCGGAGCACACCCCAGTATCCCTTCCTGTGTCCCATTACATGCATGCCTCGTCTTAAACGTCCTTATATAAAAGCAAATGAGCAGGTGAAAGGCTTACCACGGGCAAAGTTGGTATTCATGAATTACCTTTTTTTCCCCCCACACGTGCGAAAACCTCTCCACATCCTCTCATTCATAATCCAGAGCACATCTCACTTCTGCTTGACGGCCGAGATTCACCACATGACAGACCCCACAGGGATCCCACCGCTCCCAGCTATCACTGTTTTTAACCTTCATTTATCCAGGCCGCATGTGCGGAACCCAGCGGTCTTTTTAGCTCGGTGTTTCACTGGATCACCCCCGGGAGTAGCCCAGAACAAGAGCACTGTTGTCTTCTCGACAAAAGCAGACCAGAGCGTTTGGTGGGCTCCGGGCCTTTCTGACGGCCGTCGCACAGTTTGATAGAGGAGGGCTTCAGTAAAACACTAGTGTGGGAAATATCAGGATTAGATTACGTTCTCATAAATATTGGTTGGAAATGAAAGTAGAATATAAACAGGGCACATAACATTTGTCGACTTGTGTTTTGATTACCGTAATTTGCTGCAGAGGGCCGTCGCATGTGTCACTTCCGATCAAATCGCCACTTTTATTCCCTTGTTGTAAATGTTTGTCTTTGTTGTGTTTCTTCTCCAATTTACATTTCCACACTTTTTTCTAACTGCCAATCTGAATACTAGTTTAATCTTCACGCGCTTGTTGGCTCCCACAGTCACAATAGATTTCTCTGCAGAAATTACAGGTATGTTTGGGATTGAACGGCAGTGTTGCTATTACATTTGTTGGCAGCCAGAAAGCACCGCCCAAGTATTTTGGTATTCAGCAGCATTTCTTTTCCGTATATCAGAGCAAGTGGAGAGATTTGTTCATGTCCTAGTTGATTAATCAAGGAGTGATGACAATAGAAGACTGCCACAACTGTGCAGCAAACAATCAAAAAGCCTGACTAAGACTCACACAACAACAGGAAAAATGTTTGTTTTCCTATCTTGGTGAATAATTCTGCCATCGATTCAAGTCAAAGGTCCCATGAAAGAAATGTCTGACTATATATATATATATAGACCGGAGCACACTTGTCTTTTCAGTGTTGAGTTCTGAAAATCCTGGTCCCTCAAATTAGGAATTTCAACTTAGAGTTAAGACTATTTTAATGTTTTTATATAATTTACTTTTGTATATACAACTCATAAAATGACAGTGTTGTTGCAACATTAGCATTAACCACTATAAACTGGAGTTTTAGGGTTATTTTTGTTTGCTGTCATGTCTGACCAGATGATAGTACCATTTGTTTTATTTGTCATTTCATAGATGGTTTTGATATTTAACAAAATGCAAAGAAGATCAAGCATGGGTATTTTTTTTATTATCTTTATACAGCCTTTGATTACAAGAGTGAAATTTTAGAAATAACTAATTTCTTTTGTAATTTTCAAACATTGAAGTGACTGCATCTGACTGACATTTTCAGTAGCCAATCACAGCGAATGTGTGTTGCACAAGCTGTTTGAACTCATTTCTTAAGCCAGAACTGCATTGTTAGCACATGATGTTGGTGGAGAGTCGGTGAAAATCATCCACACGTTTCTAATTTACACAGTTTCTGGAAGAGGAAACAAAACTCTTCAGCACAGATTGTAAACTAGACAGGAAAATGACCCCACAAATACAACACAAAATGTGTTTTTCACATGATGTTGCACCATTAAATGAGCATCATTATGTTCGAAGGAAATGGAGGAAGTGGAGAGATGCCCCTGCAGCACTTATTTAACTCCTCTACAAATTATTTTCCTGTTTTTTTTTGTAGTTTGCATCATGTTGCTTATGTGGAATTGTGAGAATTGTAGTTCCAGACTCAACAAACAAACTATCCCTGTAACCATAGATAGCATATCTGAGCAAAATCTCAAGCAAGAATAGCAATACTCTCACAAAAACATGTTGTTGGGTTTTTTTTCTGTCTTGGTTTCACAATCTTGATCCTAATTGAAGTTAAAAAGCATCACGTGTGAGTGAAGTGGGGAGAGTGGTGTGAGATGAGCAGCAGCCTGCAGCACTTGTTTATGTCCTCCACCTTTTTATCTTCTATGTTTCTGATGTTGCATCGTGTTGCTGACGGCTGCACAAATAAAAGCACACACACACACACACACACACACACACACACACACACACACACACACACACACACACACACACACACACACACACACACACACTTCAGTTTTGGCTGTGAACCAGGGTATTCACTAGAAAGTGTTGTGGCACATGCAAGTGAATGGGATTCTTTCCTGGAGAAACATATCGATTTCTTGTTCACACTGTATTGTTGTCTGGATGTTATCAGTTAACTAGCACTGCTGCACTGTACACAGAAACCAAGATGAGTAAAGATAAAGCCCCATCCGAGCACCTTCCATTCATAATGGAAGACATTATCTTACATGATGATTGATTTTCTTTTAAATTTGTATCTTTTGTTTTCTCTCCAGAAATTATATGGAAACTATACGTTTTACAAAACTTTTTTAACCTTTCATTTTGCATTCATTTTTTTTATTTTTTTTTAAATGCCAAATCGACCAATCACGGTGTATGGGGAAAAGTAACTGATGTTTGAAGCGTTCAATAGTTCAGTCTTTGTCATGTTTTCAGTCCAAAAACATGAATGTCTGCTAAACATTGAGAAAGGTGCTATCTTTCTATTTTTTTCTAGAAATGTCTACCGCTGTCCAGCCACCTGCAACCATTGCCTTTGAAATGTAATAATATATATGAAGTAGATAATAAATAAATTAAATTAAATTTAAAAAAATGTAAAAAAAAACACAAAAATGTAATTGACAGTCTGTTCCTCAGTTTCTTAAACAGTAGGTTAATTCATCTGGTCTGTGATATCGACTACTTGACTTGACAGTATTATATTCTGCAACTTTATACCGAGAATTAGAGAAAGACGAGTCCAAATTCAACTAATTTTAAAGTTAGAACACTTTGGCAGTGATTTTGTTTGTGAGCGTTTGTTTTAAAAATTTGCCAAGTTTAAAGTGGATCATGTTACAACTTGCTGCATTTACCTCTATTAAAAGGGAGCAGCTGAAAAGATTATTTTTGCATTAAAGTATTGAACACCAGTTTAATAAGCTAAAATATCCATCTATAAATATATTTATGCATCTTAAAGGTTTTTTTTCCAATTACCTTATTATAAAGGGTTAAAAACAAGAGGTATGCATTACAGGAGGACAGTTTGTACAGCACGGGCTTGTAAAGTCCAAAAAGTGGGGGGGAAAGATCCCACTTTAGCTAATTTCATGACAAATCTTCAGGCATTGGGTATGCCAGGCAAAGAAACCTATCATCTAATTTATAGGTTAGACAGTGACAGCCAAAGTCTCTCTAACATTCATACAAGATTTACTCCAACACACTATTAAGCTTTCAGAGCTGTAAGAAAACTAACATTTACACCTCAAAATAATGAGATGATTTTGCCGGAGCTGTAATGAGAAGTCAGGGGGTCAGCACATGTGGGAGAAGCCTAATGAAACCTTTTGAAAGTCCAGTGGCAGCGTTAATGGCTGTGAGGTTGTAGGTTATGCGAGAAGGTGTTTATTTCTTCCTCTAATGAAGTGATCTGGAAGTTTCACTGTCCAAACAGTTCAATATCACTCCTTCCACCTTCATCGTTCCCAGGTGCAGGTTTCATGTATTACGAGTCATTGTCGGTTTATTTCTGTTCATTGCAAAGCCCTTAGTCTCTCTTCACAGCATTATTCTCCATTTGCCTCAACAATTAGAGGATCTCAGTTCATCGTTCCCAGTCGGTTTGCTGATTATTATTAGACGTGAAAATCTGATAAATGAAAGAAGTGTCTCGGTTAAAGACATCTTTGTTGTTAAGAATGATGGTATATATAGAAAAGAATAGGGCATTCTTTATTAGTCCACGAGGGAAAAGTCATTCATCTAGTCTTCTGGCTTATTCATCTGTTATGAGCTCAGGTACACAAAAACTTTCTCCCACAGTCAAGCTATTAAAGCCAGTCTCACTTAATCAGGTCCTATTCGATTTTAGAAATTTAAGGACACTGGATTTTATGAACTCTGGTACAATTAAGTAAAATACATTAGACTGCACAATAAGGATTCTTCCTGAATCAGACTTGAAGACCGCTATGATGTACCTCAGACCTATACATCATCTATGTACCCCATCTGTGCCTTCAGGTTAATCAATATATGAAGTGAACTAAGAATAAAAGTTATTTTTGAGGAGTTAAAAAGCTCAGTATGGTGGTAGAAGGAGAATGTGTGTGTGGACCTGGATTTTCAGCCACGATCAAATATGTCGCTGTGATCCTCTGTCTTTTGTCTGGGACTTGTCTGGGACAGGCCAAACAGTATTCTCATCTTTAGTCTAGATTACTTTTCAGTTTGCCATAAAGATAGTATTGCAGGCAGTTTGGAGTAACTGTAAAGCAATTTATGCTTCAGTGCGACCATGAACATTTTATCATTATTAGAGATGAAGATGTATTCATCACTGTGGGAATGAATTAATATCTGGGCATTTTGCTGTGCAGTGTGCTATGTAAATTCATTCAATCACTTAATTTGTCCCAGAGTGGCAATTCAAGGCACAGCTGGCATTTAGAGAAAAAAAAGAAAAACACATAAACATTTACAAGGTAAATCCCATTGCATTTCTCTACTTGAACCACTTCTGTAACTGAAGCCTTGAACAGATCTGCTGAAACTTAGCAGAATTCTTCTTTTAACACGTTCGAGTTTGGTTTTATCGTAGTAGGTCATTGTCTTCCAATTCCCTTAATTTCCTAGGTTGCCTCTTCTCCTTCACTGCGTCAATGAATCTCCTCTTTAGACTTCCTGTTCTCTTCACCTGGCAGCTCCATCCTCAGAATCCTTGTTTACACATCTCTACTACATCCATGACTGAACCAGCTCATCCTCGTCGACCTCACTTCCCCACGACACTGTCTAACCTGAGCTCTCTAATGGACTCAAAATTCTTTATGTTAGCATCCTGCCTTATGGTCAGCACCTCCATCTCCGAAAACTACATCATAGTAGTGATGTGCAATCACAAATATTTGTTTTCCGATAAAGTAAAACCAAGACCAGTATAATCAATAGTGATCTGATACAGATCCCTTGAACAAAAGCTTTTCTCAAAAGTCCATGGATGTGTCGGGTATCCAAATTAGCTGGTCAGCCTCCTACTAGTGGAAGAATGTACCCTTTGAACCAATCCAAACATTCCCTGGCAATCTGTGACATTAGGTTGCTAGAAAGAAGGGACAGTTATTGGATGACTGCCTCCAGTTGGACAATAGGATTGACACACTCTGAGAGTGTTTGACTACTCCCATCTTTTACATGCCGAGTTCCAGTTGTTGCCTTCTGGCTTTCGCCTCACACTTCGTCGCGCAAAGGGCAATAGGTACCAGCACTTAATGCATGAAGTCATTTCCCTTCTGAAGTCTGGACAGGGAAGGAGGACTCATACCAAATCTGATTATGTGGCTTCTCACAAGTAGGCAGGGAATTATAATATGCACTTATGGCTCTTTAACAATCTTGAATTTATAGCAGATAGGATGATGGAGCCAAGTTATTTTAGTCTATTTTACTATGTCTATGTCTAACCCTGCCTCTCCCCGTTGGATTTTTAAATGTTGTTTACCACGTATGTTTCTGTATGTATGTGCGCTGTTTATGTTTTGCACTTCTTTGCAACACAAATTGTCCTTCAGGGACACAAATAAACCGAACTGCACATGTCACTCAGGAACCTTCTTTTTTCCACAAGCAGCACAGTGAACTTGTGGCATTTTAATGTGAAGCCTGAATAATTGTATCTTGAGGCAGAACCTGAATCTTAATAGATATATGTCTAAATAAATATGCTCATTTGTACATGGGATTTTCTTTAAAGACCATATGCATCGCCGTTGCCATTGTCTGCACCAGAAAACAGAATTGCATGCTACATGTGAAATGCTGGTGTGGTGGGGCATGTGGCCGTGAAATGCTGGTGTGGTGGGGCATGTGGCCTGTTTGTACAGCTGTACAATGCATTTCATTGACAAGCAGAAGGTTTTAAACACCTGTAATCTTTGATGATTCACAATAGTTTTGTGTATTTTAATAAATACTCTCTCAACATCGATATTTTAACCCTGTTTTTGTGATACTTTTTGTGTTGCAGGTGTCAACGCTTTCATATCAGTCTGCATGTCACTAAACCTGAGTAGGCCTCACTGTCGTAGACGATCCCAGCAAAAACACTATATATTAGTTTTTCACAGCGTCGGGCAGTGAAAAGTACCTCCTGCCCATCCACACCTCAAAGTCGAGGCGGCCTTTTAAAATGTCCCCACTTTAGAACACTATTTTCAAAAAAGACATTTTCGTGCTCCTAAAACTCTGTACCGTGTGGATGAAAACAATGTGGTCACATGAAACAGCGTTCTTGTGTGGCCAGGCCCTCACATTCACCGAGCCAGCAGTGCTCAGGACTCGTACAGACTTTCAGTATTCCCACTCACTTTATCTGATTTGATTCCCATTGATACTCTCAGCTTATTAGCTGCTCTTCCTTTGAATTTATGGCACATAAGCTTTTGGCCTTGGAAACATTCGCATATGAGGGGGCAAAAAGTAATTTTCTGAATTAAAGAGCTGCCTTAAATTTGTGGTTACTTGCATAAAGTAGGCTCAATGACCGTGTTCCCACGTAACACACACTTCAGACAGCAGCTGCTCACACTCACAGAAATGAATCACACTCACCAGGGTTCGTTTTAATGGAACCAAACCCGGCAAGTGTGAACTAATTCGTTGCCTCGACTGTATGCCGTCATGCAGTGACACGATCGTCCTCAACCTGTTATTTTTCAGATCCGTACACATGTCTGTCATGTGCCGTCAAATGTCAAAGCAATTTCTACGAGCAATTATACAATATTTGCAATTATAACTCTCACCTGTTTTCTTCAAGCCGTTTTCTACATTATACACTGCACTTGTGTTTTTCTCCCCCGAGTGTTGTGTTACTGCATTGTTATTGGACTACGTTGGCTTTGGGTGCAACTATTTGTCGGACTTTCTTGCGTTTATGTGGATGAGTAAGAAAATATGCACGTTGACAAGTTAACAACGGACATCACAGACAGTCCAGTTCTTTAACTTTGTACTTTTAACAAGACTCCAATAGAAGTAAATAAACCACCCTATTACACTGCAGACTTTTTCTGATAAGGCATCTCACTTTATTTAAAAGAAGCAATCTTTTACTGAGGATCCGAAGGAGGTGGTGCCATGCAGTGGACCCTAAAGAAACCCAATTGTGAGTTTGATTAAAGTAAATAATGATCTTTACTGCAAAGAACATACCTTTAATGCATAAACTATCATAGTAGTGTATTTAAAGGTAATGAAATATGAGAAATGAAAACGTGGAATATTTAATTAATAGAATTACAACTAAAGAAACAAATGTGAGTGCCATGGTGTGGCTTTTCAAATTGGCCTGGCAATCCACTA
Organism: Blennius ocellaris; assembly: GCF_963422515.1. Classification (NCBI taxonomy): domain Eukaryota; kingdom Metazoa; phylum Chordata; class Actinopteri; order Blenniiformes; family Blenniidae; genus Blennius; species Blennius ocellaris. The sequence continues at coordinate 3,606,460 of NC_137651.1, read as the reverse complement.
ATCTTAGGCTCTGTTTACACGAAAATGAGTAAAAGTGTAATGTTGTCATGTTTTGGGTGTCCTGTTACGTGACCACGGCGCTCGGAGCCCCTGCAAAAGTCACCTTTTCAAATCGGCTCCCAAGATGGTACTTTGATTTTTCCCCAGTCCATACGCATGTTGGGTACTCCCAATTATGTTAACTTGTTTAGCATATTGTTCTCTGCACGCATGTATGTGTGGTTTCATTACAAAAACAAGCAAGAGCCCCACCTCATGGCCTGGCATGCTAACTGCATCGTTTTCAGTGTTCCTGCTGTGTAAACGGAGATCTTTTTCAGAAAGTTGCAGTGTAAAAGCTAAACCTTTCTGAAACGAGTGAGACGTTGTTATTTGGAACAGTGTCGTGTAAATGTTGCCTAAGTTGGTTGTTCGATTTTGTGATAAGGTCCAAATACACTTCCTTTACAGATATAAATTGGTACGTGCCTTTTAAACATTGCCATGTGTCATACCCCCACAGATCTTTTACGTTGGCGTGGTTATAAATCAATACATCTAGAGTATAGTGTGTTATAGTAGACCAACAACTCTACCAACTGTTTTCATAGCTTCTTTGTCCCGAAGCTCAGACAACATGCTCGGTGTTTTTCCATCCACACACGCATTCACACAGTTTTTCCACCGAGATCCACAATTGCTGTCACATTCCAAGTTCTGTTGTTCCTTTTGCTAGTCGCACATGAGCTGCACTGCACAACACTGGCCCCACAGGTCATTGGCGGTATTACTCCCCTGAGTGCCAAATTCCACACATACTGAAAACAGACAGAACAAACCGTTTCAGCCGCATCCCGCCACATCTAGCGTCAAACATGCTTGAGCCTTGAGTGTGATTGTGTCAAATGAGCATGGTTAGCAGGGCCAGCAGACGAATCTACCTCTACAGTTTGTGTCTGGTACAGTGGACACGGTGCGCTTCAGCCTGGCTTAATCACACCGTCACAACATCCTCATGATGCAACTGCTGTCAATCGAAATACAATCACCACCGAGGAGCTGGCGAAATCTCTTAAATGCCGACGCATTGCAGATTTGTTTCAAATATTGGTTCCTCTGGTCAGACTCATTGTAAAAATGCTAGTTGTGTGGACCAAAAGGTGGCCATGGCGATACTTAACACATAGTTGATGATTACAATAAACAGATCAACAGTCTTCTCCTATTGACACACAGGAGCTCGACTTTCCCCACAGAGCTCAGCTCGTGCTGGGCTGCAGCAAAAGTAATGCTATTTTCAGAAGCGGACCCCCAGCAGAGACATGGCCATGGAAGATCAGTTATTATGGCAGAATAGGTTGTCACACCAAGTTTAGAGCTCACCTATGTTTTTGACAAGCACCACACAGTCTGAGAGGCAATCTTATCTCGTCAATATCAACCACTTGAAGTCTGCATGTTGCAGTTTAAGATAAATTGATAAGTGGGGGGGGTTGAACTCAGATGGCACGATATCCACTGAAGCCAACTCTACCGCTAAAGGTTTCTCATTTGAGTGTGTATTGATCCAACACTTCATGACATTTCATCACAACAGAACAAGCACAACACTAACAAGGCAGCAGGGAACTCTGCAGTGGAGGGAAACTCGGAGGGAGTTACTCATCACATAAAGCTCTACGGGCCAGACTCTCTGCTGGGAGTGACGCTGTAAAAATAATCGAACTCTGCTCACATTTTCCCCGCTTCATTCATGCACCACTGCCACTTATCACACAGAGAGTGAAGCCAAGAGCGGAAGCAAGATGCATCACATTTTGACATTTTCTGCTGTGCTGGACATTTTGAAAATGAGGTTCTGTAAAACACAATGAGAGGCTTTCTATATGCCTCTCAAAAAAAATATTAGGTCATTTTGAATTTGATGGCAGCAACAATGTTGGGGGGAAAAAACTCAGGATGTGGCAACAAGGATGTGCATGAATAATTAAACTTTAGCTTAAATACAGAGTTTTATTTTTAAATGAATTTTGTTCACATGTGAGTTCTTCTCTGCGTGATACAGTTTTGCCTTGCACTTGTGTATTACATTTGTGAACTGTGATTTCTCGAGGTGTCCCTGAGCCCTTGTCGTGGTTTTCTAGGATGAAATTGGCCCTGATCTTGATGCAGTGGGGTGCCACGGAGATGAGCAGCGTTTGACACTGATGTCTCTGAAATATTTGAAATTATTTAACATGGATGTCAGGTCTTCAAATTACTCACTGCTTTACTGAAATTGTGGCAGAAATCTTAAGACTCTGCTTTTCTAAAATGCTCTTTTTATACTGAGTGCCGGTACTGACTGGTTGCTTTTTCCAGTTTTTTAGACGACTATACCCGCGTATGTTGTGAGCCAATATTCTTTATTAGATGTGGCTTCTTGTTATTTACAGTTTTTCTTGTAAATATAAATTGGCTTTGAATTACTGCATTTTCCCACTATTTTCTACATATTACCCAAATCTTTTGTCTTGTTTTTGTGGAAAAGACAACAGATTGTCTTTAATCTTCACATTTATCTCAAACCTATGACAGCACAGTGCTTAAAAACCAAGTTGTATATTTTTTATATTTTATTACTTAACTTTATTTGGCAGTTCTCCTGAACAAAACTGTTTTTTCATTGAAGGAAGATTTAACACAGACAATGAACCAACACTTGACAATTGATTTTCAATTGAGTTTTCGCTAATTATTTATATTCTTTGCTCCGAGCCACACAGATCTCCTCTGATGCAGGGTGGATCACCCTCAAACCTTTACAGTGAAGCCTAACGTTGGGGAATACACCCACTGTCACCAACATACAAAAGCTCAGGAGCCTTCAAGTTCAAGCAACAGGCAGTTTCCACAATAAGAAGGTTTCTTATGCTAGTTTTCTTTGACGTGCACATTTACCGTACTTTTGAAAACTTCACAGCCGTAGGCAAGACCCCATATTGAGAAGTACGGCTCTAAATCACGAGAAGCCGCGTACGGTCAGCCTGAATGGGACCAGCAGCTTGTTTAACTTCAGGTATATTCCAGAGTCGTCTCCTTAATCTGGGTGGAGAAAACCCCCAAAACTGCTTTTGTGTGTGTGTGTGTGTGCAATGCTCTTGCATAAGAATATAGAGTGCTTGACTGCTCTGTGCTCATCAAAGTTGGTTTTGCATAATAGTGACAAAACACTTTAGAATCTCCAGCAGACCTGATAACCTGCGTTTTGCTTTTAATATTGAACGCTTTTGCTTTATTGTGTTGGTGAGAGTGGGTGTGTCTTCGAGGCAGTATGACGTTTTTTGCTCCAGGCAAACCAATGATGAGTGATCAGAGGAGCTCCTCTGTCGATCCCCGGGAGGGAGAGTGTTTCTGTTCCTACAAAAGATTTCTTGCTTTTGTGATGGTGACAGCAAAGTCTTTGGCAAATGATCAGCTGTATCTTATCTTTACTGTAAATTATTCAGTGAGCACTTTTTCCCGGCCGTGTGAAAGCAGGCGCGCTCGATGTGAAAGAGACCTTTCCTGCCAGGGTTTAAATGTTTCATAAAAGTGGAGATTAAGATGACAAGTGAACCCAAACCATGCCAGAAAAATGACTCTCACCTTTATGAAATGAAGTGCTTCTCTTCCTCTTACGGTTTACTGCTGATCCAGTCGGATTTGTCCTTCATCTTGTAGGATCTATATCCTACAAGATAGATATATATATATAGATAGATATAGATAGATGGATGGATGGATGACAAGATGAAGGACAAATCCGACTGGATCAGCATATATATATAATGTAATTTCTATGTTTGAAAGCAGTAATTTGTCGAGAGAAACTGAAATCTTACCGCTCCTTTAGAGGTATTTACATGTTTTTCTCAGTGGCACACGTTCTGGAAATTGACCGACTACATATATATATATATATATATATATATATATACACACACCAGAGTTGTGCATATGTTAGAATTATTAGAAGTGTGGACCTGTGAAAATGATGGACTGCATAGGTGTGAGTGTCTCCGCCAGCACCACCAGCGAGATCTTTCTTATTAGCTCATCAATTATGAGTTCATCATCTCATGTGCTGCAGAATATTTCCTCCATGCAATTCACCGTCCACCGTCCTGCTGTTGTCCAGTTAGAGATTTATCATCCCAAGGCAGCATCAGTACCACTTTACCTCTCTCTGGTCCTTCACTCACCCAGGAAGGAAATTAATTTGTTGGCGAGCGAGTGAGTGAGAGGGGCTGGGCAATGCGCAGAGATAAATTTAGTGAGATGTGCACAGTGAGCTTGGCCTTGATGATCAACATTTATGATTTCCATTAAAGAAAGAGATTATAATGTGAACAGGTGGAAGGCTTTCACTCCTTTGCTCCACCGCTCTCTCCTGCACCTTCTCGTTGATACAGCACATTCATATATCTCCAGAGATCTTCTTCCCTCTTCCCTTTTTGCGCCCTCCTCTTGCTCCATGATTTATACCGAGTCCTGTATACTTGATCTTTATTCAGTGGGCCTCCAGGCAAGGCTGATAACTCCAAGGTCTCTCATCAATTTTGTCCAGTGTTCCTGCCATGTCTCGCTCCTCCAACCCCCCCCCCCCCCCCCCCCCCCCCCCCCCCCCCCCCCTTATATTTTCAGCCTCCAACAATCCAACTGTGTGTGTATGTTTAGCTTTGTGCGAGGAATCCACAAGCAGCCTGTATGTGGTTGAATTACTGAAGAAATAGCTGCCGTTCACTCCTGAAGTCAGAGACCCCCCACAGCTCCTGAGTGGACAGGCTCAGAGAGACGTGAATGGCAATCTTAAAATAGTCGGTCAATTTCCAGAACCTGTGCCACTGAGAAAAACAAGTAAATACCTCTAAAGGAGCGGTAAGATTTCAGTTTCTCTCGACAAATTACTGCTTTCAAACATAGAAATTACATTGATTGCATGTAGGGAAGCTCAGATTGTGGGGAGTTGTGATATCTGGATCACATGAAATAGCCATATTGTGTTGGGGTTTTTTTTTTTGTTTTTTTTTTTTTGGGGGGGGGGGATTCATCAAAAGAGAAGAAATGCACTGTCCCTGGTCTGCCAAACATTTATTAGGATTAATTAAGCATTTGATAAGGTCAGACAGGCTATTGTAAAATTGACCATGACAATATCATGAAAGCTTGAAATATGAAAACTATATAAGGATTAAAGATATTTCAAAATAGTTTGTCTATATAGCACATAAAAAAAAAAACCAGGCTCAAACATGTAAACTCCAGCAAAACCCCTGAATCCAAGCTGCACTCAAACCGGGAACATCGTCGATGGGATGCAAGAGTGCAAATCCACTACACTACTGTGTAACCCATTATATTATCAATTGTATGGTTATTATATATAGATAGCTAGATAGATAGATAGATCACTTGTGCTGTTATAAAATGTACTTGAAAACTTTAATGTAGAGTGAATCCACTCTTTAATTATCACTGTGATGTAGGTAACAGTAGTTTCGATGGGGGGATTTTGTGTGGGTTTTTTTTACAAAATGTGTGTTTGTATTAAGTCTTAGGAACACGATTCAGTGCGTTAAGTGGTAAGCGTTTTAAATTTACTTTTGTATTAACTGCAGTTATTTTTGAACTTTTCTTTTTTCTCTCACTAAGATGCTTACACACATTCTGCTCCTGCCAACACGTCCATACACACAAGCACACATATTTACTCATGTTTCTCCTCTCTGAAATACCAGGGTGAGGATCAAATAATGTTCTTGGCCAGCCAATCAGAGAATTACTGTAGCACAGCTGCTGCTTTGGCTCCGTTACACCACACTGGCACACAGGTGCTGTGTGTATGACTGAACACTTGTACGTGTGTTTATTAAGACCCATGAGAGATTTGGAGACACTTTGACTGGTCCTCTTCTAAAGGAATTTAAAAGAGGTTGTTTGATTGTTTTAGAGCAGGTAAGCCTCGGGCCCGGGATGGATTATGTTGTTGTGTTGCTAGAAGTTAGCACAAGAGACATCATCAAAAATTATGTAGGAATTGTGACTTAAACTATGTGACTATGTGACTTTTTTTTTTTTTTAATTGCTCAAAGCAACATGTGGAACCGTAACATTGTCCTGACAAACTGCTAAATGTGTGCTATAGCTGAACACAGCCGTGCATTTTGCACAAGGCATGAATGAATAAACACACAAACACTCAGCGCCGTCCTCGTTGAAGAACATTCTGCACATTTTTCTTAAGAGCGAAAACGAGGCAGGCCGTCACTTCTTTTGTCTATGGAAAGATTTCTCCACTTCTCTTTTATTATAGATACTTGGCCTCGTCTGTGACAATGCTGCAGTTGGATAATGAAGAAAAACAGAATAAAATAATCACCACTCTTCACCATTTCCACTCAGTACTCCAACACAATAGACTTGAAATCAAACACTGCAGCTTTAACATCCTCCTGAAGGACAAAACCTTCTCCGAGGTTAACCACAAGCAGACTCTTTAAATAGACTCGGGCTTTAATCATGAGTTGGACATGAGTTCCCATTGATTCTACCATGCATGTATTTTCATTGTGAGAGGAAGATCTTGAATCAGGAGAAAACATTCAAGGAGACAAATGTATAGAATTGGCTTTGCTGAGACTAACCCTGAGCCTTATTGTTTTGTGTTGAGGTTTACATCATCAGTGCCTTACTCCGAGGACTATTGAAAGCTTTGAAAAAAAAAACAACATGAGTATCTCGCAGGTCTGTTCTGGTGAAACATTTTAAATGCAGGAATAAAATGGTGGAAGAAAGGTCGTCGTTTTAACTTTACAACCATTTTCTGCTGTTTTACCTGCCTCGTTCTCCAAAATCTAGTGTAACTCACAATCATTACTTTTGAATTTTTCCCCTGTTCTCGTTCACCTTTGCACTTCTTCCCCAGGCTTGGGACGTAGAGTTAGAGTTCTTAGTATTCTGAGTCGATTGCATTTGTGACCTCTGCAGTGTTTATGGTGTGTAATTCAAGGGTTTGTGCCACTGAAAGCAAGTTCTGAACACAAAGGTCAATCTCATTTAACTGTCTCGACCCACGGTGACAGCTGGACATGGAAATACAATAAAAGTGTGAACCACACAACAGCCAGACCCTCATGACTATTGAAGAGCTGGAGCTTGAGTAACACTGCAGCGGTGTGTCCACGCTAATGTGGATCTTTAAAAGAAAGTAATGATGAATGTGATTGCGGAGGGTACTGACTTTGGAGCAGATTGTCTTGGGGTCACATGGAAAAGGGCACCAGACGTCTTCCTTTCATAGCCCACCTCATTCCTTTCTGCTCCCAGCCGAGCCCATCGATAGCTTGTCTCTGCCGTCGGGGGCTATTGTTCTCCTCTGAGTGCCCCTCTGTCCTCATCACTTGTAGCTGAGGCACAGATTTGCAGCTATTGATCACGAAACGCCGAGCTTTCATCCTGCTGTTCTCATTGATCTTCGTGGCCAAAGCCAGATACTTTTTCACTTCGATTTTTCCCACCACCCAAATGGGAAATTACGCCCCAGCTTCTAAATTTAACACCGATAAAGAGCTGTTGTTGGTGCAACCGTGTGATAAGATGCCCAACAAAAAGTGTATTATAGGTTTTATTCATTTTCATGAACTTTGTTAGTCTTTTTTCGGTTTGTGTTGTATTTGACATTTTGGCTGCTGCTAATGTATATACATTATAAAGATTATATATACTTAAAACCTCTGATGGAGGGACACCCTAAAATCCAAGGTCAAGTGTCCCCTGGAAACAGGGGTTCACTCTTCAGAGGGACACATCATGAGGACAAATTGTTGGACCAGTTGATATTATTAATAGTATTACCTTATAATTATGTGTGCCTGCCTCTCCTTTGATCTCCTCCATGAGGTGCCTCTCTCATCCACCTTGTAAGGGACATTTTTGAGGGCAATTTATTCGGAAACCAAATCGTTAACGAAAGTTGCGGCAACCTTTTTCCAGATGTTCTGCATGTTTTGATGTCCTTTATGTGTCTGTGTTCCCAGTGCTGCGGAACTAGTTCCTCACAGAAGTAAAAAATAATAATCATAACAATAACAATAAATGTGGCTTGCAGAAAAAAATGGCAGATCAATACATTGCTATTATTAATAATCGAAATAATAACATTAAATGACCACCTCGGATAGTAATCTTTGCCTTACCTCTTATAGAGGCAGGCACAAGAGTTAGTTAATTTTTTTAGGTCATGTACTAATCGCTACAGGTGGTTAAAAATGTATAAAAAAAATACAAAGAATTTACTTGAATGAGTATTTATTTGTATAATGTTCTGATTTGTTTTGTCTTGCATTTCTGCTCCTTCCAATGTGTCTTTGTGTTCTGGAGCCTCGTATTTCCTCCGCTTGGTTTCTACTCATGTTGCTTGTGTGTGTCCAGGGTGTGACGTACTGCGGGGAGAGCTCTGCCAGCACTCTGACCATGGCAAATGTTCCCTGGCACCAGGAAGTGGTCGCCTTCGTCCAGCAGCTGGCTGACATGCTGCCTCAGTATGAGATCGCCTGCGAACACGAGCATTCAAACTGTTTGCTGATTGCACACACAAAGGTAAGAACACAAATAGACCCTGCACAAAAAGTAAGGACTTTTTGTGTTAATAGATGGTCTTTTTCAACAATTATTCTAAACAATAGAGTTTTGAGTTCCTTTTCCCTTTTAAATGCGCTTGCATTTCTCAAAATCTGCTCCACCAATGCTGAACAACTTTTCTTGCTGTTACCTTTGGCTTTGGTTTTGTGTCTACATGCCCTGGTTGACTTATCCAGTTCGGGTCCACTTGTTCTTTCTGCAAATTGTAACCATCCAGTCCACCAGACAACATCAAGCATGAGAAAATACCAAGGAAACGCCTTTTTAGAGAAAGTTATTTAGCTTTTAAAGTTTCAAGGTCTTTATTGTCATTCCCATGCTTCCACACATAAAGAGCATTGTTTTTGCTGGACCAGCAGTGTCTGTAGGCATCCAGTTTAGAGAATAAAATAAAATAGAATTAATGAAAATATAGGAATGTGGGTTAAATGTGAAGCAAATAAAGTGAAAAGATTTCCCAAAAAGCTTTGTCACATCATAGAATTAACAATGTAAAGCTCATTGGGACAGAAGAAAAGTGCTACGATTTAAATCCTTTTACCATTTTACCTTTTGTGACGATGTACAGTATGTGTACATTCTGTAACTAAATGCTCATGAGCTTTCACTAACCTATACTTGTTCAAATGTGTACAATGGCGACATTAATAATTTGGCCTCAACTTTATTAGCAATGTTGACCCAGTGTCTTTTACCGCACATGTTATAATCCTACAATGTGAGCCTGCACCAGTCATCACGCAACTCGAGAACAAGAATTGGCTTTAGTTTTAATAACTCGCACATCTTTTCATCAGTTAGTCATTTTCAAAATGGAACACAATAACAGAAATCACCTAAGACGTTGCCAGTTATATGTATTTGTTTCATACATGTACGTCGTTGTGGACATCAATATAAGGTTTGTGCCTTGAGGGTGTGAGACCCTGGTTCAATTCCTAGAATAACATATGGTGCCGCACTCACCAAGTTCAACAGTTGTAATGATTTGCTTTGTCAACCTGTAAAAGTTAGCAGCTGAATGTAGACTGACTCAGTTGTTCTGTACATAAACACATGTAAAAACACAGACTGATTTCAAGTCCATTAGTCCTCCCTGGCTCTGGCTGCTTTCCGCTGCAGTTATCTGTAATGTCAGTGGGTTACCTCTAACCACATGTGGCATCTCTTGGAATGATGTGCTATTCACAAACCTTAATATCAATTCTCTTTCAAAGTAACTTTGCTGATAACCGGGTATCTCTCTGCAGGTTCCTGTGATAAAAAATGTTTTTTTGTCTTGTTTGATCAGTGATATAATTTAGTCTCCTGCCTGCCCTCTTGTTGAAATATGCAGCCATCGGAGTAGTTTTACTCCAACAGAGGCACGCCGCCCGAGACGGTATCAGTCGCTGCTGGCCGCCGCCGAGAGAAGCCGTCCGTCAATAATTGATGAATGATGATTAAATGTTTTCTTGGCTCTCTCAAGACGGTCGGCACACAAACACACAGATATAAACTGCTCGCTGTACTCAGTGGATTAGCTGGGTTTCTTTTGAAGTGCACAAACTTCTAATCCTGCTTTGTTTTTATTTACTTGCAGCTTGTTTTCCCTGGATTGCTTACAGAGTTATTCACCTGCCTGGTAAATATGTGTCTGAGGACTATTTATGACAAAAGGAACTCTGTAATGAAAGACACATGATGTGTCTTTTTAGAAGCTTTGCCAGTGAACAGTGAAATGTTTATTTTGTGCTGAATTTGGTACAAGAAGCAAAAACTGCTCAAGAGCAGGAACTAACTGGATCTCGATTCTGATATCAAAAAGGATTTGGCTGCACAAATACACATATACATGAATGGATAATATAATTTAAAAAAAATAGTGCACACACATTAAACTAAATATTCTGGTCTGCTTTAGTGTAGTGAAACCAACATGCCAACCCTTAAAGTGTAAAAACGCAGGACTATTATTACATTTCAGGTTATCATGCGCACAAACCAACAAACACATTCTCCACAAGCAAGATAAGCTTTTAAAAACTATGTTGTTCATTCAATTCCTCTCTACTTCTCACACACCACGATCAATATTTCACTGGACTGATTTCCACCTGCCTCTCTTCCCGCCGTTCTTCTATTCTAGGGCTTTTTTTTTTTTTTCTTTGTCGTGCTACGTTTCTCTCAGGAGCACAACGGTGCAACACTTTCATTCATTTGCACCTCTTCACCTATAAATGTCAGTGTCTTCTGCGCACGCACACACACACACACACACGCGCGCCCGCACACGCACACTCTTTTCCACTTCCTGCTCCAAGTCACGCAGACACACTGTCGGTGCTCAATGCTCTGAGTGCTTGTTTGAGCCACCATGAGAAAAATGAACAGCATTTTGCACTCAGTGTATTTTTGAGGCTATTTAAGCATCTCTGGAGAATATCATTCCATGGGAGGAGGAAAAACAGGGACGAACTTCAATTTGAAGCACACGTCGTACAATCCCTCCTTGTGTTTGTCCTATGTGCCATGTTTTGCTGGATGCTCATGCACTTGACTCTGAGCTCAAATAAACTGAAAGACTGAACATGAAATGAATGTGTACAAACAAGCATTAAAGAAAAGCAGCATAGCAGTGCATAGCGTCTATCTACGCACTACCCAAGGAACACAGATTGCAGTTATCCCAGATATATTACCACCATGTGTATCGTGTAGCGTTGCTCATATGGGATCCCAAAAACTCTTTAGCATGTAGCATGAAGCATGTAGCAGAGCTTGGACCTGATTGGACAAACGTTTTAACTCTGGGCTGTCTGCTCCTGGAGTTCAAACCAAACCAACAGACCTTTTCTTTTATTGCTAAAAAAAAAAAAAAAAAAAAAGCAGTTCGGTGAAAGGTATTTCTGAAAAGATTTAGTGTTAGAAATATAGTGTGCAGTTGCTGAACCTGCTTTGGATCCAACTTTATGCAAATGAGCTGTGAGCAGTCCGCACCCAGAATGCACCGCGGTGCGTTTCACAATGACAATGAACGGGAAACGTGAAATCCCGTGGACACGTGATTTTGACACGCTGATGCATCAGTCTTCTCCTGATTATATCGCCATTGGTCGTCGGCAATATTTTTGTTTTAATAATACCAACATATTTGACATTGTCACATATCCAATATCGTGCAACGCTATGAGGGATACTTGTCTTTCATATGACGTTTCTTCTCAAATGCCGCTACTTTCAATGAGTGGAGGTGCTGCACAGTGGACTCGTGGTTGCTACCTTGGCTTGATTCCTTGAGTAATTTTTGCGTCGTGTTTTCACTGTGTGTAGTTTTCTCTGGGTAAATCGCCCGTAAAAGCCACAAAGATTATGCAGGAAGTGTTCAGAGAGGTGGTGCAAATAAGAAAATGGTTGAGCCGCATGGAGTAATTGTGGAAACACCCGTCGTAAAATGTGATGCTCCTCTAGTCATCATGGAAACAAGAGACACGTGGACCAGAGTGGTTAAAGTGTTTTTATATAACAGTTACTTACCAACACACCTTTGATTCTTATTTTTCTTTTCCCTAAACAGTTTATTATTTAATTGAATTCTTTTCTGTGTCTTTATGGCTGGTTTGTTATCACTTTGTTTTGTTTTTGTTTTTATCACTTCTTTTAAAAAGGCTGACTGGGGACCCATTTCCTCATTGTGGCTAAAAAAAAAAAACAAAGAAAAACTGTTCATCTTCATAAATGTTCCACTTCATGTCAGCTTTTTATTGTTCCCAGTCTAAGGAATGTCCTCGTAATGGTCACACATTTGGTTATTATCGACTCCTGAAGTCAATATTCCATGGGATTTATTCCATTGTGGGGGATTTGGCTGTGCTTTTAAAGAAGAAAACAAAACCTCACATTCAGTTCAGTCGACCTCATTTCAAGGAGACTAAAATAATTCTTTGTCAGAAATAGTTATAATTTACAGGCTGCGTGTGTTTTTGTCGTCAGTGTGGCGACAAGAGCCGTTAATAATTAAGAGTTGCTCCATTTATTAATAATGGCTGTGAATTTGAATGACGGGACACAATGCAAACTGCTTGGAACAGTGAATTTAAATGTGTACGTGGAGCGGAAGTCCTTCAAATCCATAAGAAATAAGCTAAACTCAACACACAGTCTCAAGTTTGCTGTTTCTTGAGCAAATGTGTGTAATCAGGACCTCATATAACCTTCAATATACAGAAGGAGCACATTTCCTCTCAATGTAGCAAATAAGTTGTTTATTATAAGAAGGTTGTTAGCATGTATGTGCAGTCATGTAACCATGTAAACATTACAATCATGAAGGAATCACAATGAGGCTAAATGAGACTCTAATTGTATTAAACTCAGGAATGAATTCTAGAGCAGAGGTGGCCTCATTCCTGCTCGTTTTCAACACCGTCATCCTTCAGGCCTGAATAAAACAATCGTTTTTTTGGCCCAGAGAAATGGGTTTGATGAAGCTACATGCACAGGAAGATACTTTAGTAAAACATATATTAACCAAAGTATCAGTTTATTTATGTGACAGTAAAAATGTAGAGGATCTCCTTTGTAACTACACTGATACACTTTTTAAAGCTTTTTGAACCTTGTACTGATTTTGTTCATACGTCCCTGCATGGTGTGTCGGGGAATATGTTGTTGAATGCAATGACACTGAACATGACTATTGTTTTTGTATTACATGAACAAGCATTATTGTAATTCATACAGTACATGCAATAATTCCACAACACGGAACCCAATTATATTTTCAATATATGCAGGTGATAATTAACCAGCATTGATTCCACTTTAATTGAACCCGCCCTGCAGCTTCAGTGTTCCCATCAGCTGCTTTCCCCTTTTCACTGCAACTCTGAATAAAAGCCCTCATAGAAGTTGAAACTTTGAATATTGTAAGTTTGAAAAAATAAAAACAACAAACAAATATTTCCCCTCACTTGTAAGGAGGTAAAATAAAAAGTCTTCTGCCAAATAAATACCTGCTGAATCTACTAAAGTACATCAACAAAGAATAAATGTTTCACGACTTTCCACCTCTAATCAGACCAAACAACTTAAAATTGTGCGTCGGTCGTAAAGTATAACAGCAGAGCAAAGAGACAAAGAAAGTAGAGAGGAGGAATTTAGAATAAAAATAAAATTAAAGTTTAATCAAAAACTAGACGCTTGAATGGGCTCGATGTCTTCTTTGTAAATATTTACGTGTGTGTGTGTGTGTGTGTGTGTGTGTGTGTGTGTGTGTGTGTGTGTGTGTGTGTGTGTGTGTGTGTGTGTGTGTGTGTGTGTGTGTGTGTGTGTGTGTGTGTGTGTGTGTGTGCGTGTGCGTGTGCGTGCGCGCATGCATGTTTGGACGGTCATCAATAATCCAGCAGACTTTGGGAGCTGAAGGCATTTTTCGGTTCCTCCTGTGAGCGGGGAGTCTGATGTTTTGCTGTTAAGTGTCTTCAGTGGCCTGAATCTTTCCTGCAGCAGAGTGTCTGCAGGCAGTGAATCCAGAATATGATTTCCTCCGGGTTTCAATGTCAACTTACATAACGGAGGAGCTCAAAATGCAACTCGGAGAAGCACGTCAGTCTCATTCTGCGGCCACGAGTCCGTCAGTTTGCTGTTTTGTCCTTCGACACTCTGTCTGTCATCTTGCCTTTCCTTTTCATGAGCATTTTTGTCACTTCCAAACTTTCTTTATGAGCCTTTTAACCTCTTTCATCTCATTTCCTCGAGGACGTTTCTACGGCGTGTCCCGTTCCAAAGAAAAGCAGGAAGGAACTCCACAAGCTCATCACTGAATTTGTAGCACTGGGAGGCTTCCTGGTCAAGTCGGTTCATGTGAATCCGCGCAAAAGTCTCATTATTTTCCTCAGTAAATCTGGAGAATGAGATTTCTCAGTGGAAAACAGTTCAGCTGATCATTTAAAGGCAGACACTGTGTTCACCCGCGAAGCTTCCTCCTTGTGTTTCATTGATAAAAGCCGTCGCACTCGCTCGCTGTGATCCTCAGCTCAGAGTTCAAACCACCTCACTGACAGCTTTACTTTTGCTGCGCAGAGACTGGAATTGTTCGCAGAGTTGTCACCTGAACAAATATCTTTTTACAGAAACTTGAACTCCCAATAGGCACAACTTCTTTCCTTTTTTTTTTTTTTTAATCTATTTCCTCCTCGGGCTTCGTTAACAATGCAGGCTTTCTGTCATGGTGGAGGCGAAGCTGCATCACTTCCAGCAGAACGCCTTTAACTGGCTTAACAATCTTATGTCCTTCACTTTGAGTCGTGCTTTCGCAGAAATCCAGTGATTATTATCTCTCCCCCCCCCCCCCCCCATTGAAATTGCTTCATTTCAGGGAGGTCTAAGAACTGGCAAACGCCAGCGAAGTCATTCATTTTACAAAGCAGCGACTCGCCCAAAAGAGCTTTTAAATTGTTCAAAGCTAAAAGCCCTGAGGTCAAAACCAAGAGGGACACATTTGCTCCCCTGCTGCTATGCTAAGTTTGTCTGCAGCCATCGATTGAACATCTCATGAGGTTTTTGTTATGGATGTGCAACATGAGGGGTCTTCAACCTGCGGCTCTTTGGCTCTCTTGTTGTGGCTCCCGTTTTCAAAATGGACTTTTATCCCTTAGATTAAAAAAAGATATTAAACTAATTATATTTTATTATTATTTTTAAAAAGACATAATAACTGGAATGGGGGGGGGGGATTAAAATGCGTAGAATTTCTAAAAAAGGGGAAAAAAGCTTAAATGGAAAAAAAACAAGGAAAACTGCTTGGAAAAGAGAAAAACAGCTGAAATGTCTTTCCTGTATGTAAATAGTGTTTGCTGTGTTTAAGTTAATGTCATCCTTTCTGTGATAATATTAGTCACCATTAATCCTTGTACATTCTCATGTTCAAAAACTGCTTATTTAATTTCTCATTTTATTTGATATTCCATCTTATTTGATATTATTTATTTGTTTATTTTGAAATTAAGTTATTTATTTATTTGATATTACTTATTTGATCTTATTTGATATTCAACTTTAACTTAAACTGAAAATGTTTGGAAAAATTGACCATCCTAAATTGTACTTGAAACTTCAAAAAGGCGACATACAGTTACACACAGCTACACCTTTTGTATATGTATTAGAACTGCTTTATATAGGAAATTTAGAAGCTGGACAAATGTGTTTTGCAACTCCAGGTAAATTTGATCAGATGGAAAATCACAGAAATGGCCCCCTTTGGTCATACAGGTTGCAGCCCCCTGGGCAATAGTGTTTATGTTTGTATTCAGAAAATGAAAGAAATGTAAACAACGAATGCTTACATTTAGTTAAACTGGCTAACGGAATGGCCTGAGATTGTGGATAGATTTGTGTGTGCTTGATGAATGTTTACGTGTCTGCAGAGATCGCCACCACCACCCACATGGGTTATTACCCCCCCCCCCCACATTGACATGGGATTCCTCTCCATATATATGCATATCAAATCTTGCCTTTGTAAGTAGATGTGAGCATGTGTGATATGTTTTACTTAGAAGCCCACAAGGACCCGTAAATGTCTCATGTTCAACCAGCAAAAGAAACAGAAGAAACAACCAAACTGTTCCCAAATGTTCTAAATGTTGTGACGTAGTTGCTGCCAGCGGTGTGCAGCAGAGGAGTCACCACAGTGGGTCCCTGAGCTTGACCCTTGACCCCCCCCCCCCCCCCCCCCCCCCTTGCTTTTCCACTTCCACTCAGTTTCACTTGAGAGCACTGTTGCATGCTGGGAAAGCGGAGGTCATGCTCCTCACCCTCTGCACTGTTCTGGGGAAACCAACGGCTCGGAGAGGCAGAATGACGTCAGTCGACTCTCCTTCACTCTGCTGTTCATTTATCTCCCTCTTCTCTCCACTGTGGTGAGACGGATGGAGAACCCAGTGAGGGAAAATAGGAAACAGTGATTTATAAAAGACAGAATGGGAGGAGAAGGTGGAAGGTGGAGTCCACGACTTTTTGAAGATGGATCCAATTGTGATTAAAAATGATGAATTGCATTTTATTGTTTTGAGCTAAAAGGTTTTTTGGTTTTTTTTAAACAAGAAATAAGCTGAGCAAAGAATTAATGTACAGAAGAAAACTAATCCCTATCTTTTGATCAACACAGATAACACCACAGATATTTTATATTGGGCCCTGAGGTTGCATGATGATTACTATGAATATGAACATACATTTGCGATGAAATTAGTATGTTGGGTAACAATGGACTGCTGTGTGTTTAATTAGATTTTTCTATCAGCTGTATGCGACATGAGATGAAAAAAAGAAGTGTTATTATTTGTTTGTCCTTCATGCATTAATTAAGTAATTTTTTAAGTCATTAGTGAACCTATTTTTCTTGTGTATTAATTCATAATGCATGTGATTTATTGAGTTAGTTAATCATTTAGTCATTTATTAGGCATGGAATATTTGAAAAAGCCAGTTTTCATAAATTATAATTGGAAAACAAGCTCACCAGCTTATTTTGTCTTTACAGTTTTTTTTGTTATTTTCTGTTTGCGAATTTTTTTTAATTGGTCATTTCCGTCTCTTGGTCGTGAAGAGGTCATGCGGTAAATTCGAAGCAGATGCTGTAATTAAAGGACTTTCTGAAGCTTCATTGATTCCACCCACTCAGATCCATGAACGCCGCCCCCTCGTCTCTCTGCCCTCTCTTTCAGTTCAAGGTGGGGGGCGAGTGGTGGACGTGGATCGACTACGAGCGTTTCCAGGAGCTGGTTAAAGCCCACGAGGAGAGTGGCGGGCAGCAGAGCTTCTCCGCCTTGGACTACATGGCCAAGACGCCGCGCTGGGCTCTGTTCGGAGCCCGGGAACAAGGTTTCGACCCGGCAGACACGCGCTTCCAGCGCCGCAATAAAACCAAAGACATCTCAGGGTGCTGACCGGCGGGCGACAGAGATTCCGGGTTAAATGGTTTTATTTACATTCTAATTGAGTTTACTTGTTGGTGCCCGCAGCTGCTTTTGTATATTTTCTTTTCTTTTGTACAAAATTTTGATATTTGCCGTAAGATCTGATAAAAGCTGTAAAAAAAAAAAAAAAAAAAAGCTTCATACACATTCCCCTTCATTTTAGTTTTTGTGCTCATTTCTAAATGTGTTCAGAGGTTTAGCACGGCCCACTTTCACAAAGTCTGATTCACACAAATGTCAATGGCTTTGATCTTTAGAATCACCTGGTGGCATCAGGGGATGTTTCAATTAACGTTGAACCTTCAGGTGGCTTATTTACCCGCCTAATTGACGGTTTTGTTGTTGTTGTTGTTGTTGTTGTTGTTGTTTTTGGTGAGAATCCGGGAATCCGATGCAGCTGAACAGACGGGACGTGATTAGCATGTAAAGGGCGACACCTTCGTTCCTCCTCATGTCGTCCGCGGGATTTACGCGCCTTTCCCAGACACTTTAGCCCCGCGCCCACTCGCCAAGGCGTTGGTTGTGTTTCCTCCGCAGTGAGCGAGCATCGATGCAGCATCTCTTCACAGCTTCTTATTGCCCCCCTGACCTCACACTTTCAATACAATGGTTTGTTTTGGTTGGGTTTTTTTGCTTTGCTTGGTTTCACTTCTGCGAGCAAGGGACGGCAGGAAATATGTTGCTTTTGTCAGGTGATATAGTTACTGAAGAAAAAAAATTGCTACTAAATGAAGCGCTGCAGTCATCTTATTCTTAGAAATGGTGAGGCTGATCTGTCTTACAGGTCTCGGTAAAATAGATAAGACAATACGCACTGAAATAGACTATTCTTCATCTCTAAGATGTGATCTACTGATTCACTGGCACATGTTGGGCAATCAAAGCTTTCACAAGTACTGATTATAGGTTACAGGCTACAGTGAATCCAGATGTAAAAATCAAGCTAATGCTGATTTGTTTTACATGAATGGAAAGGGAGATGTAAATTCTTGGGTCTGTTTTGTTTTGTTTTGTTTTGTGAGGTCACTGATGTCGCTCCCTGCAGGTTTGTGGATGTGTCACTGTAATAAATGTGTTTGAAATAAAGTGTCAGGTTTTCTGGTAATTCATTAAGAAACGCTACTTCATGCGTCCCTGAATTTCTAAGTACAGTACATATTAGTGTTTCTAACTGCAGATCTATTTAAATAGAGACCATGAAAATGTCCAAATCCATTGTCGCCAGTTACTCGAAGTAAAACATTGGATGTTAGACATCTGAAACAGTCTGAAAATATGTGATTCATAGGATACCAAACATCTGATAAAACTGAGCTCAATCAGAAGTTTCAGGATTGTAAAGCTCTGACCAGCGGTTTCTATCGATCATGAGCAGCATTTCAACACAGCTGGAATCGGATGAGGCAGCGCTGGCTGACGCCAGAATAAACGTTCCACTTGAGCAGGTTCCCCAATTCCAGGCCTGGAGGGCCGGTGTCCTGCATGTTTTAGGTTTCTGAATGCAATTAGTGCCTTGTTACTTGGCTTCTTTACAAGCTTGACTTTGACATCATCATCAGAGGTGTGCTGAAGCTGGGAGGGAGCTGAAACGTGAAGGACGCCGGCCCTCCAGGCCTGGAATTGGGGAACCTGCACTAGTGCAATCATGCACACCTCCCCAAACAAAGTGGAAAGCACCATTCAAGGGTGTATACCTTTATTATTATTTCACCTCAAATTCATAAAGAATGAATTATCTCGGTGGCAATTTTCTTTAAATTATTCTTCATTCTTTCTGTTCTCAAAAGACTAATTAAAGATGCTAAACAAATAAAAGAAGCACTGGAAACTCGTGATTAAGATGATAGCTCCCATCTAGTTTGTCCTTTTCTGAGTTTTCTTCAATTAGCCAAGTTGTGCGGTTTAGAGTTGTGTGAGAATATGCAAAGTAAGAGAGGGAATGCTCTCCTCGGTGAGTGAACGGTGGATGGTTGACATTTCCTGCTATGAAGCCGTGTAGCTATAAATAAGAAGCAACATGGGGCTTTGATTTTTTTTAATGCCTAAAGAGAAAACCTCTCAGCTGGAAAATGTTGCTCCAGAAACAAATGTGCAATCCCCCCCCCTGTAAATAGAAAATAGGTTGAAAAGGGTGACATTGAGTTGACCTGGCGAGTTTCCTCTGAGGTTTCCGTGGCTTCGTTTGGTTCACTGCACACAACCCAGCATGTGTGATGAATAATGGCGAGCAGGTGACTCGTCTCTGGAGGGAAAACCTGCTCTTCCTCTTGTAGGAAAGCCCAGAGTTCTGACGTGTAATGACCGGAGGGCCTCGGGGAGCATGAGGTGGGACAGTGGTAAGCAGGAAGTGCAAGGATGAGATTTGCTGTAATCATTTGGAACGGACATCTTTAAAAAAAAAAGCAATGGAATGAAGTGCCACATTGGCAGGAAATAGTTTATGGAACGCATTTCAGAAAGAAGTAGGAGAGTCAGGAAGGAACTCTCCTGGCATTCAAGAAATGCATCAAAGCCACAATATTAAAGTACAAAAATTAGATTTGGACATAAATCATGTCAGATATTTCATTTGAACAAACATGAAAACGATGGTTTTGGATTTGTATTTTGTTAAAACGACATGAAATGCACCAACATCTGTAAAAGTGTAAAGATTTAGAAAGTTGGACATTAACAAAATAACAGACTGATGAAAAGTGATAGTAAAGTAACAAAGGGGCAGATATAAGACTGATCTTCTCTTTTGCTCCTTTTCATTCAGACTGTCGTGTTGGAAATTTGGGACAGGGAGTTTTTTTGTTGTCCTTTTTAATTATTGCTTTTGAATGAAATTTTTTAAAAATGGTATCACCATGAACAGGTTCTGCGTCACGTATGCAGATATTCAAGTCTTAATTGAAGTGTCACCCCTGCAGCAGCGTGTATTTAACTGTAGAACTGAGATGTCCCCACTTTAATTCTAGTATACCAATGCTTTAAATACAAAAACCAAAACGGTACCTTATTTCAGACCTTGCTCGTCAAGTCACTGGCAAAGAAATCCTGGATGGCGACTGCTGAGTTGTTATCCAGTTACACCTTCCCTGCCTCTAAAACAGCTACATCTCTACTGAGTGTTTGCTTCTGAGTAACTAAAATATGTATCGCTGTCTCATGGAAATCAACTGCACCCTGCGCCACATCACAATGGTTGAGAGGAACAGCCTTTTACTCAGCTTTTGAATAAGATAAACTACACAACAAACAACAAACTTGACAAGTTCTGGAAAACATGGAGGATTTTCTACAGCTTCTTTGAGAATAACAATATACATGTTGACAGTTAGAAGGATAATAAGACTGAGGAGTTATTTTCAATATATCCATTTTTTTTTTCATTCTGTTTTTCACTTTTAATGTAATAAAGCCTATGCAAGTAACTTTTGAGTTCATCTAAATGACATCAGTTAGTGGGAGGAATATGCTCTATAATCTATATGTCTAACACACACACACACACACACACACACACACGCACACACACCCCTTGCTGAGGACAATGTCTCCAATGTTAAATACAATATAGTACTCTGTATGTATCTTCAAAATACACAAGGCAAAGACAAAATGTAGGAGTCATGCTTTATTACATGAATGTAAGCAATGATCATTATTAAATCAATGTGTTTTTTATAGAATTTGTCAACTTTAAAGTCTTTAAAGACAAATGTTATCCGAATATAAAAGAACTGACTATTTAACCAGAATTCAGCTAAAACGTATGCGTGGATTACAAGATGATAAACACACAACAATGACAGATGGAGGTTTAAATGGCTTTAGTTCTTCCAAAAAGCTTTTTACACCTGCTTCTTCTTGGACTTTAGTGCAGATGCAAAGTGCCCAGATTCCCCAAAGGCTCCAAACGACATTATTTTTTGGCATTAAAATAGAGTCCCTCTGTTTTGATGTGTTTGACTTTGGCTTGTGCCCTTCCCCCAGTGGCATCAGGGTGTGGACGCCTCCCAACGTGATTATGCTCGTCCACATCCACGAGAGTTCCTCAGGGGTCGGAACATTGAAACCCTGCTGTGGATCTTAATCCCACAGATGAGAACCCCTGTCGGGTCAAGCTGGTGTTGTTCTTCCCTGGAACGGAGGCCAAAGCATGGGAGAGCATCACTTCCAGAGGAGTGGCAGGCTCTTTCACAAGACAGGATTCATATGTTTGATATGCAAGTCACGGCTTGTGTTGTACTGAGGCTGAAACCTTCCAGCGTCAGTCTGGACAAAATCTGCATCATTTCATACCTTCTGAATTCGATCATTTTGATTAATGTCACTTGGACGTTTTCGTTGACTGTCAGTGTATTTCACAATCTGTGACGGAAACAAATAAAATGTGTAATTCAGTTGTTCTCATCATAAACACTACAGGATGTTTGAGTCCCACACCCATAGAAATATTCTGCAGGATCGACTTTTTTTTTTTTTTAATGCAAATTTTTTTGCATAATTTATTTATTCAGAGTCAGATTCAGACACCTTTATGTGTCCCACAAGGGGCAATTCATTTGCAGTTTCCCAGTTTGTACATTTACATACATGCATGCATTCAGTCATCAGTCAGTCATCAATCAATCTGTCAGGAATTAGCATGTGACACAGGGAATTGTCAAAACAGAAGAAATCAATAAAACCAGATAAGATATGCACAAAGCAAGATAGTAATAAAGTAATAAAAATAATGTAAAAACAAAACAATAAATAAGACAAGGATAAACTGGTAAACTACTAATAAACTACTAAATTAGAACTCCATATTGATCAAGCAAGATTGTTCTTTTTTTTAAACTATCTACTTTTTTAACATAAAAAATAAAATCCAAGTAAAGTGAACTTTGTGTTTTTCTTGTTTCAGGATCCTGAGATCGACTTTATAAACTGGAATGTATGTTTAATGGATTATCTTCCTCTAATACAGAAATATCCCCCTCCCCATGCTGATGTCTCATGGGTATTTTAGTATTTTGAATTTTGAAATATCAAATAAAACACAGAAAATATTGTTGTTGTTTTGTTGTTGTGTGGGTGGATTCAAAACAATTGGCTCAAATTACGTATTAATCACATCATATTCTTGACTTCAATATGTTTGTAAATATATGAACTTGAATTTTTAACTTAACTAACAGATTCAATGAAGTTAAATTCACTTCTCAGCTTATTATTTTCATAAAAGTAATGTGTTTTGTATTTGTCATTAACGTATCTAGGTTAGTAATAAAGAAACAAGAAATAAAATAAAACTAATGACATCCATAAAGGGTTAAACAATGGTGCAATTTTTGTGGAATCGGCCTTATATTGTCTTGTAGCCTGTTTTTTCTATATCACATTTAGATGGAGGCTTGATTTATTATGAAAGCAATATTTGTTGACAATATTGACAATTTCTTTTGGCTTCTAACAATAAAATGTGATGGACTCGGGAGGCTTTTCTTTAGTTTGTTGTTGTTGATGTTGTTTTGCAGCGTCGCACCAGCACAGAGAGGCAGCCTGTGACTGCAGTTTGTGTCGGAGTCGTTCAGGCCCTCGGCGCCCCTGCAGCCCCCTGACTGGGGGTATAATCTGTATATTTATGAAGGCGGGGTCTTCTCGTGTGTGTCGACATCCATTTCTAATGGTACTGTGACAGAAACTGGAGTGTGTGAAGGCGATAATGGCTCCTGCAGATGGCTGGTGAATCTGTTGCAGGATGTTATCTGTGTGATTTCATGTTTGTCAGATAGCGAGAGAAGAAGAAGAAGAAGAAATGTGGTGAAGGATCACAGACTGTTCTGCACCAAACCATTACTGGAAGCCCCACCACCACCACCACCACCACCTTTGTGTGTGATCGTGTGCATGAGCTAATTATTACTGTGCATTCATGTGCATCTGAGTGTGTCTTTTCTTGGCCAGACGTCCAGAAAATGTGAGCTGAATATTTCTCTCATATGACCCGTCGTCACCCTAAATAACCTTTGACTGACTGTTACATTAAACAATTATCCAAATATCACAGTATAAATGTTTAGTATAGGATTAATTGATACAAGGTGTGTAACTGTCACACACAAACACTAATATTAATTAGTTTTTTACTTGGTCTTTCTGTTTGATTTTCAAGAAAAATTATTATTTGAGATAAAAGAGTATAAAAGTTTAAGTTTTTCTTCTCTTTCATCCAGGAAATTGAAAACATTTGTTCTGTATTGGATTATATAGAATTTGATTTTGTTTGGTTTCTTGTTATAGTTTTTTTTTTTTTTACAATGAATGAGCAAAACTAAAAAGTAGGAGAACTTCATTTCACCGGAGACTAAAAAAGCTTCATGTAATGCTAATACCACTGCGAAGAGGTGACGGCAGCTCTACGGCCTTCTAACGGCTTACGTTTAGAAAATTGTTAATAATCTGCTCATTTCATGATCAGTTCATGATCAGTTCATAATCAATCGAGGGAAAATGTAAAGAGCTGCTATCCTAAAAACAACTCCACCCTACAATATACAACTTTTCTTCCAGGTGACCAACAACTCCACAACAGTATTGAATAACGCCACTTCCCTTCTTCATTAACATAAATCAGGTACCACAACGTGTTTCCGCCGTGACATTCAACATAAGTTTGCATTAGTGCGTATCTCTGCGCTTGTCGCTGGTTCACTGTGTTCCTGTGGGATGTAGAGTTCAGATGTCAGCTCCACAGTCTATTTGTAGTCTGAAACGATGACCTGTAACCCAGTGTGCATCCGTCTGTGTCCATGTCAGATCCTGTAGGTTCAGAAGACCGTGTGGATGCACACAGGCGGCGTGTGCTGAAATGCTTTCAGACGTACGTCGGCCGCTGTCAAACCAGCAGCTCTGAAGGGAACAGGCGCTGAATGTCAAACTGCACTTCGCCACGGAGGAGGAAAATCATTGAAAAAGACATGGGGAGTCTGAAACAAGCTTGTAAAGTGTCACACGGCGGAGTTTCGGGGTTACTGGTCGTTGTTTGGTTGTAACTCACAGCTGTGAGACTGCTTTAGATGTACATCGGAAAATAATGCAATGATTTTCAAATACAACAACCCTAAATAGAACATACACAACATATCAGACGCTGGAACAGATAAGTTATAGTTTAATGGGAAATAGTAGCTCACTATGAATTTGACCGATCTCAGGAAAATTGAAATAGAAGCTTGTCAGATGTAGTGATTTTCAGAGGTTTGGGAATCTTCAAGACAATAAAATCATTAACATCGAAGATCATTAAGAAAATACAAAATTGTAGGACAGTTTCCTCAATTTCAACTGAGGTATAACCGTAATGAAAAATATTCTTAACAGCCCTAGAATTTGTAGAAATATGAGGATCAAAACTGTGTGCTTGTAATCTTCTGGCCTTCTGGTGGCTCTGCATCAAAAACAAAGATCAATAACTGCAGACAATCTGTCAGAAAATCAACAAAAACAGGTCAGAAAAACAGAAAAAGTAGCAAAAAAAAATTTATACGCTGTGACTAATACTTGAGTATGAATAAATCTACATAACTGAGGAACAACGCTCAGTGTATTTTTTTTTTTTTTTTTTTTTTTTTTAATATGATATGGTTTGTAGTCTATTAGTTTCATGTACAGCTGCTTCTGTTTTGTGCTTATATTTGTTTTTGTACATTGTCAGGGACCTCCTTGAAAACGAGATGCACCTCAAGGACTTTATCATTGAATGAAAGAAATGAAATGAAATGAAATGAAAGTGCTGAATATTATGGCTTATTGCTAAAGTCTGAGGGAGCTAGTTACTTCTTCCACACCGAGCAATCGCCAGAGGTATTGACTTGATGGTTACGATTTTATGAACTCCTGTTCATTTTGATTGATTTTATTGTTATCATTCATATTTTCATATATATTTTTAAATACACATTAAATGCATGTCTTAGAGCCAGACTTATTTACAAAGACAAAGGAAAGCAAGAAGTCAGGAAGCAACAAATAAGCGTGACAACATGGCTCGTCGTCTGATTGTGTGTGTGTGTTGGCTTCAGGCTGTGACATTTGTGTTTGCTCTGATTTCACGCGGGCAGGAGGTGGGGCATGACCTTGATTAGCTCGTCTGCTAATCCTCCCTTTAAACAAAGAGACTCAATTAACTAAATGACCGTCTAATGAAGGCATCGCCTCACATATTGATGCTTTGTTTTCAGAGGAGCATGTGCGCCCTAACGGCGTCGTGAATTCTCGCCTGACGGATGCCTGGTTGTAAATCCCATCGCAATGCGATGATTCATTGAAAAATCTGCCTCAATTATGGCTGCTGAAAATGCGTATGGGGTGCGGAGCGATTAGCACAGATATGTGCTAATTGCCTGCTGTGTGTCCTGGATCATTCCTTTCTTTCCTGGGGCTCAGCTGTCATATGGTCGGTTTCACCACTCGAGCGATGGGGAGCGGTTTCAGCTCGTGTTTCACGCCATCAAAAGCAATTAAAACATCCCTCTGAAGGGCAAATCCTCCACTGCACAAGGTGGCTCGTCGTGAACAAATATCCCATCAGTGTCTTGACTGTTTTACTTTCTGTCAATGTGAAGCTTTTTAGGTCGATTTCAGGTTGTGGTTATTCAACAGAATGTAAGAATACTGGGATTTTACTTTCTTTCATTGTGCCAAAAGGTAAGGTATCATCCATCCATCCATCCATCCATCCATCCATCATGGTGATGAAGTGAGATATGTTACAGAGTTCCATGATGACCACGTTCCATTAAAGGTCAGATTGTATTCATGTCCACACAGGCTCAGGCAAGCTAAATGAGATGTCCGTCAGTGTATGGTTCCTTCTTGTTGAAGTACTCAATCAGTCAAACTTTCATCTACAAAGACCTTTCATCCCGGTTATTGTTCTGTGCGCAGTGTCTCTGAGATGTTGATCTCCGCTCTCCTGTGATCTCCCGTGAGTTTGTGTTTTTTAGATTTTGGTCTTTTGGATTTTAGGTTAGGGTTAGTTTGGAGTTAGAGTTAGAGTTGTTCTGTGCTCTGATCAAATAAGTTCCTGTTAGTAAGTACAATTGAAAGTGCTTAAAAATGCAAAGATTTTAATATGACAGATGACGAGAGAAAAATTCTGAAAAAGAAAATTTAACAACATAGAATTGATATAAAT
>NC_137651.1:3534685-3574685 GCF_963422515.1 Blennius ocellaris | reverse complement strand
ACAAGATATGAACTGACGACATTGAGCTTCTCAGCTATCACTAATTTTATTTGAAAAATCCTTTCACAAATAGGTTTTCACGATACAGTGTGCTGTAAAAGTGTTTCACTGGTGTTTGTGCTGACCAGGGTGCAGGTATCTCAGTAGCTCAGGTGCTTGAGCACTCACTGGAGTATAGCCCAACAAAAAAAAAAAGAATAAACAAAACTGTCTTTAAAATGAACTAAACAGATATGAATGACCTTGAGAAAGATTTGTTGCATTGGCGGGGTATTGAATCCAGCCTTTTGCTAAAATCCTATGACTGGACCACCATGAATGCACATGTGCCACAGACCTTCGGGACATACCAGAGGAGAGATTTTCACTTTATTTTCAATGCTGTATTTTGACTTTTTTCTGAAAGTGCACGATGAAAAAAAGAATCTACCTCATATCCTTTTTTCCCCCTCATGAGTGGTTCTAACATGCTTGTTTAGCGTTATGGTACCTGGAGGTGTAAAACAACCTCAGAGATCATGGTTGCCTGCAACGCCGCTTTTGCCTGTAGATTTTTCCCTATGTCAGCATTAGTGCAACCTCCACAGTTACATCTGATTTCCTGGTTGTCTCTAAAAAAAGAACTCTACTCTCTTTCTTGGTAATTGATCAGTATGTTGATTTTGAGCCAATTCCAATACAGGCAGTGATGACAGACAGTGAAGTTTACGCCCTCTGAATTGTAAACACAATGTTTTGGTGCATATGTAGAGCATGACTGACAGCACAAAGTAGTTTGGTTTGCATTTTCCCCTCCACTCTGGTCCAAACCAACTGGAGGGACATCACGTTTCCACGACAACCGAATGTTACGTTTCCATGACGACTGAACATGATGAAGCTATTATGTGTCTTCTGTTTGTGGTCCTCCCATGGTGTTCCCTTTTTGGAACCACTACTTCTCATTCTACTGATTCATTCAGTCTTTTTTTCCCGTTTTTTTTCAAGGTTTTATGTGTCTCTTTTTCACAGAGCGACTAAACAATTTCACTTCTGTGATGTCACATCATATACATCACCATTCCTATCTATCAGCCTGGATCAATTCAAATGAATCTTGACTCTAAGTTTGGCCATAACTGTTGCTATGCTCCTTCACCATGTTCTTCTCATGCGATGTGCTTATTGAGTTACCCACAATCCATCACTCATGGTAGAATGGAAGCTGTTTCAGCTCAGACTTGTGAGCGTGGCAGGCAGTTGGTGCACACCCTGGAGTCGTACTTTCACACAACACTCACACCAAGCCAGAGTGTGACAGGAATCTATCTAAGACCCCGTCGTCAGGCTGGCCTCTGTGTGTTTCCATGTTTTCTGTGCTGCATTTTACTAAATAGCCCAACTGAAAACAGCAGGCCAAAATGACCCAGGTGCTTTTGCTGCCTTTAAAAAAAAAAAAAAAAAAAAAAATGTATTGGGGTGTGGGTACTGCTCTGTATTTACTCGGTGATATCCACTTGTGCTACTTCCTCCCGGCAGTGAGCATAAAGCAAGCATCTCGGAGCTGCTAGTTAACAGATCCTGTCATTGTGGGAGGAAACTGACACTAAATGCTCTAAACTGCCCAGAGGTGTGAATCTGAGTGTGAATGTGTTGGACTGTTGGTGTGTGATGAACCAGCAACTTGTCCTGGGTGTTCTTGTCCACTTGCCAGTGCATGCTGGGAGGTGCTTTTGCCTCCATGCTGTGACATCACTGCTGCAGTCATGGTGAAGTTTCGCAGTGTTATATGTGCTTTGTCTATAATTAGCAAATCAACCCAGAGCTTCTAAACCTTTTCCCTGATAACCTTAATGACATCATACTTTTAATTTTTTATGCTTCAGTTTAATTCCGGAGAGTGTTTTTGCATTGTATATCGGATCATGTCTTTGACAATAGTTGCCGAGTGCAAACAGAGTCGCGGCGGTATTAGCTGAGTTTCAAAAGCAAATCCGTCTCTTTGTCTCCTACGAAGATAATAATCAAGCGGACAGAAGCTTTGTGGCTGCAGCTGTCAGTCTCCATCAGAGAGAGCTTTCATTTCATCCACGGTTTAGTTCCCCTCTGAGAAGTTGCATGAAGCCACAGCAGGAACACACACTGTGACTCATTCCATCAAGAATACATGTGCATGTGCACACGCACTAACACAAGCGCATAGCAATTGCTTGTATGAGTGTATATTGAAGAATGAAGTCAGAATGCTTTTAGCATAAAGAAGTTTTTAAACACTGCATTGACTTGATAATTTTACTGCTGTTTACTCATTTTACAGGGTTTTTATGCAGACAAAAATGAAAACCTGCAATGAGGTGCAGGTGATTTAAGCCAGTGGAAAATAAAGGTGATTCACATTCCGATTGCATGTTTAAGCACACAGAACCATCATCACTGTCTTTCACTCCAGCAAATCATCAAAATCGTGCAACATGCTACACTGTGTGCCTCCATACAACAAAACCAAGATAATATTTTGGGAGCATTAGTTTGTCCAGAAATGTTGCCACTGCATACAAACTCCTTTTTATTACCTTACAGATTTATAATTGTAATTTTACCTTTGCCAATGAAAGTTGGGTGATGCTTATGTTTTTGGTATCTATTCATTTTATTCGTTTGTATGTATGTACAGTATTTTACCAACTTTTCGCAAAAACTCTTGACCCAAATTGCATGAAATTTTCCAAGATGATTTGTCATCACCCAAAGGCCAATTGATTAGATTCCTGGAGAGGAAAGATATTCCCTCTGGAGTGACACTTTAGAGCGCCACAGTGAGCCGAGCAGTCAGGGCTGCAGCAAGGAAGCTGCTATTAGCCACACTGCTAACTCTGCTCTGGAGCTCACAGCTATAGCTAGATTCAGAAAGTGTGTGTGTGTGTGTGTGTGTGTGTGTGTGTGTGTGTGTGTGTGTGTGTGTGTGTGTGTGTGTGTGTGTGTGTGTGTGTGTGTGTGTGTGTGTGTGTGTGTGTGTGTGTGTGTGTGTGTGTGTGTGTGTGTGTGTTTAATCATGCTGGACCATTTTAAGCGACAATCAAGTGAAAAACAAGAGTTTCTTTCATACTGCATGCTCTGATTGCTGTGTCCAGCACACTGTAAAAAAAAACGTTGCATGATTAAATATTTCCGGTCATTGGTTTAAAGCACGTCCTGCACAGAAACGTCACGGCGCCAAACGGGACCATCTGTTTCTCTCTGCTGTCACCTGTTCCTCACATCTCACCTCACCAAGCAGGTACAGTTTGATCTCACTCTGCTTCTGGCCCAGATTTATTGAGAGCTTTACAAAGCAAGGAGGATTGCAAGCTCACACATTATATTGCACTATAGATTGCATGCTTTTATGGTGGATGATTTACTCAGAATCACACTGGAGCCTTAAAATGAAGAGTTTGTATGTTTTTTGTGCTATTTATGTGAGAATGATCAGCTGAACATCGTGTTGCTTCTGTCTTGTTTTGCTTGCAGTTATCATTGAAGTGCTTGAGAGCCCTCCTGCAGAAAAAAACAAGTTGGAAGTGTTGTTGGGGGAAATATTATTATGAATAATATAATATTATTAAACATATTGGAGCCTCACAGCAAATATATATGGAATCCACAAACAACCCAGTGACTCTCATCACAATAACAATACGTTGTTCATACGTGGTCAAAACTCACACAATCATGAACAATGCAAAGGAAACAAGATCGTGCTGCACCACATTTCCTTGCAGAGACAACATTTAAAGGGACCCGCTCATCCAATTGTTCAGGGAAACTCACAATGACTGAAAAGAGAACACATCATGTTAAGTTACCATGCAATAATATACCTTGAGCAACTTAATCTAAAACACAGATCCCAACTATGATTGTTATGCCGATATAAAGCAAACATAGTGAAGTAACGTGTTTGTGCAACCTACTCTCAGTTTGATTGCTTATTTATTCAACTGGCAGCTGTTTCACGTTAGTTCCTCGTAGCCTGATGCCTCTTTTCCTTTGATTTACATTCACACCTGGTGATTTTGGGGATTATATCAAGCAGCACAGGGGAAAGTGAAAGAAAACGTGCCTTTTTTGTCGTCCATTTTCAGAAATTTGTAGTTTTTTCTCGACAGCAGATGCCACTAACCTGTGCCAACTGGCAGATTATTATGACGTCACCTAGTGAAACTGCAGTCCGATTGTCACAACAAAGGGATCGCCTTTCCCTAACTCCTTTAGGAAGCCTCCTAACCCCTTTCCTTAACCCCATGACATCATCCACGGAGTTAAAGAACAGTGGATAGGAAAGGAGAAAGGAGGGACTATTCAGAAGGACCCATGGACCCAGGAAGTTTCTTGAAGTCTCTCCAGGAGTCCCCCTTGAAAAAAGCAGGATAACTGTGAGGCAAAGAGTCCTAAACTGTGATTGGGCCGGAGAGGACAGGAAGTGAGTGAACCATCACAGGGAGTGGTTCGAGAAGAAGTCCGCCTCTTGTTGTTTAAAAGCGTGTGCACATGTGAGTTCAGCCTCTTCCTTCTGCCTTAAGTGTTGGGAGTAGCACGGTCAGACTTGTATGAACTGCTTGGTGGTGAGAATGTTCATTGTTAATAAATACTTGTGTAACCTCTTAACTATCTCAGGTCTGTTGTCCTTAGCCAGCCACAGTTTTGGAACATGCTGGATACTGAAAATATTTAACATTGTACTAGTATGCACTCCTTCAAGTAAGTTGCACAGACTGGGAGATGTACCTGATATTCCATATTCATGATGGCAAGGTGCTGAATCGCCAGTGTTATATTGTGTGTCTGTTAGACCTCATGCTCAATGTGTCTTGTTACTAGTGTGTCTAAATGTGATCAATGTCACATTTATGCCCTTATTAATTTGTACAATCCCATAGTAGATGAGGCACATAATATTGTATTTGTCCGGTCTCCGTCTGTCCTGTCTGATCCCCCAGGAATTCTGTCACTACGTTTCTTTGTGTTTGGGCCTTGCATTTACACGTCATTGCATCTCAGAGTCACCACAAACCAGGATTTCTGAAAACTCCGGCCACAGTGGAGATTTTGAAAAACTCATGGTAGCTCTGAACCAGGTGTATATATGGATCCACATGAATGGAGATTTTTTTTTTGTAAATGTAGAGGGGGAAATATAAATATTTGTAAAAAACAAACAAAAAACAAAACAAAACAGATACTTGTAAACGTGGCCTGTGTCTGCCGCTCCTGTGTGTCTCCTCTCGTGTGCGATAAATAATCACAGGTTTAACAGTTTTGGTCGTACAGTGTGTGGTGTGCAGCCAATCGGCAACATCAACACACCACACACCAAAGATTTCACTCGCAAACGTCCCCAGATCAGATGGGAAATCTCCCAAAATTCCATAATTCCATAATTTTGGTTTGGATAGAGATGTAGTGAGAGGCTCCTAACAGTTTCTGACAAAAGACAGTAGAAGACAAGGAGCAGCAAGGAGGGCAGATAAGAGGAGGGAGAAGGAGAGTGAAAGTGTCCGCCTTCGTGGAGCGCAGGACAAGATTACTATTACTAAATGGTGTACGAACAGTAGTCTTGTTTTATTTTGATAGAACATTGTGCAAAATTTTTCTTTGAAATAAAATCATTCATTCAAATATATCAAGGCTTTCTAGCTTAA
Organism: Blennius ocellaris; assembly: GCF_963422515.1. Lineage (NCBI taxonomy): Eukaryota > Metazoa > Chordata > Actinopteri > Blenniiformes > Blenniidae > Blennius > Blennius ocellaris. The sequence continues at coordinate 3,569,025 of NC_137651.1, read as the reverse complement.
TCAATTGTGTATTCTGAGTCACGAAAATCTAAAGCAAAGTGTCTCAAAAAATTTTAATATTTCACAAAAGTTTAAGATATTTCTCTTATTTGATTTTTCTATTTATATATTGCAGAAACGTCCTGCTGCTGCTTTAAAACCTCCCTGCCCAATAAAATGCACTTGTTGTCATCAGCAGAACCTCTTGTACAACTCAGTCTCTTTATTTCTCTTAAAGTCCTACTGAGAGTGGAGTGAGCAAACAGAGTGAGCAAACAAAAAACTAATTCTTTTTCAAACATGACATATTTCACCTCTTCTTGGCTCAGCGGACACTGTCAGACGTTCACAGGGATGCTGACACTCCGCTGTGTCCTGGATTAGCTCCTGGCTCCCCTCTCCGGAAATAGTACAAATATCCAGGAGACAAAACCTCTTCCACTGGATCTGCTTAATGTGGAGATGCAAAACTGAGGAAACATCTCTTTTGTTTTATTCATGACTCCACAGATGTACCCTTTATTAACCCTCTATTCATCAGCGCCTTCTCCAGATGTCACGGAAAACTTTTCATTTTGTAAAAGCAAGTGTGTCGCTGCTTGACTCAGTTCCATTTCAGATGTAATTCAATGCTGTTGGCAACATCCACCTCTTCTATAAAAAAAAACTTAAATCCCCAGAGGTACATTTACCTGTAGAGTGCCAGAATGACCCTCCTTGATTTATTCAGCTGTTCATCACAGAGATGTTGTGACTCATCCTGTATGTGACTCTTATTGAAATTTGTCACTGATCAGCAGTCTCCACTGCTGCACAGGTCGTCAGGATCAAGAAAAGAAAAACTTCATTCCTCTCAGCTTCTAATCAGCAGTTTATATTTTGGGCATCGACACACAGCAGCACAGTACATTAGTTTAGACCACAGGATCAGGGAACCTTAAGAAAATGCACAGGAAAGAACATGCAAACTCCACACAGAACGGCTGAGGAATCGACAGCTTTCTGCTGTCATGCAACAGGTCTAATTTAATGAACATTAACGAGAGCCAACACATTTTATCCAAAGACATTAGTTGGGGACAGCGATGTCCACATATTTTCCACTGAGGGTCACCGAGGATCATGTAGATGTGCTTGAAGGTCAACAACCCCTGATTACATTGTTATTATAGACAAATAAATAAATAATCTCTGAACATCTTATGATTGATTTTTGATTCTTCAAATCAAAATATAGAAAGCCATAAGTGAAGCAAGAATGTGATTGGTCCAGACATTACACAATTTGTATATATGCTATACAATCAAGATTAACAACAGCAACAATGACAATGACAACAACAAGTTTAAAGTCCAGATTCAACTGTGAATCCATTTAAATAATAAACGTGATCATAACTGACATGCATTGATTTTTGTTTGAGCCAATAAACAGCATTTTAAAACAAAGAGTACAGGCTAAATGAAATTGTTCCACATTTGGCTAAGGGGGTCCTGAGTTTAGACAGACCAACCTGACCAAGAGATTTGAGTAGTGAGCTTGTGGATGTAAAATATAAGACATGTGTCGACATGCTGGTCACAATCTGTGGTGGCAGTGACCAGGAAGGGAGCAGCAGAAAGACAAATCATCCTTGTTCTAACAGCTCATTCAACATTACATAATAAACTATACTTAAATGGGAATTTTTACTGACGCAAACACCTCGAGCTAAACAAGTAAAGTCTACAAGCTACGCTTGCTCAGGGAAAACATGAAAACTTTTCTTTTTCCATCACCTTGGCGTGAAGAAATTCATGATGAGTAAGACGATATAGCATAATGATGATTTCCAAACCTGTTGACAAAAAGTTGCCTCCCTGTCCTTCTTGTGCTGTCTCTGGAGTGTTATTTGGGCGATCCCCCAGGAGATGATTAGAAACACATGGTGTGTGCTTGATCCATCACGTTTTACAGCTTAATCCATCCTATAGTTTCCGCAGATTAAATCCTGTGAAGGGCGAATTGCACTGAGCTATAAGAATTGAATAGAAAGGTAAACCGAAGTGGGAAATATGCTTCAATACGAACATGAATTGATAAAAGTGTTGTGATTTTTTAAACCGACACTGCAATAGGTTTGAACTATTGTGAACATACAAATTTTATGCCAACTTCATCAGGCTTTATTTATGCTGCTAAAAAATACAGAAACTTCAACTAAGAAAATAAAAAGAGTAAAATAAAACTGCAAAAAAAAAGCTTAGACAAGTTTCCAGTCCGTAACAGTGCAAACACAGAGACAATACAGTACAGCACAATCATATTTACACCAATGTGTGATTTAGGTTTTAACCTCTGTACATAAACTTTTTAGAGAAAGGACCTGAATCTTAGACTGGACCAGAGGAGAGACACCAGAACTATCCACCACTCATCCATTAACAACCAAATGAAGAAACAAGTGATACAGTAGCTGATCTCAAGTCACCAGTTAACTTCAAACGCAAGCTTAAGGACTGTTGGAGCAAAGTGCACAAGGACAACATGCAAACTGCACATGGAAGGATGCAATCCTGAATTTAAAGTGTTGTCCTTAACAATGCAATCACATTACCACACAAAGACAGACAATCAATCTAAGCCATTATCCTTCTGGCTCATCTGAGAAAACCTGTCTCCTTTTAGTGTCTTCATAATAAATCAAGCCTGTTTTTTGGCTCGTTTTTTATTGATTCGCTTCTGAGATTTCGATCCAAAGAAAACGAGACAGGATGACTGGCTGAAAATAAATCTGTCCAGTTACATGTTGTCAAAGCTTGCCGGCAGCTTCTCCGGTTGAACGCGACACAACAAACCGATTAAAGCGAATTCGTAAAAGCAGCCAATCCACTGCTCTGCTGCTCGATTGCGTATGGACTCGGGTCGGCGAGTCTCCGGCGCGACGGGTTCAGTGCGCTGCGCTCGTTACGCGCGGCACCTGTGAGCGTGTGCGTGGCTCCTCGCCGTTCATGGATTTTTATTTTAAGACATTGGAGCTGTGCGGTGATTATTTGCGCGACTGCACTCCAGAGGCTCTGTCTGTGACTGGATACGGCAGGCAGAAGGGAGGTGAGGGTTTGGAACATTGATGAGAGTTTGGCGACAAAAGTGCAACTCGACTCGAGGCGCGTCACTGCTGGACTTCAAATTAGAGAGGAAAACATCCCACTCACTTCACCAACCTGCCCGTGATACCTTTAACCTGTGTTTTAATATGGGAAGAACTGACCACGCTGCTTTGTGAAGAAAGGATTATTCCACTTTTGACGCCGCAGTCATCCGGATCATCTCTCGGATCGATCAACGGGGCTGATTGAGGAGCGTCAACTGTCTCTAAACTGGATCCTACAGACAGCATCGATTCACAGATTTGACCGATTACCTTTAGACATTTAACACCCTCAGAGGTAAGCTACAGAACTCGGAAAATAGATCTTTTTGGGGGGAATAAACAAGCTGCAGCTCGTTTTCGGAGCGGAGTGAACTCGTGCTGCTCCCCTCAGGCCCACACCTGTTGTCTGGCTCGACCAGGACTCAGGAGTCGTCCGTGTCAAGTTGTTATTATTATTACTGTGTCTGATGCTCATCTCTGCTGCAGGGTGACGCCATACGGTGTATACTGATATATGGGGGAATAACAAGTCCAACATGTATGTATTGTCAGCATATAAGAAATAATATTAAATTAAAAGCATTTGTTTTATGTTCTTCAAAGTTTTTTGATGAGGTCATTGGCTGTAAGTCTCCCATTAGAAAATCATTTGACCTGTGGTGCGTTCAAATACCAACTTACGCTCGTGGAGGCTGTTAAAACCGACATCAATCCATCATAGACCACCATCTGAGTTTTAATTAGAGTCCCAGCTCTCACGCCTGCTGGTGATAATGTGGCTGAATGTAATTTCGGTCATACTGATGGCAAGCTGTGTGTGTGTGTGTGTGTGTGTGTGTGTGTGTGTGTGTGTGTGTGTGTGTGTGTGTGTGTGTGTGTGTGTGTGTGTGTGTGTGTGTGTGTGTGTGTGTGTGTGTGTGTGTGTGTGTGTGTGTATTGGGGGGTCGATGTGTTGTAAGGGAGCTGTGATCTGCTCAGCACAGCTCTCTGGCGGTGCGTGGACCCCCTGCTGGGTCGCCGCCCCCTCGCCCACCATCTCCATCCTTCATCCTCCATCCTCATCCTGCGTGCGCTCTTGCTCCACATGGTGGCGCACGCGGTCACCGAACGCGCTCTCCTCCACGAGATGTCTGTGATGTGGCTGCACAGCATCCCTGTGTTGACCTGCAGAGCGCACTGTAAGCACAATCCACACTCACTTGTGTCTCAATCCTCCCTCCTCATCCTCTTTTGATTCTTCTGTCAGTCTCAGCTGGTGACTCTTTTTGTCTGTTATTTCTCTTTTCTTTACCTCTCTTGCTTTCTTTTTGCCATTCCCTCTCTCCAGCCTCTGTGTGTTTTGTGAACACAGCCGCAGGCAGTCAGGGCTGAGTCTGTCATTGGGACTCGCTAATGAGCCCTCCACTCAGTTTCCCCATGTGGAGGAATGTTTGCTCTGGAGAGTGAGAGAGAGGGAAAGAGAGAGAGTCACTGAGAGGGAGGGAGGGAGGGAGGGAGGGAGCGTGGAGCCAAGGAGTGGAGTGTGAGAGGAGCCGCCGTATACCTGCTGCTCTCTGCTCAAATATTAACAACGGATTTCTGGGCACTGATGCTGCTGCTCTGGGACAAGCCCAGACTGTGGAGGCAGCTGGGTTTAGTGGTCTGTGGACGAGCAGTGTGCCGCTGCTGCTGCTGCTGCTGCTACGACTGCTGCTGGAGCCACCACTGCATCTAAGACACTGATGGAGGAGGAGGTCACAGAGCCCGATCCTCAGACCGAGGAGCCCTCCGGCATGCCGCCGCCACCGGGGACGCACTCGGAGGTAAACGGAGACTTGCCAGGCAACCCGTACCTGAGGGAAGGGGCAGCGGAGGTGGTGGACAGTCCGGTTCGGGAGCCTGTTGTGCTGCAGTATCCTACAGAGTACCCAGACAGCCACCAGTGTGGGTAAGACAGAGAACGGGTCTGTTGCAGCTGCTAATGTGTGCAGAGAAGTGCTACTTCTGTGGGACACTCCTGTGATTTTTCTTTATTTTTCCCCTGTTTGATTTCTGCTTTCTGCTGATGTTCACAACAAGGGAAAGTCATCTGATGGCAAATCACTTATAAAGTCCAGACGTGTTTCACTGATTCACACTCACAGTTTTCACGTCATTACTCACATGAAAGCGACGAGTACATTGATTTTTGGTCATTTTACACACTTATTTAGTGCAAGGATGCTTGGCTGATCAAAAGCTGAAAGCAATTAATCCATGCTAATTGGTAGACGGATCTGCTGTGCTTTTAAATTGGTGATTTTTGTTGCATCTCCTTTGTGTGCTCTGCTGCAGCTTTGTAGTGTCGTCAGAGGCTCTCTGTGTTGTGTTTACATGAATCCAAATGATTGAACAGAGTCATCAGGCGGCAGCAAACTGCCTCATGAGATATAATGGAAGTGGGAGCAGAATACTCAAGTTCAAGGTTACACACACACACACACACACACACACACACACACACACACACACACACACACACACACACACACACACACACACACAGAGGATGTACCGCTATGTGGTTTGAGTGTAAAACTTTGATTATTCTGCTGAGGCATCTTGGCTTCAATCTCGGAAAACAAAAGTGTGATCAAATGATAAAATTCATATCAGAGAAAGTGTGGACAGTGTTAAACGCCCTTAAAACAAAGCTTCCCCTTCTTTTCGATATCACAGTTCAGTGGTTTTGCCTTGTGATGGGAGGAGAATCCAATTACTCTGTGTTGGCGTAGGGAAAATCTTTACCTTGAAAGGGGAATTGCATGCAGCTCATACCCCTCATGCATCCAAACGGCTGATTTGTGCTCATGAAGATGCCACTGTGCCTCTGACCTTTTCGGGTTTTGTGGCCCGCTGACGGCACGCGGCATTCCGCCAGTGTCACCCCTCTCCCAGCTGTAGTCCTTTCCTGTTAGGTGTTGTGCTGCAGGGTCTGATGTAAGAAAATTGCCATCTGGCCTCGCTGTCATGTCCGAAGCTGCGAGTGAAGCTGTGCTCTTCTCATCAGGTTGCACTCTCTTGAAGGGTCGAGGGCTGGCTTGTTTGACATGCTGGTGCGGTCATGGGTCTGCCCATCATTTCTCAGAGAGTGGAAACAAAATGAGAGGACTGGACTTAAAGAACTCTCTCAGTTTTGTGAATACTGAGAGAGTTGGAGAACTCAAAATGACATGCTGGTTTATCATTATTTCTTCAGGTTGCACAGTTGTTGTATTGATCAGCACTCTGTCTTGATTCCATGCGGTGTTTGCATGTTCTTTATGTGCATGCTTTAGTTTTTCTCTGGTGTTCTCCCAAGGTTCAAAGATGTGGATTTGGTGAATTGGTGCTTCAAATGCGTGTCTGTCTATGTGATGGACTGCTGACCTTTCCAGGGCGTACCCTGCACTATCAACAAGTTCGATTCCTTGCACAGGGACATTCCAAATGGAGTTTCTTGGGTGTTATTTCAAGTATTCTTTCGTCTTTCTTCTTCTTCTTTATTAAACCTATCCATGTTCAGTGGTTCTCAAACTTTTTCTACATGGCTTTTACATTTGGCTTGGGAGAGGTAAACTCAAAATGCCAGACACTGTTGCTCCAATCCAAGGAGCTCTTTTGATTTCCAAAGAAAAGGTAAAAAAAAAAAGTCCATGAGAACAATGGAGCGTTATTCACAAGCGACACTGAGACGTAGCAAGACTGGGGCCACCAGGTGATGACGATCAGGCCCTCAGGCACGGGGGAAAGACATCAGGGCAGCAATCAGACATGAGGAGTAGAAGCCAAGGAGCCTGAAACGAAAATCAGTTAGAATCTCACAAAACTCACCAGAGACCAAGCATGAACCACGACAATGTTCTCCTTTAAGAAATACCAACATTTCCAGGGAACTCATTGGGAGAAAATAATCGCAAATAGTGTTTGGATTGTGAACAGTTTGAAGGAGGCTAAAATGGGAACTCTAAAGAAGATTTAATAATGACTGTAAATACTGTTTTTATATTGTTTATTAATGTACAGTACTAATCTATGATTCTCAATGAATATGGGTTTATAATGAGCAGCATTTTAATTTCAACTCGTTGCTTAATTTAGATTTGTGTCTTTTCCTTATCCTGGAAGTGTGGGTGGAGGCGGAGCTCCACCTGTAAGACAAGCACACGACTTCCAGTGGAGGTGGCCTTATTTATGTCTGTGCTGTAATTGAGTTCAATTCTGGTGCGACCGAGTCTCGACAGTGTCGGAAAGGCTTAAATGTGCTGGAATGATACAGTATCAGGTTGTCTATTATAGTGTATGTCTGGCTACAAATATACTGTATCTGAAAACATTCTAGGAGCAGCTTACCGGTAATTTTGTCCCCACTTCGCTACCAACAGTTGGCTTGTGATGACATTTTCAATTCAGTAGTAAACTTGCAGTTTGTGTGGAAGTAAACCAGCTGCTTTGTGATGTACAATATTTTAAAGGTTCGTACAATCACAGCAACTCATTCTTCGACCAACCATGACAATCAGTCTTGAATTATTCAAAGGTAATCTGCACTGTGTTGTCTAGTCATTGCACAGAAAGTGTGGGAATGTGTTTGATAAATGATTTTATTGTTACAGCGCTTCTTCGCCGTGAACCAATTTTGAATGGCGGCACAGTTTAAAGGAGCGTACATTTGTTGGATGAGCGGCAGATGTGAGAGAGCGCATTGCACTAGCATCAAGTGTAACTTCTTTTCTAAATCATTCCAATCAGTCTCGACACAGCAGTGTCATTGCAGAAAAGCTCTTAAGATGCATTCTCACACTGGTTCATTATAGCTTCTGAAGGTTATGCAACATTGCAATATTTTACCCTCAAGGCTGCGGTAACTTTACACAGCATAGTGATAAACATTATAATAATTTACTCTCCCAGGTCCATGTGACACATTTTCCTTCCACAACAGTTCAGTACTTCATTATCCAGCAGAGATGTGAAAGTGCTGAGAAAGCAGCTGATGGTATCCTCCACCAGAGGCCACACAGCGTCACACAGCGATGCAAACACAGGTTTAGAGTTGATATGGACACTGGGATATGTTCATACCATGTGACTTCTCCTCAAATCAAATCATGTACACTCTAAGTTCTTCTGACCTTCTGATCTTAACTCTGTTATTGTAAGTCACAGATGCTCTCCTGGACTCTGGACAACTGCAGGGTGCAGAATAAAAATCCATCCCACAGTTTGATAGCAGGCTTGTAAGCAGCATGTAAAGGAGATACTCAGATTCTTGGTTCCACAGTAAAGAAGAAGTCTTGGTTTTGCTCATCGCTGAGAACCAAGAGTCTACATCGAGCAAAATGTTCCCAGTAGCTTCCAACCAGTAACTGTTAGAATCAGGAAACAACCTGCTGATTGGGAAGGAAGTTGAGTTTGTTTGTTTGCTTGTTTGTTTGAAATTGAGCAGGATTATTCTTGCAACAACAATTTTTTTTTTTTTTTTTTTTTAAGGGGTCATATGCAAAATTCCCTTTGTCATGGTTTTCCAACAGTACTAATCGTCCCCATACCTGGAATGACGCCCCAGAAGAGAAGAAAGTGTGTCCTCTCTCTCCCTGGCTTGTTCCAGGTTTTAAAACGTGTGTTGCTCCAACCAGCCAATCAGAAATCAAACTCTATATAGTGTCATCAGGGGTTTAGCCAATCACAATCAAAGTAGACCCCTCCCTTTGACTCCTCCCACAATCATCCAGCTCTGCTCAGGCACATGGCACCACGAGAGGAAGAACTTGAATAAATGGATGTTTAAATTGCCAATAAGACTTCAAAAAAATTATTTATCAACTAAACAAAAAGCAAGGAAAATTTTGCTCCACCCAACTTATTTGGTTGCTTACTCATCCCACAAATGCACCCTTATTACAAATGATGACTTGAATTAAGCTTTTCACCTTTTAAGAACTAATTTAAAAAAAAGTTCTCCTGACCTTTTTTGTGTTTAGTGCCCTTCCAAACATGTAGGGCAATTGTAGTTTGTATATTCCTCCTGTGCATATTTAAGTTTAGTGATTTTCTTGCACAATCCATGCATTCTATGTTAATTAATGTCTTATCTACTAAAGATTTGCAGCTTTAAAAGCAGGTGTGATGTTAAGCGTGATATTACACAGAAGCATGCACATTCACACACTGAAGATAGTCTAATAACATACATTATAATATAATATAATAACAAGCATTTAGCATGTTTGTCATCATGAATATGGAATTTCCAGGGTGTATACCAGGTGATGCAATATACTGGGAGGAGTTTTATAATATACAAAGTGATTTATTAATTCTGAAGATGTTTTTACCATTGTAATATATATATATATTTTAATTTTACTATTTGAAAAGGAGCTGTAAAAATCTCAAGCTGTTATTGTGAGAAGAATAATTTCCTCACCTGGATCCCCGTGACTTTTGTTTGCAGACTCAAAAAATTCTCTGTTGTACCTCAAAACCAGACATAGTGACCAATCATCTCCCCTATTGTTTTTTTCCTACAGTGGTGCTATAGCCACAATTCCAGGCTGATAATTGTGTTAACAGCATAATGCCTCATTTGAATACTGTTTCCACGTGATGACTCGTGACGTTATTCGGAGTAAACTCAACAACAAAATGTACACAAAGTAAATCCGAGATCTCTGCCTGTGTGTGTAATTAAATAGATTTACACAAAATCATGATAAATCTTTCTCTGAATTGCCAGTAACTGTGTTTGTAAATTGTTTATCCAACTTGGTACTATGATCAGACCCAACTTATCGTGACTGTAAAGGACAGAATGTGGATATTAGATGTTAATAGGGGGATGTTTTCTTCCGCAAATCTGCTTAAAAAATATATCAAATGGTACCTGACTTGTGGCCAGTTTATACTTTTGCCTCCTTCAAAACAAGAGACTGAGGCTCAAACAGCACTAAGAGGATTTGAGAATAACTGTGTATTTGTGTTATTGTGCAGCACTAATCTATGTCTGGCTGATTTAACAAAAGTTTGTAAAAAAAAAAAAGAAGAAGAAGAAGTAGTTCATGCCTTCTTTGCACTTATTTGGGGACACGCAACATTTTAGTTGCAGCTTCATAATTCTTAATGCTGATTTTAGATTTAGTGATGAGCCTGATGCACACAATTCCAGGGTCAAACTTCACCACAACAAAAGTGTAAATACTTTTTAATCTGTTTTTTCATCCAAGTCTGATCCCATTACTTAGAAGGAACAGAGACATTAGAAGATTGAAGTCAGTTTCTGTCGGTGTGCTTCACGTTCAGCTGAGACCTTTTATCTGCGTCCAGCTTTTCTCTCCGTTGTCAAACTTCACCGTCACCCAGCACGGTTCTCGTGGAATCAATGGAGCGCTGATGGTCGTTCACAGTGTGGAAACACATTTGGGCTTATATTTGGAGAGCGGCAGCTTGTCCGTGTGATGAAATGCCACAGGTCCAATCACAGCGAGTGCAGCCGTCACACAGTCGTGTCCCTTCGGTTCTGACTGGCGTCCTTGAGCCGGAGCTCGCCCCACTCACTGAAAGTCACTTTGTGTAACAGCATCAGCTAATGGCCTCAACGTAATGTAAAACCTTGAGTTACTGTCCCATAAAACGACGGTACATTTCATCCGGTTTTAGTGTTGCGTTCACGCGTAGTTTTACAGAGCTGTTCTTATCCCGCCGTGCTGCGCGCCCAGTCAGTCAGACCTAATGTGTGAAACAAAAGTGATGACTGGATTGCCTCTTAAATTTTTACAAGGTTTCTTACTTTTTTATTCTCTGTTACTGTAACTTTGCTCACACAGAAATCTGACAACATCTGTTCGGACTGTGCTGAGATGACTTTATGTCATCAGGTAGAATACAATTATATTCATTAAAACGAGGAATATTCAATCAGAGCCATTCTGAGACTCAAAGACTTTGAGAATGTCGAATGTGTTAAAGCCATTTAGTGATTTTTATCGTGAAAGGATCTCTGTGGCTCATTTTAATCAGACAGTCCATCTCTGTGTTAAATTCCAGACTTCTTTCCTTCTTTTATCTAGTGAACTGATAGATCGCAGAATGCAGGAAATGGCGATTAGATGAGGGGGTGAAAAATAGATGTGGGCTTGGTTGAGGCTACGGTGATCACTTGCAGATTTAAGTAATTACTGCACGTTGCTCCATTCCTGAAGGGCAAATTAGCTTCCTCAGTTGAGAGCTTGATCAATTTAATCAAGTGTAATGATGCTGAAGGCCGTGAACAGCCCTGTTCTGCGTCGTCTCACTCAGTGCTCGGATGAGCAGGTGATTTTTACGTTCCGGCAAATGATGTCGCACTCCATTAATAAACAGTATATACATGTATGACACTTCATATGGTAGTAAAATCCCATCTCTCCTTAATGATCCATACCCTGTCTGAACACACATCTGATCCGCCATAACAGTATGACCTATCTTCACATCTGTTAGTACGTGGGATATATGAATGGCTGAAAGTTGTTTTGGGTCATCACATTTCATATACAAACTCAAGCAAACATAATGTACACTTTACATGGCTAAAAAAAAAAAGTAATGTTTATCTCTTCTTCCATGGAATGACCTTGTATTTAAGTAATATTTGAAACAATCATAATATTAAAGCTGCAAGCCGCCTTGATCGGGACCTCGCACTCTGGCCCGTTGGGTTTGGCTCAATAGTGGCTTCTGGTCCATTTAAATATTAATAAGATAAACATTTTGAAGGTTTTAACAAAAAAATGACTTTTATTTTGAAGAAATTTGGGTCTTTTATTTTGAAAACCAACTAAGCTCTAATTTAGCTAATCCATAGATATGAATTTTTGAGGTTTTTGGTGTAATTTTTAATAAACAGGGATTTTTATTTTGAAGGCAGAGGCCTGGCCTCCCACGCCTGGTCCCTAATTAATAAATGATGTTCCTTTCTTCTTGCCATTGCTGCACCTCTTGATTGTGCAGTATTTGTCCGAATTAATTAAACTTCATTGTCAGAACATATGACACAGTTTGTTTTGAAAGTAAGTGCTCATATGCAACATTTGACTGAATTCGATAAGGAGCAAAGTGTGACGCGTTTCTGTTCTGCAGGAGTCAAAATTGATCAAACGTGGTCCAAGGAAGGAGTAGAAGTGGAGTCAGGGTCATGACTGACTGAAGCTCATCGATCCACGTGGAAAGTTGAGGCTGACTCGACGTGGTCCGATCCAGCAGACGAGCCCCTCAAGCTCAAACTGCTGCAGAAGTTCACGTTGGTTCTGATAGAAAAGTGTCAGAAGACACAGAGCGTCAGTTTGTTTTGCACCACTGCAGATAAATCAGGATCGTCGTGCTGATCACTGTCAAAGCTAAAACCTCAAACGGCCGATGTGAGAAATGGAAGACGAAACATGACGAAGGCTATCGGGTCAGGAGAATCACGTTTTTCGAAACCTCGTGTGACTGGGCGCAGGATGCTTTACTGAAAGATGACACAAGTATTGTGATGCTTTGAGTCAGAATGGATGATACTTTGACCTGCATCATCTACATTAGTGTTTGTGCTAAGATCAGGGCCATTTGAACAGAATAAAAGGGAGGCTGGCACAATATTAGAAAGGTGATTATAATGCTCTGGTTGATTAGTGTTTGTCCGCCTGACAGTCAGAGCTGTGAGGAGACGTTATGTTTTGTTTTTCTGTCTCTCGATCAGTTTGTGTCAAAAGGGCAGTGAAGTGTCTGTTAAAGTCTGTTTTATATTGTAAACCTTTTGGATACATTCAAACCTGAAGGATATAGCAATACATTAGGGGGGGGGGGGGCGATGAATGCAGTATGAAAAGGGATGTCTGAGATTTCCTGGAAGCCTTTTTCAGGTCTGCCATCAAAGAAGAGCTCATTTGATTTTAGTGGTCGATGATCAAAGTCAAAATGATGAGAGTTTCACAGGAGAGGCTACACCGAACATCTTTCATTAAGTAAATTAGAAATACATTCCTCCAGCTTTTACTTTGTAGTTATAGCTAATTATCCAACCTCACAACTGAGTATTTTTTTTACATCAAATTGGAGATACAGATCCAGATTGGTATGATTTATGGTTTGATGATATATTCATTGAAATGTCATTCAGACCTCAGTTTTACTTTAAGGTCCTTCACTTAACAACAAGTGTTCCTGTTATCTGAGGCATACAGTATATTGGTACAAGCAGCCGGATTCTCTTTCTGTCGGAGACGGCAAGAAATCAGTTCATCTTTGCAGAGCTTCAAAGCAAATAGTTGATATTCCAGTGAAGATGCTGGAGCTCTTTGAGATGATCCTCAAAGAGATCGAGAAAAGATGATTATGATGAGGATACTGCTGGGAGAAGAACCCCCTCCCTTAGCCAGCTAATTTGAGTTAAATCACTGATGTCTAATAAACTAATCGAGGAGGAGGAGGAGTGTGTGGCTATCGGGGGAATTATGGCGGGAGCCGATGAAATGGGTGATACTGAGAGAACGTGTTGATGTTGGCGAGCGTGGAAGAGGTTGTAAAGTTTGCTTGAAATAACTTTTATGGGGCCAGGTTGGAAACTGGCTTCAGTGAAGGGAGAGCACTCCCCCCCCCCCCCCCCCCCCCTCCTTGCTTTACATGTAAGGCTCCTGTTGTTGGATCTATGTGGTAACTGTGGCATGTCATCAACAAAAATATTGTCTGCTGTGTGTGTATTTTTAAAAGAAAACATTTTTAATTAATCTTGTGATCATTTGTTTATAATAAAAATATGTTTCAGTGCAGTTTACTGTGATTTAGCCAGATTACAGACATTACCTAAAGACCGTATGACATAATAGATTTCTGGAAAAAAAAAAGCCACAACATTTTTTTTTTTAATATTTTAAGAATAAAATGTTAAATAAAATGTCATCCACAGGTAAACAACTACCAAAAAACGAGTGGAATTAAGTCGTGGTTCTCGATCGCTGCCCTGCAAAATTTCTCAACCGCCTCCATCTTGCTGTGATGTCACAGGAGTAACAGGCTCCAGCAAACAGAAATATTTTCTGAGTTCGAAAAGTATTAGTGTTTGCAGGAGCACTGGAGGTTAGGCAGTACAGATTTCAGCCATATGTTGACAATCGACCGAGCAACTACGGCACAGATTCAGACAATGTGAAGACGAGACGCCAACAACGATCGTCAAGGCGACGTGATTGTGTCCATATCACAGTGAACCTCACAGCCAGAAGGTCCCGGTTCGAATCCCGGCAGGGTCAATTCGCTTAGACATCTCCTACTATATGTCTACATAGACATGTTCTACTATCCCACTGTGTGAAAATCCTTTAAAAAAAAAAAAAAAAAAGCAAACTATGAAAATTCGTCATTCCCTGGGTGATCCAGGAGAAAGCGATCTCCCTGAGCGGGTTTGCTGTTCAACAGTGCAAAATTCTAAAAAGGATAAATGTGTCATCATTCCAGTGTTCACCTGATGACTGCAATTATGCCTTTCACCTTTATTAATAATTGAATTAACAAGGAATATGGTGTCAAAAGCTGTTTAAGTACCTTCTCAGGCTTAAAAAATAAAAATAAAAACTCACAATGAAGAGCCATAACTTTCTCCCAGCCTCACACAGATATTAAAGCTATTTCCTGTCTTTGTAAAACTAACCTCAGCTGCCTTTGATTCATGAAGTTTTTCTCCTCTTCATTCACACGAACTTCTCATGATGACGTTCATGCAAAATGGATCAATATTCTCCTCAAGCCGCAGACGTGCAGTCGGGTACGTACATATACACAGAGAATATTCTAGTAAAATGGAAAGAGCAGACAAGAAGGATGATTGTAATATAGCAAACGACAGCTGAGCGATGGCTGAATAATTGATGAATTAGGAAATGAAAAACCCTGACACATTATGTGCGGAGGAGCAGCGGCTGGTTTTAGATGTAGCCGCGGCAAGCGTCTCGATGTGTGCGCTCATTAAACTGACAAACAAGAGAGATGCGGGGGGGAAGTTTGGAAGAGTGAAGTAATGGATGGCTGGTAGCTGCAGATAATGAAGGGTGGCGTGAAACGATTAGAGGAAACAACAGGCTTCAAACACCCATAAAGGAAAAACAAAAGAAAACTAACACTTTGTAATATTTTTTAAATGAGGGGATTTTAGTCTTGATTGACTCATTTCAAGCAGAATCAAGTCAAACGTGGAAAAGATGAACCTTTGTTTCCTTTATTAGTGACGTGCTCCATTATAAACAAAAATAAAGTGGAAAAGTTGAGCCCTTCACAGGCGAGCAGCAGGATCTTCATGTGTCGGAGCAACATCTATCAATAATATTGACTTCACATCATCAGTGTGTTGCTCCTCTTGTGTGGTAACACTATTGTTTGGCCTTGTTTTCTAAATATTTCCCCACCGGGTAACTTTTATAGTTCCCAGCTGCATAAACACACCAGATATAACTTTTTCTGGAGCCACAGTTTATTTAGTCTTATTTACATGAGTGTATAATGTCGTCCACAATAACTTGTACACAAATCACTGAATGGCTCAGGACAAAAATCTACCTCAGACCTTCTCTAGATCAAACTTTGCTTTCTGCTCCAGACTCAAGTACAAACTTGCAGAATTTTTTCTTGTTGCATTGCGTCGTTGACTCTTGTATATTTAGCTCTTATTTTTAATTACTTTGATGTTTTCTTAATGTGTTTATGTTTTCAGCTGTACTTGCGTTTATTCCCCTCTCTCATTGCGTTCACCGTCTATATATGTTTTTTAATGTAAAACACTTTGAATTGCATTGTTGCTGAAATGTGCCGCACCGATAATGTGTCCTTAAGTGGTGTTACACTGCGGTTTGGAGAGCTGTCTGCTTATTTTAGTAAATATCTCTGCAATACAAAACACTTTCTCTATATGTCACTGTACATACGTGTGTTGAAAAATCTGGCTTTTTTTTCGCCCTCAAGAGATGCATGTATGTGTAAATAACATATTTCTGTCAGACACTGTATTTCCTAATGGTTTCAACAGTTTGAGCTATATTAGTCATTTTAAGCTTTTAGTAGATTGTATGCATGTATGTATGTATGTATGTATGTATGTATGCATGTATGCATGTATGCATGCATGTATGTATGTATGTATGTATGTATGTATGTATGTATGTATGTATGTATGTATGTATGTATGTATGTATGCATGTATGCATGTATGTATGTATGTATGTATGTATGCAGTGATGCCAGTAACGCGTTAATTAGTAACACGTTACTTTCATTAGCGTTAGATTACTTGTTACAACGCGTTACTATTTCCAAACCAGTATTCACATTAAAGCTACTTATCTAATTCACTGTGCCTTTCTATTGTAGTGTCCAATAAGACAGGTTTATTGTCTGCAAAGCCACTTTATTATTACACAGAACCAGCCACTCCTCTGTTCTCCTCCAAACAGACACACACACAGTGCATGCAGCTCATCTGGCCCGCCCCCTTCTACACTCTCAGCCAATCACAGGCCAACCTGGTCTAATGGTGCGTTCAGGTGACATAAAAGAATGGGAACCAACTATTGTCGTCAATAAAACTTAACATTGCAATAAGCCCCCTCTTTTTAAATTAATCAATCAATGAATGAAAGATTTTATTTGTCCGGGAAAGGGGCAATTAAAGTCGCATAGAGCAGGCAGTGCAAATAAATAAATGAATAAATAGTGCAACAACAGACTACAACTACATCTGTGGTGTGATAATAAAAGCATGAATCAGATATAAATACAACAAAGAATGAAGGTCAAAGGTTAAATATGCATCAGCAGGTGCAGGAGGCAGGATCAGCAGAGTTTTTGGTAAAACTGGTTGTAATTTTTATGTTCAGACGATGGGGGCTGCTGTCGGCAGCTGCTGAAAGTAACTAGTAACTAACATGTAATCTAACTTA
The DNA here is from genome assembly GCF_963422515.1 of Blennius ocellaris. Lineage (NCBI taxonomy): Eukaryota > Metazoa > Chordata > Actinopteri > Blenniiformes > Blenniidae > Blennius > Blennius ocellaris. The sequence continues at coordinate 3,551,969 of NC_137651.1, read as the reverse complement.
GTTACTTTTAAAAACAAGTAATCGGTGAAGTAACTCATTTACTTTTTAAAGGAGTAACTAGTAATCAGCAATCAGATTAGTTTTTTAAAGTAACTGTGGCAACACTATGTATGTATGTGTGCATATTAGAATATGCATACATATGAAATGATATTGATTCATTATTTATTCATAAGAGTATAATGACTACTTCTTAATGAGCATTGGGCCATGGGGTAATTAAATAAGTTTGTACTTCGTCCTACTGTTCATTAGTTCTTGTCTTTTTATGTTTACATAAAAACCCCACATGCATTCATCCACACAGGTTGAGTGTATTTTAGACTGCTTGAATATGACTCTTTACTGATGAAGCGATATTAACTGAGGCCACGTTTACAAAAACAGATATTTCTTCTGCAACGTTTTAAAATATAACATTCTTCACACCAAATCATTTTCCAAAATATTTCCATTGACACAAACCTGCCTAAAAACCTTGTGAAGAGCCACATGTCAAACCTATGGGGGGCAGTGTAACCAGAAGCATAAAGCCATGCTGGCCAATCAGAAACCTGGGAAATACATTGAAACAACAAATGCACAGTAGCATTTTGCACAAACATTAAACACAAGCACTGCTTCAACAGCATCCATTGTCATCGCAGTTGACAAACTGTAAACGCAGGTCGCTTCTTCACGTGTGAACGAAAGGCCCAAATGTATTGGAAGATCACAGTTTGTGCTTCATGTAAACAGGCCCTGAAACAAACCCATCAATCAACCATCTGTTAGTTAGAAGTTCACCTGGCACATGTCTGCGAAACACATCCAGGATGAATTAGTAACCTCGTGTGAGCTCCTCTCCGCCAATGTGGTTAGTGAGCAGAAGCAAGCCGAGGATAACGCCGAAACGCTCCAGCCTGATGCTGTGGAGAGTCGGTAGAGCGTAAAATCTCGTGCTGCTTCGCTTTTAAAACCTGTTAAATGTTGCAAGTTTTGTGTTGTCACAGCTCGTGTAACTGCGAAGGCTTACATGACTCCACGGCGTGATTCAAAGTTCAGCCGGTTAAAACAAAAAAAGACAAAAAGACGGGCACTGAGAAACCTCTTCTTCACTGTAGCCTCCCAACCAATTCTCATCTTCTCCATCTATATGAAATCCAATTAGAGAGACGAGCAGAGTCGCTCAGATCTTTCTGCTCCGTGTGCTCCTATTACCCCTCCAGCCCCACTTTGCCCCCTGGGCTTCAATTACGGAATAATTAATTGCCACAGACTCATTTGCACATACAATACACACAAGTGCCCTCACACATCCATGTGTGTTCACTACATTTACTCCACTCGGCTGCTCTTTCTCTGTGTGTGACTTCCTGTTAATGAATGAGTTCCGCTTCATTTGCTGTCGTTGATAACGACTTTACAGGAGAATCTCCACATTCTGATGAAAAAAAAAAAAAAACTAAGTTGAGCCTTTTTTAAAGTCCACTACCCACTGAAAATGCCACACGGGCAGCATTTCTCTTTTCTTTTTTTAGAGACTGCTATAAAATAGAAACTTTCACATTAAATTAACCTCCTCTGTCATTTGAAGTGATGTTCTGTAATGTTTACATTTTTTTTTAATTTTATTATCTCAAATTGAAATCAAACATTTTCTTTTCTGTCTTGTTTCGGTCACCTCTGATAGATGAATCACCTTCTTTTTTCCGGCGGTTCTTTTAGTTTGTAATAGCACAAAGTGTGAGAGGGCAGCGTTTTTCCAAACCACAAGATTTTGGCCTCATATCATATAAATGGGTAAAATCCTGTTGCTAGGTTTCTATGTAGAATATGGAATTGAGGCTTATTATTTTTCAGAAATGCATTATTTTTCAATCTTCTTTAGCTTTTAAATATTCTACTTGTGATATTATATCCATATTTTATATTTTAACTCTTCTAAATGAAGATCAAATAATGCCAATTTGAAATACGAGGTGGCCAGAGTGAAAAAAGGAAATCTAATTCAGGAGCGCAGCGATTATTTCCTATTATGATAAAATGCACTGCTCTGTTAAATATTAGAGTGACAATCATAGCAATAGGTGGAATTCCGAAGCTCGTTTTATTGAATCACACAGTTTATACATCGAATTTATGCTCATCGACTGGGATGTTACTGTCTTTTAGCTTTACTGAATACAGAAATGCAATTGTTTGCCTGTAGCTAATTGGTTTTGTTTGCATTTTACTCTAATGCGTTAGGAACGAGTATCCTTGTACGTCCTTTCATCACTACTTAACGTAATAATGAATCATTCCAGCATTATGCATATACAAAGTGGAAAGGAAACACAAGTTTATGGCAGAGCGTAGTTTGTTTAAAAAGTGAGAACTAAAATCAGTTGTTCCGGTAGCCGGTGCCATGAAGAGGTCATGTGTTCTGTTTTGTTTCTACTGCTGCTGCCTGCCTACAACATTTTGTATTAACTGAAGTTTGCTTGGTTTAGAGGTACATGGACTATTAGCAAAGTGGCAATAACAGTGTGAAAATGTGTTTCTGTATGTCTGAGCGACAGGAGAGTTGAAATGCTGAGCAGTTTTTGTCATCAATACAAGCAGGATTTAATTAAGTGTTGATTAAAATTAAAGTTATTGTCAAAATCTAATTACACTTCTTGTGAACAGGGGAGAGAAGCAGAGTGCTGAACCCTGTTGGGATATGGGGCTGTGTTTAGGTTGGACTCATTAAAATATCTAGAAAAATCGGACTCATGCTGGGTGACACGTCAGAGATCAAAAGTGAAATAGCGCCAGGTATCATCTGCATAAACGTGGAAGTTAATATTGTCTGTCTGTATAAATAGTGTGTATACTAAAAAGAATCTGTGGGCCAGGAACTCAACCCTGAAAACCATCTGCATTAGCAGCAGCAATGACACGACATCAAATGGGAGTTTCTTTGTTTGAAATATTGGGGGGGGAAAAAAAGCTTCTAATTGTTGTTAGTGTTGAACTTAAACCCCAGGACAGCCCCAGGACAGACGTCTCCTCTTCAGCTGCTCTTCTTTTCCAGTACAGATGTCTAAATGTTTCCCGTTGTTCCCCCTCAGGGAGAAGATGCCGTTCCATCATGTGACGGCAGGCCTGCTCTACAAGGGGAACTACCTGAGCCGCTCGCTGTCCGACAGCGACAGCGATGTGCTTGCCAGTATTTCCGTGGAAGAGCTGGACGGTAAGGCTCCTCCAGAAAAGTGCCTGGCTGTCTTCCTGCCTTTTGTTTAATGTCCGTTTAAAGTAATTAGGCTGCTGTTGCCTGTCAGCCTCCCCTCAAAATCACTACCAACATTTTAACTTAAATGAAAGAGGAATATTAGAACGACTGTTCCTCGTTGTTGTAATTTGGGGCACAAAATATTTGTATATGCTTAATTTATTTGATTCAATAGTGATCAAAAGCTCCATGCAGAATGCAAAAAAGTGATTCAGTTAGGAGCACAATTATTTTTACAAAGTTTAATACAGAGAAGGTCAAATTGAACACCAAAGTAAATGTGCTATCAGTGCTGCATGGCGCCTCCTTTTATGTTCATCTCCAAGTTTCATGGCTAAAAGTCTGCATATTCTCCCTGTGTCTGGATAAAGCTTGTAAAGAAGATGCAAGGACAAAGCGTGTGCTTCTGCGGTGGCACTGTACTCTAGTGGTTTGCACTCCTGAAAGATTTGGTTGGAATTGAGGCAAGGGCCAATAATCTGAATATGCTGTAAGCCAGGGGTCTGCAACCTGCATCTCCAGAGTCACACGTGACTCTCCAGCTCCTCGATAGCGGCTCCATGAAACGTCTAGATACATCTGTGTAAATAAACATTTTGCTTTCTGTGTTGTGGTATGTCGAATAATTTTTACTAAAGCAGGGTGACATATAGAGGTGGGATTAAGAATAACCTTGCATTTAATATCTAAACCAGTAATCAGATTAATGTTACTTCTCCAGGTCAATGTGCGTTTCTATTGTAGCGTCCAGCAGGACGAGTTTCTCGTCTGTAAAGCCGCTTTATTTTTAAATGGTAAATGGACTTCACTTATATAACCGGATCGCTCCTTCGTTCTCCTCATAATGGACACACACGCCCCCCTGACCCGCCCCCTTCTCCACCATCAGCCAATCACAGGCCAACCAGCTCTAACGGTGCGTTCAGGTAACACAAAAGAATTGGAACTAACGAACAGTATCAATAAACTTTGTCATCGCAACAAGAACACAACTGCAGAGATATTATGCTATAAAATAATTTACTATATATATGTAAAAAGACATATTGGCAGGAAGCCAATATATCTTATGTAATTTAGTTACTTTCAAAAACAAGTAAAGTAACTCAGTTAGGGGTAACAATTCAATTCAACTTTATTTATACAGTACCAAATACAACACAGTCATTTCTTGGTGCTTTTAACATAGAAAAACCCAACACATCCACATGAGCAGCACATTTATTTGCAACTGTGGAACGGAAAAACTCCCTCTAACAGGAAGAAACCTTTGCAGAAAACAGGCTCAGAGGTGGCTACCTGGCTGGAACTAGTCATCAGTAATCAGACTACTTTTTCAAGGTAACTGTGGCAACACTGGCTGGGGCCTCTGGAGCGCCGTTTATGCCCCACAGGCCTTATGTTTCACATTAGGGTATTTCCTGTCTGGAGTTTGTATTTTTTTTCCATCGCTACTGCTTTCTTTGATTACTGATAGTAGATGTGTCTCTCTGGGGTCTTTCTATCGTCAAGTGTTGCTCTGAAACCTCCTGAAAGTCTGATGAAGCTTGTTAGAAGATGTTTGGATCATGTCTTTACTTTTAGGATGGAGTGCTGGTTAGTAATCTAACCCGTCAACAAGAAAATCCAGGTCTGTAGAGCTAGTATCTTCACCCTGTGGACAGAATTTACTATATTTTCAAGTGGAAATAGTAAACTTTCATTGCTTCTCTGAAAAAGTTTCTGAAACCAGCGTTCAGAGTGGGATGTTTTTGAAACAATGCTCTCTGTCACCACGTAAACAGGGAACACAAGTTTTCTGTAACATGCAGAACGGCACATTTACTGCAGGGATAGTGAATTGGTTTTCTGCACGTGTGGAAATAGATCCACGACAATAACAATGGAAGATTCCACTGGTTTTGATTTAACAGCAGTTCTCCAACAAAATGCATGTTTCCTACTGTCATTGTCATAGGAATCGTTCGCGTGTCTGCAAGGTTTTCTTATCTGTACTTCATGTTCTTCCCTCAGTCCAAAGATCGCTGTCGATGGGAATATGTGTAGATTATTTATCTCACTGTGTTTGTCTTCTGATGTCCTCGCGACATGTCCACCCAGTCCTCTTTTGAGATCTTAAGTGGACATACATGTTCATCGATAATGCATCCTTGACCTTTTGCTGAGCTCCTCATTAAAAGAAAGGATTATTATTGCAAGGTAATGTGAGTTCAGCTCCACATTGCAAAAAAAAAAAAGACTACTAAGTCGCACTAAAATTTCTGGAACATGGTGCTGCATACAAATGATTATAAACCCACTGCAGCTTTGTGTTTAGTTACGCTTCATGCCAGCTCGAGGAGGGTTTATAACCCCAACTGAGGCAAACAGTCACCAAAGTTAAAGAACACTGGCTGCAGGAGGAATGTGGAGGATTTGGAGGAAATTAGCCTGTGTGTGTGTCGCCACAAGATAATGAACCCAAAAACAACAGCAGAGGCAGTGACCAGTCATGTGACTTTTAAGATGGATCAGACTGTTGCCCTGTGGGAGATGCTGCAGAAAAAAAGAGAGAAAAAAAAAGCAACTATTTCAGGCATCAAGTGTGTGCACGCTGCTGGATCCCAAATGTGCGTGGAATCTTGTTTTTCAGAAAATCCGTCCAGTTACTTAGCGGAGACGGCTCATGTGCTGCTGGGCCAGAGTTTGTTTTCGAGGACATTTACTGATCTAACAGGCTTCACTCAGATTTACAGTGAGTAACGCAATGAAAGACAATACAGCGCTACAAAAACCAGCAGCATTCTCATCCTCCTCTGAGCCGACAAAACACAGTAATACATTATTTCTCTACGTGGCTTATCTCTCCGAGTGCCTTTGTGGGCTGTTGGCCTCGCTCTCTCTCTGAAGCTGTGTTTCTGAACCGTTTGTTTTGGAGGCTGTCTGAGAGTAATCATCCGAGCCTGTACAACACAAACCTGATCAATAACAGTCTGCCCGAGTCAGCAGTGGCAGCCTCACAGGTAGCAAACAACCCCGACTCCCCCAGACCTCAAAAAATATCAATCCATTGATGCAACATTAAGCCGTCGCCTGGAAAATTGGCTGCGCGGCGCATCGTAATAACCCGGCGCTCCGTCAGGGTGGAGTTTTAATATGCATGAAGGAATTGGTACTGTACGGCTTCCTCGTTCCTGTTTCGATGGTTTTGTGTTACTTGGTGAATAAGAAATGACTTGTGCTAAGAGGTCTTCATGAGGTCCATTTAGAAACAGTGTGACTGAGTAATTATAGCCTGTCAACGCTATAATTACAGCATCGGTATTTACGACACAGCGCACGCTGGATTGATGGCATCACAAAGAGCCTGCGGCCAGTTTTGATAGAGGAAAAAAATACCTGGAGCATCGACATAATGCATGCTTGATAAATCATTTTAAAATGTTCAATATCGATATGCTTAAACTGAAGTGAAAGCTCATGAGAACTATGATCTAAAGATAATTCTAAAGTTGTAACCCAATTTTTGATCAGTGGTCAGCAATTAATTTGAAAGACTGGGACTGATGTGGAGGCCATAATCTGGACATCTTAACAGTCTGGTCCTCTGTGTTTGATGGACTTTGGGAAAGGAGACGCTTCCCTTCCTTGATAAACGTCCCTCATCGCTACGTGTTTGACCTGCGGCGAGACGATCAGTGCAGACAAGAAAAAAGAAGAAACCAAAAAGGTTGGTGCAGACAACGGCAAAGTTATGGCTGTGGCCTCAGGTGATTTGAAAATACAGGAAGCTCCCTTCCATTTCAAATCAAAACTCTGACAGTGTTTTGGCTTTCCCAAGTTGGAAAATGAAAATGGTGAAAAAATACTGGACGAAACCAAAAGAATCTGCCAATAATATAGTGACGCGCGACACAAATAGGCCAACCAACATGATGAAAAATTATTAGCTTTTGATTTTTTATTTTATATGACATGTGTTTTATTTTTGTTAATACAAAAGATATTTTAAGTTTCTTAGTTAAAGGTGTACAGGAGGATTTTCTTCTTCCGGGTGGATCATCAAGACTATTGGTCCTCCAAATTGTCAATCATTCTAGTGATATATTACGTACGGCCGTAGTACGTGCTCGTCCCAGGTAGCGTGGATCTATTAGTTTTCCCTTTCTGCGCATGCGCGCTTTCAGGTGTCTATGGTGAGCTACGCCTTCAGCGAGCTCACAGTTCTCACCGGGTACTTTGAAAATGGCAGAGGGTCGCAAGAGAAAAAGTGTCTTCAAAGTGTTTGAGAAGAAGAGAAAGGCTTCGGAAGAGAGAACAAAGACCAGAGTGTTTTGGGGAGATTGTTTTACACCATGGCGCTGAAAGCCCAGGTTGGGCTTCCCACTGATGCTTCAGTCGCCAAGTTTCTACTCGACAGGTAAAGTTTGGCATTCTATTTGGAGAAATCCATTTCAAATCACTTCCAGTAAAAGTGATCTACGTCTATATTGTAACTTTCCAGGGTTGATTAGTTTGTTTTGTAATTTGCGATGCCGACTTGTGACTTGTAAACAGAGCGTGCACGAGGAGAACTGGGCTCGTGCACGTCTCTCGCACACGTTTTAGTAGGCGTTCCGTCTCGGGAGCAGGTAGAGCGTTGCGCATGTGCATTTTTTCAAAAGGTGGAGAGGGCGGTTCTTTCCTAAGATTCGGGAAAATCCTCCTGTACACCTTTAAGTTTAAGTTTCTTTTACCAGGAAGCGTCAGTATACCTCAGTTCGTGGCTTACGGTCAGTCAGACATGAAAATACAGTATTGGATTTATCAGAAATAATAAGAAAAAATTCTGTTATAGTTGTCACAAATGGGAAAAGGTTTCTGCTGCTGCTGTGTGCTTCCTGCTCTCTGTGATTTCAGAGCTGTGTCCGTGCGCTCTGCATGAAGTCAGACGTTCAAGGTCGTTGCTAGTTTGTTCTTTGTCTCCGCTTCCGTTTGTGATTTTGATGGATGGGATGCGGAGGTGCAGCCACAGTCTTGAGGAAGCAACTGCACAAGATATCACAACTGTATGGTCAACATGGTCAATATGTACATCAGGAAAGCTGAACTGAACTCACAAATTCCATGTATCAACTAATTTGGCCAATTAGCTGAACCCCTACTTCCCTTTAATTTCACTCCGTCAACATAAATTCCGACAGAGTGACAAGAGGACACATAAATAAAGAAAAACACAACATCAACATCTCCTCAGGTTCTGAAACGCTGCTGGAAACTTGAATATGACGCACATGATTTAAAAAAGAAAAAAAGAAAGGAACAGCATGATTGTGTGTGCAATCAACTGGAAAAGAACAAGCAGTTATCCGGAAGTGCAAATCCCAAAGCACAAAGACAGTCTTTTTACAATTCAATACTTTTCAGGAGGCGGCCGAAAGGTGGCATGTGATGATGATGAGTGTGAAGCGGTTGGGATGCAGATCAGCTCCTCCAAATCTTCAAGTCCCTTGTTCTCTGATGGAGATTGATGGTTTGAAAGTCATGTTTGTTAGTGTTATAGTGTTATAAAGGCGACTGCAGTCACTTTACCGGACTGTTGAAGATGAAGCTGAAAAGCAAAGGTTTCTGTTTACTGCTTAATCTACATCTCCAACCTCATCTACCATTTGTAATCTTTGGGCCGTGGATAAAAGTGCTCTACTGTACGTCACGTTATCACGCTGGAAAGTCCCTGTGGGTCTGTGGTCCGGACCTCCGTTCACTTCCTGCTACTATATCTTTTTATCTTTTTACCCAGAAAAATTACAATAATAGTGAAACATCTCTGCAGGTGTGTTATTGTTCCAGTCATTCAATGAAGATGTACTGTTGGTTCCTATTATTATATATTGTGCGTGTGTGTGTGTGTGCATTGTCATAGTCACGCACAGTGGTGTGGATAAGTAACTTTAATCTGATTACTGGTTTGGAAATACTAATGCTTTAGATTACGAGTTACTGAAAAAAGTGGACCGAGAGCCACGTGAAAACACCCTAAATCCTCCAGAAGAGCTGGAGAACGTTGTGTTGTCTGTATACTGCTGCTTTGATCTCAGTAAGTGTGGATCAATGAACGATGCTCCAATGTGTTGATGAGCTGCCGTTCCTGCTCGACATCACATTAAAATTTCCCTGTGTGTTGATGGTAATTCAAACTTAAATCCCCACTTTCCGTTTTCCTATTAACACTGGCACACAAGATAATGACCAGTAGTGTAATTTCGATGGCAGCTTTTTACTCAATACCCTTGTGAAGGAAACGCACTGTGTTAGTAAAAAAAAGGCAATTTAGATGTCATTTGCTTGAGTTCTTCTTACAGAAGTAACCAAATGTGCATTGTGTTTGTTTGCAGATCTGAATACAAACACCTGCACGTGTCCCTCCATTATCGCTTACACAGCCTCCACATTTCTGCACATTCAACACTTGTGCTTCACAATATTCCAACAGTCAATTGCGTGCTTTCGTCCAGGGCCATTAGAAAAGCTTGCAGCAGTGGGCTGAGCTGTCACATGGCTTACAGTGTGGACTCAGTCAGCCGCTGTATTTTTGTTAATGTTTGCATCTCTCAGGAGATGCCGCCGTCTCCTGCTGGGATTTATAAAAGCAACAGTGAGACCTGCAGCTCTTTTAATACTGTAATATTTGATATATGTCAGTCAAAGAGAGACAGCTGGCTGTGGTTATCGTTAGCAGCAGGGTTTTTTTTTTTTTTGTATAACAGCTTTGTGATGAGAGTTTCACTTTCCCTTACGTTTGTTGTGGGATTTGCCGGTCTGCCCTGGCTGGGGGATCGTGTGGTTAGAAGCTGTGCCACCCCCAGTGTGGACGGCCCACAAATGTGGCCCTATCCTCACCTTCGTCCTCAGTGCCCTGTGACTGACTGACTGACTGACTGACTGACTGACTGACTGACTGACTGACTGACTGATTGAAAGTTGTGACCCTGATTTCTGTGCAAGATTTCTGTCAAATATGATGAGAATTTTCTCCATCCACCGTCAATACAGCTTCATACAACTCAGGACCTGATCCCCAATTCAGATTGAACTGTTCGATTAAAATACTCACTCACACAAACCATAAACATGCAAACGATGCACACAAAAGCTGTCCTACCCACTACATCACTACACTTACTAGCATTAATCGGCCAAAGTGTTAGTCTTACAAACCCATATTTGTAAGGTTCAACAGGAAATGTCACCATATTACAACTTTTGATGCAGCAACATGACAAAAAAATCCCAATTAGCAGACGGTTAAGGCAAATTGTCTGAGCATAACTTCTATGTTGTTATGTACCGCACTGGTCCGAATATAAGATGACCCAACAGCTATAAGGTTCATATTTGAAGAGAAAAAAGTTTACAGTCCAAATATGGAAGAAAAACAAAACAAAACACAATTTTCTTTCATATAGAAAAAGGTGGAACTGAACCTGTGTGGACAAATAAACATGTCAGAATATCTATAAGGGCACATGCTCTCCATGCAGTCCTCTTCCTGCATGTCTCATGATGCCTGCCACACCTGTTTTTCAGCAGTTTAGTGCTTCAGGACAAGATATGGACAACTTAAAAAAATTACAAACTTGATTCACATTGATGTTACCAATTCACGCAGTTAATTTGGTCCAACTATTTTGTATTTTCAGTGTGCAGTTGGAGCTTCACATGCTTCACTGTGACGTCAGTTCACGTAAGGTCATGACGTATCTGCGTACACACATGTCTTAGAAGGTGGGAAAGGGAGCACACATTTTGCATAACGGCGACCCGTGCTCGTCTCTTCCTGGTTATATTTTGAACCAAGACAATATTTAGCATTTAAAAAAAAAAAAAAGCACTTCAAATGTAATCGCTCTGGTTAATTCCATTTTTACTACTGGCAGGCTTCCAGGTAAATGTAGGAAAGAGTCCAGCACGAGTCCAGTTTCACAAACTCACCCACACCCATGAAGCTCAACACTAAACTTGACTTGTTACCTGCAATGACCTTCTCATGAAATCTACGTCTTTCTGTAGTATAAATAATAGACCTGTGACACCAACACCTGAATTATCACAATGTCTCCACTCATTTCAAATTGCCAATTTTTTTTTTTCAGTTGTGCTGTCAGTTTCCACAGCGAGGTCAAATATGTACATTTACTGATAGCTGTAATTATGCAGGGAGTAAGGCAGCACGCTCAATTTTATGCATGCATGGAACAATTAATGTAAGCTGCTGTTATCGGCTCCTGCTCACTTTGAACTGTAAACACTACCTTGTGTTTATACCGGTGTGCAACACACGCTGACGTTTCCTCTTACAATACATTATGTCAAACAAAGAGTCAACGTAAGAGTTTGTCTCACACACAAAAAAGAAAGAAAATCAAAATAGCAATGTTGATTTGTTTAAAAACTAGCAGCTATTTAATTCCTTTCTGGTGAGCTTTCATCTGCTGCCTGCCTGCATTCTCTTTATTTTTACCCTTAGCTGTTCATTTATGCATTTATATCTTTCACCTGTTCCTAAGCTGTTTTGTGGATTACCTAACCCAGTGCTGTACTCAGACATAGATATCGCTCTTTCCTATATGAGACAAACACACTTCTTCAGACCAGTAAAGAATTCCCATATTCCGACCAATACGGTTCCGTGCATTCCTGCTCCGCGTGTCAACATATTGCACCAGTCAGATGAGAGCAGGATCCTGCTGCATGAAATTGTATTGGAAATGGAACTTTTTTGTGCGTGGAGGTAACGACAGCTTGTGATGTTAGAGAAGCAGGGAAGTCCTTTACACAGTGGTGTGATTTGGTCTCTCTTATGTCTACACATATTATCATTTGTCCAGGTAGGAGGCATCTCAATGCAAATTGAATCAGGTTAATTGGATTTAGTCATACTGTATGTCTTTGAAGATATTTTATTTTTTGCCTTTTCCAAGTGGCCTCATCAGTTCTTGGGTTTCTATGTGCACTCCATGAATATAGAAACCACCAACATGGAAACCTGAGGTCATTAGCAAAGTTTAAATACCTGAGCTCCCCAACATTCAGTGAAACTTTCCAGCCTCATTTAGTGAACAGCAGGAACTTATGAAGCCACTTGACTCAGGGGTGCCATGTCTTCCAAGAAATACAAGTTCAATTCAGCGGATTCAATATGTATTGAGATTTCACAGAAATCAACCCTCAAGCCCTGTTATTCATGCTATCACAAAGACAAAGACAACTTTGACCTACTTTGAGGTTTAATTTATCACAAGTCAAATTGACGTGACATACTGGACAACAATAACACATTTCAAATGTTTAATTGAGATCCATGTTCAAATAACCAGAGGCACGTTTTCATTTTCATTTTGTCTGAATTGCGGAAGCAATGTACTCATTACCTTGGACTGGCCGTCCTTCATTACTAGTCATGATGATGTTATGATGTGACTGTGGATAACATTTACTGTGTTTGCCTGAAGGGAGACGGGTTGGCTCACTTTGCTCTTCATGCCAGTTAAACACTTTCACATGAGCCCACCAGGCAGGACTGAATTTAGTGTGTTGCTGCATTACAGCAAAAAGGACTTATGGCTTATTTCCACTGCTTTAAAAATAGTTTTCACTTGACCTAATCCCCATTCAGGGTGTAACCTGCCTTCATCTAATGCAACATATCCTACCTTACATTAGATGTACAGGTGCACCAGCTCCCTACGGCACCCGGCATAGAAGATGGAGAGACACTAAATTACAGCAAAGGGGGTTAAGTAAAGTTTTGAAGTTTTACCTAATCTACAAGTAACCGTAAGAGGATGGTGCTTTGATCTTAAAATCTAAAAGAAATAAAATAAAAGAACAGTTCACAAGAGGTCACACTAAGCAGAAAGTTTCACATCCAAACGTCTTGCCACGCTGTGTTTCTGGTCCAAGCCTTTGTGATCAAGCTAAAGGCTTAAAGCACTTTTGCTGTTTATTTTTTCCATTTTCAAAGTCGCATGTATACATTATTAGCTTATGCATTCAAATTAAAAAGATCAGTTGCTTGAGCGATTTTGTTACAGTTCTGTAGCAAAGTTGCTTTTTCATCTTTCTGTTTGGAAGTGAAACATGTGTCCCAGTCCCAGGTGAAGGTGTGACCTGATTAAACCTCTACCTTGTAGTAGATCTGCGCCTCTGTTGTTCACCCGAGTGTGACTGTTATGGATCGTAAAACGCTATTTGTACATTTGCTGCAGCTCTCTTGACACTGAGGGCAGAAAGTTTTGTGTAATTCATTAGGTAAATTGAGCCGTTGTGCAGGGGAGCTTGGAAAGAGCAGACTGCAGGAGCATGACCCCCCCTTCAGGCGACAAGCTTCAGGAGACACCTTTGTGCTTCCGTGTGCTTTTACATTCCTGCTGGAAAACCTCTCTTTATTACTGTAGTCAGAGAGAAAGAACAAAGTGAGCTTTTTTGAATGAAGACATGGTGTCACATTGAATATTCCCCAGCATAAACGTCAGTTTAGGTGCTGGGGGATTTGACCGAAAACTTTTATCTCAATATGGTTTGTATTCATCCAGTCATTGTAAGTCAAGCTGCTTCCCCAGCAAAATTGATAAAAAAAAAAAAGTAAAACAAATGACCATATTTGTAACTTGAATTTGTAACATAACGTGCTCATTTTTTCCTGTTTCTTAAAACAATGACCCAATAACAATCACAGAAGACATAAAAATAAGTTGGTGGCACATTGACGTTGATGCTGTCCGTGGAGGATTTTGAGGTTTGATGTAAATAATGACAACATTTGACATTTCTAGCTTATACTTTTAATATTATGGCCTTTTGCGTTTTTAAAATCCACATCATATTGACAATTAGGGCACGTGATTTCTGGCAGTGTTATGCAATATGAGGAACTGTGATACCATATTTAAAACAATGACAGCCGAAACAATAGAAGATGATTCAAACAAACCTCCAAAAACTTGAATTAACACTCTTGATTGTTATGTTTGAAAAACTCTTATGGAAAATCAAACCACTAAGGTGGCTTAGAACTACCAAATCTTTAAAATCATTAGCCAATAAACTGCTAGATAATCATAAATAGATCAAATGGAGCTCTTAAGATCCTAAAAAAAACATTATGGCGAGATCTTCTATTCTTCTGGTTTTGTCTTCAATGATCAGAGCTGCTTCAAAAGCTTCAATAGCAGCACATCTCTGAAGGTTTAATGGGAATTTCTTAGAATATATGGCTCTTCACTCTTTCAATGCAGATTAACACTCATCTGGAGCAAAGAAAGAATAAGACCTTCCAAGATGGTAAAATGAAAGAATATAAATCTTCATTTTGTCTGGTCTCTGTCACCACGTAAACAGGGTACGTTTGAACGTACGTTTGATCACAAGCTTGTGATCATATTATGATATTTGGGAGAGTTGCCAGTTAAGTATCTTCTCAGCACATTGCTTTCTGAGGTGAATTCCTTTTGCTTTAGGAAAAAGAAAAGAAAAACAAAGTCCTGCAGCAGAATCTAAAAGTGTCGACTTTATTAAAGGTTTCATGAAAGGGCAGCGGATGAAATCCTGTCTGGTTGGCACACAGGCACTTCTCTCTGGACGCCCGCTGAGCCCGAGCAGACGGCGGGAAGCCTGCGGGCGGGTTCGTTCAGCCTGCCAGCGCTCGCCTCTCCTTGATGAAGGGAGAAGCAACAGGGTTTCCAACTCCTGCGACACAAAAACAGCAGCTCCCACTTGACTCCTTCCTTCTTCTTTATTTTTTTTCCCGCCCTGGTTATTTAGATTTTCCTCCACCTGTGAACGCGGCACTGATGGTGAAGCTCCTGGATCTGAGGTTAACACCCAGTGCAGTGAACGCGCTGGCGGCCTGCAGCACGCTCATCAAACTTTCAGGAGACAACTTGTGTTAGCAGGAGAGCTTGGGGAGCTGTCCGCGGTGCTGACTGTGTTTTCCTCTCTTCAATCAGGCCGGGGCAGTACAACATGCGGAGGGCTTCAGCACCGAGATGAAATTAAATCCCCTCTGGAGAGGAGCTTGTAAAACTGTCCACAGCACTCTTAAAAGAAAAAAAAAAAATCTGGAGAATTTCCCACAGATGCATAAAACCAAGCACCCAAAAGTATTTCACTTCATCTGAAAATCCAACATTAAGGCTGAGCAATGACTTCATAAGCAGCCATTTGCAGGGAGTAAAAAGGGACTGAATGCTTTAGTGAAGTGGAGGTTGCAGTTGTTTCTCATTTATTCTATTCTCCTCCCCTACAACTCCACACAAACTCCATTGTGTTTTCAAATTATTAGTTTGGATGTTTGGAAGTTTTACTTTGTCCCGGCCCTTTTCAGACATGTTGAATCAGATATATTGTAAATATGCACACATCACACATGTATACAATACTTGGATGTTGATTATTTATTTTTATGTCAATCTATTTTGATGATATATAGATTTCAATTATTAGTTACTTAGGATCGACTCTGATTGAATCAATCATGAATGCTGAATGGATATTGTGAAAAAAGTCTAAATATTTTCGGATTGGCGTACAGGGTGTCACAGTTTAGTGTGAAATACAGATTCAGAAGCAGTTGAAGATAGAAATAAAACATAATGTTGTTGCATGTTCTCTCCTGCCACAGTCAAAACACCTGCTTCTGAGGTTAATGGATGAAGATTGGCTGTGTGATTGTGCTGTTCTTTTTCTTTTGAACCAGGGTTTTAAACTCAAGTCAAATGAGGAGCTGCTCATCGTAGCCTCAGTTTGACCTCAATGTGGTCGAGCAGCAGAAAGACCATAAATTCTATTTCTAGATATTATCATTTGTCTCCTGTGTTGTAAGATAAAGAAATAGAACAACTAGATTTTCATGAGACGAACAAAATGATCCAGTACCTGTGTTTACATACCCACAAGTAATGGGAAAGGAGGCCTGATTAGAATAAAAACAAAAACAAAAGATTGGATGTATTGGATCACATTGTACGAGTACTATATATAAATGTGAACATCAATCTGATCACTTTTTTCAGAGACCATGGAAATGTAAAACAACCTGATGTTCCTCTTTCACCGCGCTGGAGACATTTGGAATCATAGTTACTTTTATTAAAAATGTAAAAACTTTTAATATCTTCTTTATAATTTTAAAACAATTCAAGGATGCACCTGTAGATACGCCTGCATTAAAGTTACCAGAGTAAATGCTCATTTCAATATTACCATGAGAGACCAGGAATTGTTTCACACAGTGAGTTCTTGTACTGGACGCCACAATGTCATCGAGTTTCTTCCCTTGTATTTTATTTTGTTAACTCAAGCTTGTGTTTTTGTCTTTCTGCAAAACATTTCTGCTGCATCCTAAAGGTCAGACATTATGTGCAAGCATGATATTGCACAGATTGTATAATACAAACAGGCATCAGTCATTCAGTCATCCAGTCATAAACATTTAACTCCGAAGGCTTCATTTGCATACAAAATTAACTCCCACTCTCAATTAAAGGTCTCCTACATCAACACCATAATTTACCGCAATGCTTTTTGTTCGTCTGTCTTTTCGATAGAAATATCGAGGTAATAAATGTCAGATTATGAGCAGGAAAGTAACTCGCTGTGTTTGCTAATACATAGGAAACACCTGTGCATGAATTATTTTAATGTCCAAACCCAGTTGCGGTTATTGTTCCTCTGCTGCAGACTCAGAAAATTCCTCCATGCAGGCCCCAGTCAGATTTATGCACAAGACACTTGTTTCACTGCAGGCAAACAATTTATCTGTTTGCCTTTGAAGTGGCAGTTTTACTGTTTGTGTGTTTCCATTATGGGGAATATTATCTGTAATGGGGCCTTGTAGTGCGGCAAATGATGATGACACTGCGGACCAGCTGTTCAGGAAGCACGAACAAGCCACTGTGATGCAGGTCAAGAGAGACGGTGACCTTTTGTTATCTGCACAAGGTGGAAATACACTGCTCAACTTAAGGACATCATTACTTACCTGTGCTCAGTGTTTTAAGTGGAAAAAAAACAAGTGGTGGTACTCCC
>NC_137651.1:3278096-3534485 GCF_963422515.1 Blennius ocellaris | reverse complement strand
TGGGTTTTTCTTTTTTTTTTTTTTTTTAAAGTAAAACACTAGTTTTAAACACTGCTTCCGTGGGGCAATGGACTGGATTGGAGGGAAAGAGAGAGAGGGAAGGAGGGCGAGTGAATTACTGCAAAAACACACAAACACTGAGGGTTTCATCTCTGGTCATAAAGTATTGGCTGATTGTGATTGTGACTAGAACATTGGTCAGCCTGTAGCGCAGCCACGGAGTGCAGAGTTACGTGTTGCACCTAAACGCATCATCCATGTGTCGTTGGCATGAAGCTCGTTTCCCTGTAAAAATCCATACATTTGCATCATTGTTTAAGCCGCTGAGTTCAAAGTGTGTGAAAAACGTAGCGGCTGATAGTCCAGACACTGTGAAAGGTTCCGGTACGCGCCATACGGTAGAAACAAGTCCCGGTACGCTGAAGGGTAAACATGTAAACAGGTAAACAGTGCCGGTACTGCATACCGGTGCGTACCGGCCCCTCTTAAAGCACAGGCTGTGCTCCGTTTAGGCTTCCTTCTTGTAAGTAATGATGATGATGATACTTTTAAAAGCTGATTTTGGACCTCGGGAGATGAAGGGGTGATGAATTGTGTGGGATGAACAATCTCAAATAAAAATACCTTTTTAGTTTTTCATTTTTAGTTCCTGTTGTTTGGTTCTTGGATTGGCCTTTCCAGAAAATGCATCTCTCATGGAAAGAGATTCTTTTTTTTGTCCTTTACACTCCAAAAAACATCTGAAAATAGTTTTTCTAATCAATTGCTTTTATGTTATTCGCACTTGTGTGAATGTCTCTTCTTCTTCTTCTTCTTCTTCTTCTTTATGTTTTTCATCCTCTTTTTTTTCCCTTTCTGTCTTCATTGATGTCTTTGTTATCTGCATTGTCTGTTTTTTTTCCCAGTTCTTCTTTGTCTTTTCCATCTTTCTCATCTTCTATGTCTCGGTCTTGTTGTATGTTTTGCTCTCTTTCCTTTCCTCTATGTCTTCATTGTCCAAGTATTCTCATCTGTCTTCCTTTTATTTTTTTGTTGTCTTCTATTAACATCTTCATCCTTGGTCATTTTTTGCCTTTCTCTCCATCTTCTGTCATTTTCCATGTGTGCTTTCTCATTTCAATGAACTTGGCAGCTCCGACATGTTATTGTAGTGGAAACTTTGAATCTTATTTAGAGGAGTATTCCAGTCCGTGTTGCTCCTGTTGTGTATTTGATCCGTCTGAGCAGGGATGGAGTTAAACCGTCTCTTCCACTTTCCTCTGTGGGATAATTCAGCTGCACAGTGTGCCTGAGCGTGTGTTGCAGTCATAGTGTTCTTCGGAGAAGTGACATTCCACCTCTATTTAAAAACACCAGATGCCTGTCAGTGCCTGTCCCCCTCGCTCGCCACACACCGCCCTTCCCATCCGAAGACACTCTTATGAAATATGCATTTATTAATGCAAAGTGAAGCCTGCTGACTCCCTCCACTGATGACTTGTTCACACGTTCAGCGGCGAGTGGACCAGCTGCTGACTCAACTGTGTACAAATGAGGCAGGTTTTTATCTCTCTCTCTCTCTCTCTCTCTCTCTCTCTCTCTTCTCTCTTTCTTGCTCTCTTTCTCTCTCTCTCTCTCTCTCTCTCTCTCTCTCTCTCTCTCTCTCTCTCTCTCTCTCTCTCTCTCTCTGATCTGACAATCAGTCAATTTGTCAAATGTGCAATAACAAACTCAAGACATTTACAGTATGTAGGTCACGGCTGTGAAAGCTAATGGGAGTAACGTTATTCAAACTAAACACAATAATGATTTTCATCCTTTTCAAAGGAAATATAATGAGAGTGTAGGAGCAGAAACTGTTTGCTGGCCTCTAATGTTGTGCAGTTGATTGCAGCGTATAAGCAGTGCTTCATTAGTTACTGCAAATGGAAAGTTACCCGCTACTCTAGAAGACTTCACGACATTATGTTTAAATGTCTTCCTTGATTATTCCTATATGTGATAACTGAAACACAAGGAAGGGATATGGTCTAGGAGATGCATGTAACCATTGGGTTGTGCTCTATCATGTTATGTACTGCTAGATGGTCATGTTAACATCCCCACAGTCCCAAATCGATTTATATATTCATGTATTCAGTATCTCGAGACATATTTAAAGGTATATTAAACAAATGCACAGGAAAATATGATCAACCCCAAAATGATTGAAAGAGAACCTACCTAACTGATCTATAGCCTTGTTGAAGGATGTCTTTACACTCTTAATACATCAAAGTCAGTATATTTATGTCTATCATGCAATCATGTGTTAAAAAGTTGTATGAAACTGACCAAAGCCACAAATATTTCACTATATTTCTAGGTGAAAAATTATTTAAAGGAGTCCTTTTATCCAGCTTTTCAACACTTTCACATTGGTCTCGCTGGCCCAAAAACACTGTATTCAAAGTTTAAGGCCCCAAAACCAGCTTTTCCTTGATTTCCCTCCATTTGAATACTGGATCATATGAGAGACATAAAAACATGTGGGACTGTTTGATAGGGTTTGATTTCTGATTTGCTCGTTGGAGCACACATTTCATACAGAAATTAAATAAGCACTTCCAGGGTGTCATTCTCAGGTATGGAGATGCATATTACTGTTGGAAAATGATTAGAAAGTGGATTTTGTATAATATGACCCCTTTAAGTGAGCTTTGGTTCCCTGCAATGATGATTGTCCATGTGTCACTGTGAAGACATTCCTGAGTACAATATGTTTTCTACATAACAAATGTGCAGACTATGAATTACTGGACTTTTGTGTGTATGTGTTTTTAAAAAATACCGTGTCGTGCAACGATTTTGTGAAGACAGTGATTATGTTCATACCATTATGTAAATCAACACAAAAAGAACACCTCATTTAGAAAGAAATGCTGAAAAATAAACCCAAAGTGATGCACATGTAACTCACTTGTCTGGAAAAGAGATGCATGTTTTACTTTTGTTTTCCATTCCAACTCAAGCCTGAAAACATTGATATGTACCCTGCCCCCACCCAAAAAACACCAGTGGAAAATATGGCAGACAGAGACAAATATTGATTTAAAACAAGGTGATTCCTCTCTGACTCTGTTTGTAGTCTTTGTGTGTTAACGGCACGACGAACAACGTAGTAAAAAATGATCAGTGAGCTGAATCAACACGAACTCTAAATCCATCTTTTCTGTGGGGTTATGAGATGTTTTATTATGTTCCCGTAGTTTTGCTCCGAGGCAGCTGCATCATTTCTCAGGAGTATTAAAAGCTTGGAAAACAAAAATATGGGCGAACAGACTGCAGCCAGAGTCATTTTATACTGCAAAGGCAGAATTGATATGTAGCTCAGACAATGTTACAATATGTGGCATCCAGTAATGAAATAATGGCCAATACAATAAATAAATATTGATATTTTAAAGGTAAGAAAGTGCAAAAATGGTCTATGAATTAATAAAACTATAGGAGAGTGCTGCATTGAATAAATAGATGATTTTTTTTGTTTTTGATGTGAAAATTACACATCTGCAAAAAAAAATAAATATTTGCATGTTTTTAGATCTTCAAAGGACATTTTCAAGGCTCATTTAATATTAGATTAACTTACTAAATAATTGGTATTGTTATCACTGTATTGGTTCAAATAGTTGTTGTTATGTTACTTGCTATATTACATTTAAAATAGACAAAATTATAACAATACTGGCAAGTATTTGTCACTGCAAACCTTCAAAATCCTATAAAGCTGACATGATTTGGCCTACAAACTTTTCATAAGAAAAACTTCTTAATTGATGTGTAGAAGAATCTACAACTACTACAGTACACAGTACAGTGACCCTGAAGGCTTCTCTCAGTTTCTCAGTACCATTGGAAAACACTGTACTACTGAAGATCTTCAATTTTATAAAAACAATCATTGTCTTTTTTTTTTCTTTTTTTTTTACATTTTAAAAGCCTTAAAATCTAAATTGACCAAGTCGGTCTTATTGTGAAAGAGTGAACCTGAAGTTTACCTCATTACTAGCAGCACCAATGGGAGTGATATTCTGTACAGTGAACGGCTTTAATGGCCTTTAATGGTCTAAGGACAAGTTCAATATCCTGAAGGTCACACGTTCACCCGGCGAAACAGATACAATATGCCACTCAGAACAAACTCCTTGAAATTTACAGTCCCTTTAATATTGCTTGGACAGATGCTGAGCGGTGCTATTTGCTCATGTTGTGTAAAAAAAAAAAAAAGAATATTGAAAGCAGAAGCCATCACAGTGTGCAGGAGCACAGTAAAGTTACACTAGAGTGTGTGAGGTGACGGTGGCTGTGACAGCGGGCGCAGAAAATGAATCGATGGCTGGAATTGATCTTGTTAACTTGAGGCAGTGGTGCGAGACCAATTGCATAATGTGCAGCCTGAAGCTAGGTCAGAGAGAGAGAGAGAGAGAGAGAGAGAGAGAATTCCAATAATGCACCATTAATTTTTTTGAAGTTTCTGAGCTTGTTACTTCTGACTGTTGTTAAGTTGCTGTTTCTCTCTACACTGCTCAATTAGCTGACTCTTAGCATTAGCATTGGCTGAAAAATTACTTCTTACCAGTTACTTTAACACTAAAGGTGTGTTTACTCGAGGAGTAGTGCCTCGTGTTATTGGATATCAGACCAGAAAGGACATGAGTGGTGTCGAACAGCATTACTCTGAATTGTTTGTGGTTGTCTGTCTATTACCTGTTGGCCTGCATCCACTGGTGATTTGTCCAGCGTTTCCCATCTTTTACTCCTGATGGCGAGAATATAGATAAATGGATTAGTGCCAATTAAAAAGCAGGGTGACCAACGTTAATTGCTGGTGCTGAGTGGATTTTCCTGTTTGTCTTGGCAGAGATCCGCGAGGCGTTTAAGGTCCTGGACCGTGACGGAAACGGGTTCATCTCCAAACAGGAGCTGGGTATGGCCATGAGGTCTCTGGGGTACATGCCCAGTGAGGTGGAGCTGGCCATCATCATGCAGAGACTAGACATGGATGGTGAGTCACACACACACACACACACACACACACACACACACACACACACACACACACACACACACACACACACACACACGTACAGTAGGTGTAACACTCGCTCTGTGCAGATTGGATTCCTTCACTCATGCTTCCCCTGATTTACACACATAGGAAATAACGGTAAAGTGCACCTGGTAGAAAGATTCACATTAAACTGTGACTTTGTTCCTTTTCACATGTGCAGATTGCACATTCCTCTGCATCATGCATAAAACATATTTACGCATGCACGCCCATGTATTCCTTTTATTTTTCAACCTCCTGCCATCAACTGTCAGCCGGGGATGTTAAAACACCACAATGTGGAAGTGATACGGAAGCGGCATGAATGAAAGAGCAAGATTAATAAAATACGTGCTCATGTGACACAATAGAGTTGTTGTCGCTCAAGGTGGGGTTTCATATTGTTTTGCACTGCAAAATGATTCAAGGTTTTAGATTGCCCAGTTTTTTTCTCTCATCTCTCTCATCTCATTTATTGATTTGAGCTATTTTATGCTTAGTTTGATTACAAATAAGACTGGGAAACAATGGATATACTGTCAATTTCATCTACAAATGTACTGCAATATCAACTGATTGAGCTGTGATAAATTCTGCTTTTTATGCACTGTGCACACAGTGCATTGTTTAATTTAAAAATGAAAATTTCATTGCAGTGAATTCTGAACACTTGTGCAATAAACACATTTCAAATGCTCGAAGTAACACTGTCATATTTAGGAACAATTTTAAGGCTGTTAATACATCAACATCAACATATCCATGCCAAAGAAGCATGTGTCACAATATTGGGGGCGGGGCTTAGTCAATGCGTCAAACGTTTCAATTGGTTGTAGCTTTAGGACACGCCCACAAGTACAGAATGATTCCTGAGACATTTCAAGTTGTTCATTGTAGAACAGGAAGTGATTTGACGTAGAAATACTGCAGTAAGAAATGCACAGAAACAGAGTTAAATTAATAATTAAACAAAACACCCAACAACAACAAAAATAAGTAGTGGAAAGTTAGTGTGAACCAAGTAGGCAACACCAAAGGAATGCTGCAATAAAAAGACCCAAAAACTGAAATATTTCATTTGTTATACCTTGATATTTAACCTAACAAGACAAAAAAGTGAGAAAATGTAATAGATAAGGTGCTTATAGGGGCTTTATTTCTAATTATACAATCCAATTTTAAAATGATTAGTCATTTTGATTTAAGAAACTAAATAATGATTAAACACAAAAAAATATTTTTCAATAATATTCCATGTATTTAGATGCACTAGGATATTCGATTAGCTTTGACTCTGTCAATAACATTTAAACGAGTGCTGAGTTTTTATAGCCTTTGAATGAACTGTGATGAAATCTGAATGTGTTTGGGTTTTTCTTCTGCGACCAGCGGCACCTGTGACCTTCTGAGACGGCCAAACAATCTCCTCCTCTTGCAAACACAGTTTGTGCCAAGCTCCAAACAGACGTCTGCATTAACTGTGACTGATATTTCATTAAGGCAGAGCCTCTTTAAAGCGTCATGAGGTGGAGATGGGAAAATGCAATATGCAAATGTCAGATGTTGGGGGGGAAATACAACACCTCTTTATGCCTTTGCTGAAGTGTTTGTTCAGCCTGACTGTGGAGACGGGACGACTGTACGTGTTCAAGGCTGAATATGAAAGTTTAAGGAGTGAGGCTGCCTTGGTTCCTCCTCTGACTCATCTGCTTGTGGGTCTCCGGAGACCCGAACTGCTTCTCCACCTCCAGGCCGCATGGTGTTGCATCAGCAGCTGCAGCTTGAAGAAGCGGGCCAGGCCACTTTCCAAGCTGACAAAGGTCACGGCAGCGTTTGTCTCAGAAGTCTCCGATGTGCAGCTCTGTTTATTTATTTACTGGCCTGGCCATCGTCAGGCTTTCTGTCGTTGTGCATTGAGTCGAGCTTGTTTGTGTTGATTCTTGCCTTTCAGAAAATACAGGGGTGTCGGGCTTATTTAGGCACCACTAATTGCCAACTCAG
The DNA here is from genome assembly GCF_963422515.1 of Blennius ocellaris. Taxonomy (NCBI): domain Eukaryota; kingdom Metazoa; phylum Chordata; class Actinopteri; order Blenniiformes; family Blenniidae; genus Blennius; species Blennius ocellaris. The sequence goes on along the minus strand of NC_137651.1, from coordinate 3,527,413 downwards.
ACTTTTTTCATATTTAAAAAAGCATCTAGAACAGATGGCTCATCCAGAAGCAAACCCCAGACTTAGACGTGCACATTACAAGAGAGACCCTCATACCAACATTTAGTACTTCTGCAAGGTCGACAGCAAACATAAAAAAGCAAGCAGTAGAATCATAAAATAAGTGCTTTTTTCCCTGAATAAAAGTTATGGCTACTATGTGAATCCTGGATCGAGGTTAAAATGTATGCCTTCAAACTAAAATTGTCAAATAAACAGTGCAGATGACTTCAAAGCCCCTATTTTATGTATTTACTCTTTATAAATCACATCCCTCAGCACAAATTAATGAAACACAAACACATGCTGGAAAGTGAAAGTCATTGATTCAAATCTATAACAACCAACTGTGCAATAACTGCTAATAACGTAATAATTTTGGCTGTTCTGAATGCAAAAAACGTCACAAAGGTAATAAAATAGTAAAAGATTTTTTTTTATGTCAACTGTAATTGACAGTGTTGCAGAGTTTGTATCAATGAAGGAATGTGATGATTTATTGATAAGCAAACTGCATAAAACCTGCAAAATGTCTTTTATAATCCAGGAATGCAGCCCTATTTAAATGCTACTTCAACCATTTAATAAGTTGTTACATTATTTGCAAAATGTTAGAGATGGATCAAACATGGTATTGCAAGCTATTAAAATACGCTGATTATTACTTTGAAATATTACATTATTGGTTGTTGCACAGCATGACCTGATGGATGAGAGGCAAGACTTATTGTAAGATATGAACAAGTTCCTCCAACCTGAGCATATGTGTAGATTTCTGATAACATGTTTCATATTTAGAGTATTTTTCTATTAAACATGCTTTTGATTTGAGTATCTCGACTTATGTATTTTCCATTTATTATTTCTGTGACTCAGAATATTTCTTTAAACTTTTAAAATTATCTTTGGAAAGTCTTTAACAATTACAAATTACTTGTGAAAAATTAATCAGATGAATATACTTTGGATTAAATCTGTATGCATCGGTCTCATATTGGGACATTACTATGATCTAGTAGTTGCATAAACAAATCACCCATTATTTACAGAAAACCCTAAAAAAAATTGAGAAAAGAATATATTTCTTAGAACATTTACATAGAAATTATTTACATTGGACCATGAAAAACTAGCAGGATGACAAAGTTAAAAGATTTTGAAATGTATTGATTAGTGAATTGCTGCAGAAGCTTCCAGTTTTCTCCCGATACGTATATCACCTCGTGCATGTGAGTTTGCATAATCATTAGCAGCCGGTGATCAGAGGGACACATGAAGGAGAGGACGTGCATTAGCGGACGAATGGGAGTGGATGACGTGGATCGTGTCTTGGCCAGGTGGGCAGCTGTGAGGAGCACGTTCTCGCTCACACACATCGACTCTTGGCCGAGTCCGGCTGATCTCCACCACACACCGACAGCTTATCTCTTTCGCTGCTCCCAAACCGATCCTGGCGGTTGTTACTGAGCTCTGAGGGCTTCGTGGAGAGGTGTGACGGATCGTCTTTGTCCCTGATCACAGCGCTGCAGCAGCCTTTGTTGTCCAGCCTCGATCACGCTCTTTTCTCTTTGTTGTTTCTGTTCAAAGCCTTGATTACCTCCCTCCCCCTGAAGCTGACTCGAATCACTACTTTTGAATAGGCCTGGGAAATAGCCATCAGCCAGCAGAATCCAACATTTCAAATTTGACTTTATTTGTTTTCTAATCAGCAGCTGTTTGTTTTTCGGAAGAAACCCACAACATGCAAACAACACAGTCAGCTTTAGTAGGAACTGGTTAGTTATGATAGATTGTGTGTGTGTGTGTGTGTGTGTGTGTGTGTGTGTGTGTGTGTGTGTGTGTGTGTGTGTGTGTGTGTGTGTGTGTGTGTGTGTGTGTGTGTGTGTGTGTGTGTGTGTGTGTGTGTGTGTGTGTGTGTGTGTGTGTGCGTGTTGTGTATTTAGTGATGGATTTTGATAATGATTCATTCATTTGTCCAACTTAAGAGTAGAGCCCATCAGATGTTTTGCACAAATGCAGAAAACAACTTGTTGTCAGTCCATCACAAGGACAAATAACATGAAGACACACACTGATACACACAAGGGCAATCACAGTCAGAATAACATGAGAAAATCCCAGACATGCACAATGAGACCACGCAAACTGCACAAAACATCAGAGATGACCAGTTGTCAAACCGCTGCATCACCATGATCTCGACTAATGTTCTGAAGTACATTTGTTTAGTCATTATCCAAACAACAAGAAAACCGAGATGAAACAGAAACTCATTTTATATTATAATTTTGTTTTCCTTTAATCACTCTGCATTGTCATTCATTTTACAATGCCGTCATCTCAAGGTTCCTTTATGGACAAAAACCCAACAATTCCACGTGAGCAAGTAGACGAGACGATGGAAAAGAAAAATTCCCTTTTTATAAGACGTAACCTGCAGAGCCAGACTCAGAGGTGGCGGCTGATGAGTCTCTGGTTCCAGCTCCCCCATTCAACTCTGGGTCTCTGGAGTCAATCCCACATTATTCTATGTGAAGACAGGTGAAACCCTCTACAGGCCTCCAGTTCATTGCACACACACACACACACGCGCGCGCACACTATACACTATTATATATATATATATATATATATATATATATATATGGATCTATAATAGTGTAAAGTGTGATGTATATAATAATTTCAAATGGAAAAATAGTGCACATAAATAACACGTTACAAGAAAATGATGAGCTGGGACTGGTCCTGATTGTATCCTCTTCAAGGTCATTTAGTTTTTGTTTTTAAATGGAAGAGTTTGGTCAAATTCAGGAAATCTGGGTTCCAACAAACACAAGGAAATGTGCAAATAAAGCTGTGAATGTGTTGCCTACTGAGAGTTGCATCCTTCATTTCACCCACCGCTTTTTGTGTTTCTCCTCCTTGTCGGGTCCATAATGAAATAACATATTAACAGGTGAAATAAAAAGGAATCAGCTGTCAAACAGTTTGGGAAAAAGAACAACCAGGTCATCTTTTTTCATCTTAAAAAATTACAGTTTTTGACATTTGCGATTTTGTATGGCGAAAAGCCGTTAACATTTACTATTAATTACGAAAAGAAATGATTAGTTACAGCAAATGCATGCATACCATTGTCTGGGGGCTGTCGGTGGATGAGCAGAGTACAATGTCACTCATTGTATTATTTATCTCAAAGAGCTGCCCTTCAGGGTGTTTGAGAAGCTGCTGTATATATATATATATATATGTATATATATATATATATATGAGAGAGAGAGTGAGAGAAAATATGGTGCAATTGCCACGAACTAGGATTTCATTGATTTATTTCCTTTCAGTAGCACCCAGGGTGCAGCAGTGCCCCTTTCTGAGCATTGTACATTGTGTGCGAGGTACATTTTGCAGTGTGCCATGAGATGTTTTATAATTTCTTTCTTACTTCACTGATGTAAAAACGCTGAATTGTCTGAAGATTGATCATTGTGAATAAATTATTTTTACATTATAGAAGATACCTGAAATGCATTATGAACTATTTCTGACTTTCACACAGTCCAGAAAGCCTCCAAACATTCTTGAAACTACTTTCTTGACATAGTTTTCTGATATCGATGCACTCATTAAGCTCAATTGAAGATGAATTGGGAGGAAGATGCTCTTTAATCTGGAAGGAAGCTAATGTAGATCTTATTCAACTGATGCTAAACCTTTCCATATTGCTGGGAACAGCACTGTTCCCTCAGGGTCCATGTGAGCTCAGGTTCCACACATAAACAGGAGTTTAGTTAAACAGCAATGGTACTCTTGAAGTCAGCTTCAGATAATCTCAAAGATAAATTTAATATCTGACAAAAGTAACTAGTACTATGAAACTTATGTCAACCTTGTTCATTATTTCTTCAAAGTGCCAAAGCTGCTACTGTCAAAGTTTACCATGTTATAGCAGCAACCAGTGTTGCCACAGTTACTTTAAAAAACTAATCTGTTTACTGAGTACTAGTCACTCCTTTAAAAAGTAACTTAGTTACTTCACTGATTACATGTTTTTTAAAGTAACTAAGTTAGATTACATGTTAGTTACTCGTTACTTTCAGCAGCTGCCGACAGCAGCCCCCATCGTCTGAACATAAAAATTACAACCAGTTTTACCAAAAACTCTGCTGATCCTGCCTCCTGCACCTGCTGATGCATATTTAACCTTTGACCTTCATTCTTTGTTGTATTTATATCTGACTCAAGCTTTTATTATCACATTTTTACTGTTACTGCTATTTATTTACCCACAGATGTAGTTGTAGTCTGTTGTTGCATTACTTATTTATTTATTTGCACTGCCTGCTCTATGTGACTTTATTTGCCCCCCTCCTGGACAAATAAAGTCTTACATTGATTGATTGATTCATTCATTTAAAAAAATGGGTGGGGGCTTATTGCATCGTTAATGTTTATTGTTAATGGTGGTTGGTTCCCATTCTTTTGTGTCACCTGAACACACTGTTAGAGCAGGTTGGCCTGTGATTGGCTGAGAGGGGAGAAGGGGGCGGGTCAGATGAGCTGCAGTGTGTGCATGCTGCTGCCTGACTGTGTGTGAGGAGAATGGAAGAGCGGCTGGTTCTGTTTAATAATAAATCGGCTTTGCAGACAAGAAACTCGTCCTGCTGGACACTACAATAGTAACGTACAGTGACTTGGACAAGTGACTTTAATCTGATTACTGGTTTGGAAATAGTAATGTGTTAGATTACTCGTCACTGAAAAAAGTGGTCATACAAGATTAATGCGTTACTAATTAACCTGTTACCGGCATCACTAGCAGAATCACATCACTTTAAAAAAAAAAGTGATGCTAATGTTTACCAGAGGCAATTGAGGCTCCTCATAGCACTGTAGATACATGCTATTGCTAGTATAGTTTGTAGAAGAAGAAGAAACAGGGATGTTTATTTGAGGCAACCAATGCCAATTATTACTAATGCTCTGAGGAGCATGACTTACTTCTGAATTAATGACGTGCTCCGCCTTCAATAAACAGGAGTTTAGTTAAAGCAGTAAGTTAAGAAGTCGCTTAGTTAATGCTCATACCATATCTGACAAAAGTAGCAAGTGATACGTCTGTGAAACGTCAGTCATTTAAACTATTTGTAGTAGTAATTACGAACTCATTATTGCCACAAATGTGGAGCTAATACCAATTAACAGTACTCATTATAGTAACAAACCCATTGTTAATAACTGTGACTGCCACCGTGTTCCATCACAATAATGGGATTTGAGCTCATTACTGCAATGCAGTATTCACAACACTTTTCATTAAAATGTGTGTTTCAGGCTTCCTGACATTCATGGTAGTTCTGGTTTTAATTCATTTATTCATTAATGGAAACAAAAGTAACATTTGACACACTTTTCAATACTCGTCTCATACATGTGTACTTATAAATGTACTTCACCCGATCTTGCCTTGCACCTGTTTTGCCCCATTCTACCTCTGCCTCCTCTCGTCACTCATCCGTCATCAGACCGGGACACTTGCCGCTCCGTGCTCTGGAGTGATGTGCTGAAGGTGCAGCATCAGACTCAGCAGTGGCCTCATGGCCGAGAGTGGAAACACTCACAGAGGTGCTGGTAGGTAAGGGGACAGATTGAGTCGCCCTGCTCCAGTAACTTTCCCCTGACAAGGCTCTGACCTCGTCTGCCGAGACGGCAGGAGCAGGTGGGAGGGAGAGACGAGTCAAATGAGTTCCTTACCGTGACGTGAGAAGCAGCAGACGGCAAAAGTAAAACCTGAGTCAAACAGGCCTCTGAATTATGGCAACAAGGACAGTATTTGTTTTTCTGCTGTTGTACAGAAGCAGCTTTTTGTCCTGTTTGTGACGAAGTCAGATCGCCATGGTAATTCCAGTCAAATTATACAGACAAGCCTTTGTTTTAGAACACAATTTGAAAAAGACCTTTTTCCATGAGACATGAACATTCCTGAACTTCTAATAAAGCTTTTGAACAATTTCACTGTGTTTATGCATAATAATACTTTCAAAAGTGATGTTATATAATAACACTGGAGCTGAGTAAAAAGCAAGGGTATTAAATAAAGACTTGAGAGTTAAAAGGAGGTGGAATTGAAGCTGAGCGGTTAGTCCGGTCCCTGACACAGATGCCATTTTCATGCTTCTGTCATGATCATTTTCTTCACTTCTGTTATCCTTGTCATTATTTTCCATTCTCTCCACTTCGATTTGACATTTCATATCTCCCACGTCACTCAGGGAGAACATAAATCACAAGAAACATCACCCGAATTAAAGTACAGTGCAGTTTTTTTAGCGCATGCTGTTGAGTGCTGTTGCCGAGCAACACGATTAAACAGTTAATGAACGGGTTTATGAATTAAAGAAACCTTAAACGATCAACAGTGTATTCATTTTTTTAATTAGTTCAATGTATTAACCTTTGGAGATGTTATTACTTCAGTCAATAATGTACTCGTACATAAATATGGCTGCATTTCTTGGAAATGTCTATATTTTTGTAGATTTTATGCAGTTTGCTGATCTAAAATAGTTCATCTTTATTAATTTAGGATACATGCCCTATTATTGGCTTTATTACATTGAAAATAGCCCAATGATTACTTTATTGGCCATTATTACATCATTGTTTGCTACATCTTTATGTGAAAGCAAACAAAACAAAGTTTGACTCTATAGTTAATTTTTTTTACCACTTCAGATTCATTTTGCTTTGCATCAGGGGTCTCAAACTCATTTCGCCAAAACCTCTGGACCATGACAGGATGTAGATATAATGCAGTTTTTCATGATGAAAACCCACTTTTCTCTCTCAAAAAAAGTCTGTCGTATCAATAAAATGTAATGCCATGAGCAAATATCAAACAATATACCAATTTTTTTTTAAATAGGTCTGCTCATCCTGGTTTTAAATTATTTTACAATATTTGAAACAAGAACTAAATGTGTCTCATCAAATGAGACATAAGATTATAAACCCCAATACACACATAGCTAACAACAGCTGCCCTGCGAGGTGCTTACATTTTCTCGGATGTTATTTCAGAGCCACTGAATCTACAGATTTCACCGGCTTTGGGGAAACCTTTCCATCTCATCTCATCTTTCTTAAGTTCCCTTGTCTCATGACAAGCAGCCCGGTCATTCAGTGCAGGTTTGCTTCATCTTGACGTGGCGATAATGAAAGCAGACGGATTGTCTTCAGCCTCGCTGGGATTATAAAAACTTTTAATCCAAAAAGTGTAAAAGATGCGAGGCCGTGCAGCCACATCAATCTGAATCGGGGATCTGTTGCTCTGAATTGTTGCCGTCTGCAGAGTTTTGATGTTTTGTTTTGGCAGTAGCTTCAGCAGCTATCAGCAGGACTCCCAGATCTGTGCCGTTTGAATCAATGCGCGCCACAGGAACGCCGTGTTGAGAGCGACGCGGCGGCTGTAAGCTTTGATCGCCTCACATCCCGGATTCTACATCTACTCACAGCGCACCCTTTTTGAGTTATCTCTCACTTTTTCATCTCATAAATGGTTTATTGAACTGCGATATCAAGCAAAGTGGGAGGGAAATTAAAAAAAGCCACAAAAAAAAAAAAAAAAAAGCAAAGACACCAGCAGGATCCGTGTTTCCCTTTAAGACCAAATATTCTGAGTAATAACTGAGTTGTCTGCAGCAAAATTTAAAAAAAAAAGAACTGCAGGAACCTTTCGCAAGGCCAAAGGCTCCAATTATGTCTGAGCTGTGCACTTATTTATTCCAGGAGAGGTTCATTGATGTGTCCTCCTTTTCCCTGCATGCCCTGCCTCACTTTGTGAAAGGATTTCACATTTAGCTACACAGGGATCTGCTCAGGGGCAAATCGGCCATCAGGATGCCGCTCAGGATGGCAACATCACTCACCATTGAACACGCCCCTCCTCCCACAACCAAACCAATAAGCACACACCAGCAAGACAAGTGTGTTTGTCTGCTCCACTTCAGGGGAAAGATTACAAACAAATTTTTAAAGTAAACGTCCAGATGTGTAAGTGATAAACGACAAAAATACTGATTCATCTTGTCTTGAGCAGAGATTTTTGCACACCTCAGTGAGACCTCCTGGTAATAAGAATCTGAAAAGTGTTCCAGTGAAAGTTCTTGTTCTTCTTGTTCTTCTCCTTCTTCTTCTTGCTCTTCTTCTCCTTCTCCTTCTTCTTCTTCTTTTTGTTCTTCTTCTCCCTCTTCTTCTTCTTCTTCTTCTTCTTCTTCTTCTTCTTCTTCTTCTTCTTCTTCTTCTTCTTCTTCTTCGTCGTCGCTACTTTACGTACCTGCAATATTATAAAAGTATTACCAGCTGCTGATCAGTTTTGACTCTGTTGCATTTTGTTTTCTGTTGTTACTAAACCAGTGCGGTGGCCCTCAGTGGACAAAATAGACACAACAATTACTTTGATTAGAAAATTGCAGTTCATATCTTTACTTATTCCTCCACCTTGAGGATTCTCCTGAAAATGTGTGAATCTCTTCAGTGTTTTGTGGTTTGTTTTTGGCTCCATGGCTGCAAAGTTCTGTCGGTTAAAAAAAAACACTCCATTGAGATGTTTGTCTGCAGCTCTCTCTCTCTCAAATCTGTTCCATCTCTTTCAGACGTTTACATCATGTTTCTTTTTTACATCATTCATGGATCATATCCAGTGATTGATGCACACAAATGGATCATTGCCTTGTTGGTATTTTCCTCGTTTCTCAGTCTGATGTTCCTTAAAACTTCAGTTTTTCAGTCGTGGATCAAAAGAACCGTTCTTGACGTCATTAGATCGATCAAGAATTATTGACTGAGTTATATTTGGTTTGATTTCTCTCCTGGGAATATTGACGGGGATCCATGCAGTAAATCGCTGGTTGTGATGATACCCTTGCAAATCACCAGCAGACATCATCTCTCTCTCTCTCTCTCTCTCTCTCTCTCTCTCTCTCTCTCTCGTCTGTCCACCACCAGGTGACGGACAGGTGGACTTCGAGGAGTTCATGACGATTCTCGGTCCAAAGCTCCTGTCGTCTGAAACAAGAGAAGGCTTCCTGGGAAGCACAATAGATACCATCTTCTGGCAGGTAAGTGCTTTTTATATTGTCATACAACACAGACGATGAAGAGATGAAGAGCCGGTGTGCCTGAACTGAAAGATGCAGCGAAATAATATGACCCATATTTGTTTGGCCATCTATTAGTGCATTTTTCTGTCAATACTTTTGGATCGCCACACACGCGCCGATCTATTTATCCATTCATGCACCCATCCATCAGCAGCCTCTACATCCATATTTAATGTGTCCAAACATACAGTACATACGTGCCTTTGTTATTCACAAAACACACTGAACATAGTGTTTTGAAGTGTTATCCATGCATGTGAATAACAGAAAAGAAAACTTGAAATATGCTTGGTTGTGGTCTTTATGCATAGAATTAAATTGTTGCCCTGCAAAAAAAGCCTTTTTATTGTTTGTATTATAATTTCATCCTGACGTTGATGATAGCTCACACAGAATTTCAGTCTACGTTAAAAAGTTTGCATCACTAAGTATGTTGCAGAGACAAGGCTATAATCATTAATAAACATTAACAAAAAGATCAAATTAGAAATGAAAACACATTTTCGTTATCTGTGTTATTTATTTTTTTGTATTTTTTTATAGCACTGTACTAATTCCACAGATGTTATTTGAACATTCGTACATTGTGATGTACTGACATTCAAAATTCATTTTTATGGCACTGCCACATATACTGCACTGCTCGCTTGACCAGTGTGCGTGCGAGAGCGAGCGTGCTATGCGGAGTGGGTCCAGCAAAAACTAACTGGCAAATAAATACAACAAACATTCATCTCAGAAACAGAGTTCCATGTCCTGCTTTCCTCCGGCTGTGAGGCGAGGGACTTAACCCCGAAGCTGAGGACAGCTTCGGCCCGGCAGCAGAAGTTTTAAGGAGCAGGAAGGGTTAACACTTTGTCATCAACTGAGAACTAACATTGAACAAAAGTGCTTTCAATAAAACTTTGTCAGAGATAGATAGATAGATAGATAGATAGATAGATAGATAGATAGATAGATAGATAGATAGATAGATAGATAGATAGATAGATAGATAGATAGATAGATAGATAGATAGATAGATAGATAGATAGATTAGTACTTTATTCATCCCCAATTTGGAAAATGGTGTTATCTTTTTGACTGTTATCATATCTATACCGTCACAGTCAAGTGACGTCTTGCTTTTACATTTGTTTACAATATCTATTATCTCCCTCTCCTCCACTACAGTGAGAAACATTGAGTTTCTTTCCATCCATCATCTCTTCCAGGATTATTTTTTTTCTGCCAGATTCAGTCCAACATTTACAAGACACCTGTTGAATACATTAACCACATCATTCATATGATCAATATCAGACACTGTTCTCCAGGAAGGCGATGCGCTTTTCCTTTTTGGCATTCTGGACTTGCAGGGCTTTATCAAGCCCATGATGGTTTTCTGCTGGAGGCTAACAGCAGTCAACTCTGACAGTAAGTCCAGGGACTTTTTAATGTCCTCCAGATCCTCTGTCGCTTTTTGGCCCCATTGTGGCACACACACTCCTGTACTGTCAAACATGAAATTTATGCATGTCCATTCAATACATTTTGAGTTATAAAGTTATTTTTTTATCAAAAGTTGGAAGTAATCTAATATATCCTCATGGTGAAATTGCTCAGCCACAGTTTGGCCTGATGGTGACATCGATTACATTTTTTATGGCCCTCGCAATAATGAAAGTTTCCAATCGCTGATCTAAATGGCAAGTTTTGTTTTTGAAGGTTTTATATTTCTGAAAGAGAATATTTGTGCACAGAAGAAAACTTGGTATTCTGACTCATGCTTTTGGTCTCACTGTGAGAGACTTCTCTGCACAAGTGCAATCTGTATATCACTTTTGATGAAAAAAAAAAAAAAACAGTCGTTATCCAGCTCAGTTTACACACATAAACACGTACAGATTCATGCATGCACGCACACACAGCTTCAGACAAAAGGCTGGATATGTGTCATCTGATGTCCTTGGAGTGAGGCTGTGACTGGTGCTCTGCCCAAAGGGGCTTCCAGAGTCTGAAGTGGTGGAAAAATTGGAAACAAAGGAGGGGACATTAAGTGTTAGTGCACGAGTAATACAAATGAAATAGAGTTGAAGGTCATTTGTAGACAATGGAAAAGACGTGAGCGAATGAGCGGGCAGGTGTGAGGAGGAGAGCAGGACATTTGGCTCTGGATGGTAACACTTGGCTGCTTCTTCCCCTTGATGCAATCATCAGCGTGAGCCGGGCTCCGTCTCGGGGGCAGGAGCTGCTGGTTTACATCGAAGACACACCAGCCAACCTGCTGCCAGACACATTTGGCTGCTGCAATGACCTTGGCTTTGGCAGAAGTGCAGCCGACAAGTGACCTTCTGCTTTACCCCTCCCCGGGTGCTTGTTGTGGTTGAGAGGATTTTTTTTTTTATTCATTCGCTTTTCATTTTCCCTCTGAGAAGGAATCGGCACTAATCACCTCATCTACAGTGAGGAGTGTATTTAAAAAAAGGGGGGGGGGGGCTGCAAACTTTGATTTAACATGATTTTTTTTCTCCACACACCTCATGGATGATTAGTCGCTTGTGATATTACGGCTGTGTGTTTAGTTTTGTTTGCTAATGGACTGTGGTGTATGACTCAGCCTCTTTCAGAGTATTTGTTTGGTGTGCTCTTTGTTGAATCTGTGCCTTAAAATCAAAGTTTCTGTGTGCGTTTGAAGTTCAGTAAAAGAGGAAAAGCTGCAGTGTGTTTAACCATCCTCTTTTTTTTTTTTTTCAATTTTAACAGTGCGTCTCCACAGCAGGAAAAAGCGTGCAGTGCAACTTTAGTGTGACAATTGGAAAATGCTAATTATCTCAGCAATGCAAGTGTACAGGCAGAACAATAACACTGTCTGTCTGCCTGAAAGCCCACAGAACAGTTCATCAAACACTGAATAAACCATCGAGTCGGACAACTCACGCTGCTGGATTGTTCTGTCCCACTCATCATTATTCACATTCTGTGCTGGACTTCCAATTAACAGCCCTCAACAAAGACGCCTGTTTCAATTAACAACCGGATTCAGAAGAATTTACATTAAAAGACCTATATTGCCATGAGAGGTTGAACTGGCAGATCTCTGTCGGTTTCCTTGTTTCCGGCATCCGTTTCTTTTTCTCTCGCTTGTTGTCTTTCTTGGCCTCCCTCTTCAGTTGACTTTGGCCTTCATTCTTGGAGACCAGCCTCCGGAAGCCTCCTTTCTCCTCTGAGACGTTGTTGGCCTCCTCCAGCCTGATCTTCTCTGCACGGAGAATCTGCAGCTCAGATTGGAGGCGCTGATTCTGGGCGTGAAGTGTCTCGTTCTCAGCACGGAGGTCCTCCTTTTCAATGTAGAGGTTCTTATTCATAGTAAAAATTATGCTCTTGTCAATAGGGAGGATCTCCTGCTCAACACTGACGGTCTCCCTTCGGTCAACCCCTCGTAACTCCAAAAAAACCAACAAACTATTGAATAACAGGTAACAAATGAGAGAAGACAGGACACTTTAATCCACCCTTAAATATTCTATACGAAAACAATATGCAGTAGTGCATTATAATATTATAGCCAGGAAAGCACATGCTAGAAGAGTTTCACCACTTTAGATATTGCGGTATTATCAAACAGGACACTAACAGACCTCAAGCTGCAGTATGAAAATCAAACATAAAACCATCGCAGACATAAAGCCATCCACTATGAAGTCATAAAAAAACAAAACCATTTAACCTGTCTCACGAGAGCAGTTTCAGTCTCTGTGCTCTACTGAGTAAACGTTTTGTTATTTTACTGGGGTATGAGACGTAATTTTTCCTGTTATTAATGCTTTTAAAAAGAAATGTGCGAGTCAGAAACCTTCACCAGTGAGTCACATATTTGTAACATGAACTTCTCACTTATGTCAATAACACACAGTAATACTGAAGAACTGCCAATTGTTGAAAGTTGAAGTTATTTTTGGAAAAAAAGGGGCAGAAGCTGTCACCAATTTCTACGGCCATGAAATCAAACTGAATCTTGTCCTGAATATAGTTTTAATCATAAAAAAGTAACTTATTCTGCAGACAACTAATGAGTGTTTGAAGTTACTGAATGAATCCAGAAAGCTTATGAATGATCTCCTGTTATTGCAGCCGTCGCTGTGAAATATTTCCCATAACACATGAATCCAGAGGATGTGTGTGTGTGTGTGTGTGTGTGTGTGTGTGTGTGTGTGTGTGTGTGTGTGTGCGTGTGCGTGTGCGTGCGCGCGCGCGCGCGCGTGCGTGCGTGAGAGAGACTCATAAAAATCCACAGTGATCACAGTGTTTCGACAGTTCGTCACAGACTTCTTTCCCTTTCATCTGGCTCTTGGAAGGATTTATACCATTAAGTATTTATTTTCCACGGCTCGCTTTATCAGAAATTGTCCCGTTCGCAGGGACGTGACACCATCAGACCTCCACTAACTCACACCAACCTCCGATTCTGCTCTGGTTCAGTCGCTTTGAACCCTTTAGAGTCGCTCAGTTCTCGTCTTGGCTGAGAGATCTTTCTTTCTTTCTTTCTTTCATTTTTCTCCCAGTATTATCAGGCAAAGTGTCACATCCTCACCAGCTGGAGTGATGGGATAATGATTCACTCGCTGTCACACACTCACCTTCCTACTCACTTGTATCTGCGCTTCAACAATTTGTTAGTGTATCTAATTAGCCTGTTGGGTAATTATGATCTTGTAATTGAGCAACTGCAAACACTTTGTTTTTCTTTTGTGTTGTTAATCATCAGCACCCTGATTAACAAAAAGAAATGGCCATGTTTGTGAAGCAAAGCCAAAGACGTGTGTCACGGTGTAGCTTTGAGAGAATTACTTGTCAATTGTAAACTTGTAGGTTGCAAAGCAGAGAAAACACAGAAGGGATTCTTATCCTGACCTTAAAGGTGATCATTCGGACAGTTGTTAGTCAATACTATATATTTTTGAGGTTTTATCAACTGAAATGTTCATGAAATTACCCAAAAGTCATGAAAGGTTGGAGCTAAAACTGAAACACACAATAACGCCAAACTCGTTTTGTTTCCATGATCATGATCCAGAGGAAATTACGTCATTCCTATAATTCTGTTTCAAAAATGTCCCATTCAGACGACAAAGTTTTGATGCTGCAATGTTGTGATTTGCTTGTCTGTCCCCGGTGATTGTTGCACAAAACATCAAAGACAAAACAAACTGTTAATATTGAATACATCAGTGATTAGAATGGTTTTAAATCTCATTTTGTGAATAAATCTGAACAAGTAATCAACTACATTTTTATTATAATAACCTGGATTCTAAACAATAAAATGTTGACTGGCTAATGACTTGCTGCCAAATCGTGTTGAAAGTTGGTTGAACCTGTTCAAACTACAGATTTGAAACAACTCTTTTTCTCTGCCGTACAGGAATTTGTACTGGAACCTTCTGTTCTTGTTATTTTTGTTTTATTAAACTCAATATTTTTCCTGTCTGTACTTACTATCTTGCTAATTTCTCTGAAGAAATGCAAGGATGCCGAGTTTTGCAGAACCTCCAGGGCAATCTGAAAAAGAGCAAAGATATGAGTAAATTACAGTTTCACTCAATGTGGTTTCTTTTTAAGCTTTGGTGGGCTTTTTTATTTGAAAATAGAAATAAATTGTCACTGGTTGTTTGTTATTTGATGTGATAAATGCAACATAAACTATCATTTCAGTTCGATAACCCTTAATTTTCAAAGTTCATGGTGCAAATCTTTTATTGGACTGGAGCAACAACCAAAGATGAAAAAGCCTTTTTAACAGAATTGTTTTGAGAGTTGGAGGTTTAAAGTTAAGTGTTATTTTGAAATTTAAATGACTGTTTGACTCTGAGGAGGATCTTTTCTTGGTGAATTTCCTGCTGAAGGTGTGCAGAAAACCAGCTTTCGAAACTCCTCTGCACTTTAATTACAGGTCAGTGTTCCTTCTTGTATTGTCCTAATTAATCCCCGAGCTGAGGATTGTGACTCATCAATGAGATGGTGATTTATGCCAAGTGAACAAAGTGCAAGGAGCGGTACGCCAGCTTCCAACAGCAAGGACAGAAATGCAAATCACGCGAGCGCCATCATGACTTACAGACTCCGAGGAGAGGACCAGTGACTGATTCCTTATCCTGCAGCAGAAAGAGCCATTGCTGTTTGATTCCAGTTTATTGCCACTGGAGTTAATTTAATCCAGTAGACAATAAAGAAACTCTATGAACTTATACACTCAGACAGGCTTAATTGTCATTCAATCACAATCAAACACGGTTTACTTGGTCTTAGTGTGGGCAAGTGTAAAAATCCTTTAGTCAAATAAAGATAGAGATCACATAAAAGGAAATAGGATTGCCAAGAATGGATTAAATGCAGATTCTGCTTGAATAAAATATGAAACATTGATCATTTTGATAACAAAAAAGATTAGAATAAAACCTTGAGTCTTCACAGTTATCCAAAGTTTCCCTGCTTCGTCTGCACAGGAGGTCCATGTTGGATCTTGGAGTTTTGTTATTTGTCCAAATGAGATTGTTCTTCGTCATGCTTCCCAGTGACGGCCATGATGGACTGTGATGTCCGTCTTGCTTCAGTGATGTATAGTTGGGATTAAAAGCAGCACGATTGCTCAGTCTCGTTGTCGTATACAATTCATCATCAGCACATTAGAAAATGTGTTGTGACCTTCAGACAGATATGAGTTAAATAAGGATTAAAAACACATTGATTCCATCTTCTGCTGCTGTGTGAATATAACGTTCGTCACTTTAACAAAGCTTTCATAATTAATTGAGGTTGGGGTTGAACGCAATCTAATGAAGAAGACATTTTACTTGCTGAAAAATGAGCTGAGAAAAACAGCCATTGACATTTCTTTGACATTTTCTGATGGCGGTGTAATTTGTTTATGGAGCTCCTCCCGGAGTTCACTCCTCCAAGTCGTAACCCACTAATGATTAGCGACACAAGACTACACACACACACACACACACACACACACACACACACACACACACACACACACACACACACACACACACACACACACACACACACGCACTAACAGCAGAATCACTTACCCCCCCAGCCTCTGCAGGCTCTGTGGCCGACTTCACTTCAATTCATTTGTGGGGAAAATTTGCCATAAAAAGCTATAAAATCATCACAGAAATCAGCGTTTGAACCGAATCATCCATCTGTGTTAGCTGAAATCTCTTTAGTGAGTAATCAAATAAATATACGTCCTTACCCGTCTTCTCAGGAATCAGTACAAACCTCGTTCAGGGGATTACAAAGCTCTGCCGGGCCAGTCCCACTCTTCGCTGCCATCCGTCAGCCTTGCCTCATTCAGTTCAGTTCAATTCAGTTTTATTTATGCAGTTCCAATTTTATGGCACTTTTTACTTGGCTTTTTACTTGAAAAACTCAACGATCACATATAAACAAGCAAAAGTGACAATATAAAGGAGAAACGTCAAGCAGAACCAGACTCGTGTGGCAACTTTCTTCTGTACTGAAGACAAAGAAAAGCACAAGATAGTCAATTGGATGGATGGATGGATGGTGTGTGGTCCACTTTTACCAGTGTGTTTCTGATAGGTATAAAACGATTGTGTGGTTTTATTATTTTTTTTGTTCTTTTTTATTTATTTATTTATAATTTTTCTTATAATTTTTTTTATTTCGAAAGACAGGAGCCGAAAGAATATCATCATCACAACGAGGCTGAGCGTCGTCTTAGATAAAGCTCATGAAGATACAGATGTCTTCGAACACAACAGACATCTGATTTATCCGGAACAGGTTTTCCACTTCTCGACACAGTGACCACAGCCTCAGACTGATGAATCCCTCGTAATATGAGCGAGGATTTACAGACAGAGAAACATATGGAGTCAAACTGGATTGTGGTGCAGACCAATGCGCCGGCTGTTAAATGATTGCCGTACCCGTCATACTTGTCAGCAGTGGAAGTGACAGCCAGGAGAAATGTTTCTTCTACCTCTCTGACAGACCAGCATGAGTGAGTCTATTTTAGAGCTGTTTGCACTATAATCATCCTGTGTGCTGCTCGCCCACCTGCAGCAATGAGCACAAATGTCCTCATGCAGCTACACTTCTCCACCATTAAGATTTGGCTTCCTGGTTTGATTTGTGCTAACACGGTAGAATGAGGTTTAACACTGGGTCCTGTTAATTACATTTTTTTTTTTTGGTGTGTGTTTGCTGTTTTTTGTTTGTCTATTAACTGATCATGAACTCAGTATAACATTCAACATCACATCAACTATACAACAATATTGACATGCTGATGCAACATCTTCATGGAAATCGCACGCAGCAAATACTATTAATCCGTAATATTCAGGATTAAATGTTTTCTTTCTGGAACATTTACAGGCTACAATCTCTTGTAAATGTTATACAAAGACAGATGTGTAACACCTGTTGCATATCTTTTTGTTTTCTATTTCTTTTATGAAGTATGTATGCTTCGGTTCACAGACTGTTGACATTTCTTACCTTGCCTTCAGGTCTTTTCTTCATGCCGATGCTGACATGCCAAAGCTAATGAAATATCAACATTACAGTCATGTGTGTTTATGTCACAGTTTAAACCTGTGACTTTAAAGATATTCATCCTGGGGTTCTCACACCTTTTTTTTCTTTACTCAATCCCTAAAAGACTAAACCGTCGAAATGTCACAAGACCTCCT
Organism: Blennius ocellaris; assembly: GCF_963422515.1. Lineage (NCBI taxonomy): Eukaryota > Metazoa > Chordata > Actinopteri > Blenniiformes > Blenniidae > Blennius > Blennius ocellaris. Next base: position 3,509,496 of record NC_137651.1, on the reverse strand, counting down.
CTGTTCACCTTTTTCTACTTAAAGAATGAGTAACTACCACATGACAGAACGTGCTTCATGAAAGCACATCAGTCACCATCTCAGACACGTAAAGGTTAGATTCTGTCTTTTCTTTGTGTGAGTTAACCTGTCGTTCTCACAAGCTTCATTCACATTAATAATCTAAAATTGTACCTACGGCCCTGTGTAATACACTATTAAAACGTATTGAAGCTGTGATTAAAGTTCATGGATTTAGACATTTGTGCATCTTTGTAACATTTTTTAGGACACTCAGTGTTTGTTTTCTTCGTCGTATCATCCATTTTAAATCTCATCCATTAATCTCCTTTTTGTCTGTCCTTTGTTCCGGGGCGCACTTTTGAATTCAAAATGACTTTAGAACAACTCATCCATCATGAATAATACATGAGGTGCAGGGGTTTTTGGCGATGAGTGAGAGGAGAGGTTAATATTTGTTTGAGTCTCTGAAACTGAGGGGGAAGATGAGGCGATGTCATGTCCTTCTCGACCGTTTCTGTGCTGAGGTGCCCTCACACCTCAGATCCCTGAACTCAGTCCTCAATCTTCAGTCCTGAGACTTCAGTCCTCAGGCCGGCACACACTGTGATCTTAACAGTCTTATAAACTCACGGCTAACCACACTGTACAACATAACTGTCATAATCTTTGAGTCATGACATGAAGTTTGCTGTGTGCGGATTGCACAAGAGAAACAAGCTGAATCGCAGCCTATGATGTATGTGAGTCGACATGATTACACAAGAATAGAGTGTGACGAGCATGTGCCTTCCTTTCACTAAAAACAAATGAGTGAAACATGAACGGAGCCTCGCCCTTGTGTGATGTGTTTCGGGAGAATTCCCCAAAAGTCTTTGTTTACATCCCACATACTATTTGTGACGTGCTTTACCGTCTTAGCTGCAAATATCTGTTTGGGTTCAGGTCAAATAGATGTCGTCCTTGAACCGGTTGCACAGTGTGACGTAGGACCAAAGAGTTCTCTTGCGATTGTTATCTTTCGTCTGGTTTTGACCTCGGACTGCTTGACCAAGATTCTGCCTGCGTTTTTCTAGAAACACCTTTGAACCGAGCATCTTGTCTGCTGTGCCTTTTGAGTTCCACTCGTCCTGACAAACACCACCCCACTCCTGTCATTAAAACTACACATCACTAGTCCATTCATTTTGATAGTTTATTTCAGTGATTTGTTACGATTTTAACTTGTTTTAATTCTTCTATTTCAAAGTATTAGTATTTCATCTCTGAGTTTAATTATTTAATAAATTTTTTTAATCTTTGTTGATTACGCGTGTAAAGCAATTTGTGCTACATTATGTTACAGCATAACAATAGTAATGAAACCACTATTACACATAAGGACATAACGACTGTCACCACATTTACATGTACATGTAAGTATGAATACTTAGTACTCTTGCTGTTACTAAAACCATTACTACTAATAATAGCTATTCTACTACTATTGAACATTTTAATACTATTACTAATGCTTATACTGATGATCCTACTACAACTGAAATATTAATCTATAGATCACTTTTCAAAAACAATGTTTAAATGAAATTAATGTTGATCACTCTCACATTTTGTTTTAATGCATCGAAGGGAAAACACGTACATTTTGTGATGTTTGTGTGTTCCATTACTGTGAGTCCTGATAGACTTGATATCATTGTGCTTTTACATTATAGCGTATTTGTTAATCTTACTTTTTCTTCACAACATTTATCACACAGACATTTACTTCAACATTTAGTGCTAAAAGTGTCCATCTGAGACTTTTTTTTTAGTCTTGATGCTGCATTTGAACCACTGTTGATTAAATATACTGCATTGTTTAATATTCTTATTCACAGGGATAAATCATTCCCTGTTTTTTCTTGCTCATACATTTTAACATCGGATCCAGCGGTAGATTAATGTTTGCTTTCAGCACATTAATCAAAGCTGTATGTAACGTAGAGCTGCTTAGAAATAACCAGCTTTGGCCGATAAACTTATCAAATAAACAAAAATCAGTTGCCAGACCTCGTTTGTGAATAACGGCACCTGACTCAATCTGATGTTGTGTTTTATAATAGAAAGCTGGTGTAATTTAACCATTAATTATCAGTTGTGTGTAAATAACTTGTGGAAAAACACTGAAACAGACACTGCACGACTTCACGAAATTCTGAGAATATAATCAAATGCACGTCGTTTCAGCTTTGCACTTCCAATAACATCAACTGTAATGTATTTTAACACTTGCCAGAGCCTCTCTTACAGTGAGTGCACCCGTTGAAAATGCTTGACAAGTTATAGAGAGCCTACTAATTATATTGAAAAGCGGTAAATTTACCAAAATTACCCAAATCTTGCTATTTCTACCTCAAGACTCTAAATTACCTGAGGGAATTGCTCCACTGGAGCATCGCACAACAACATTGATATTAACCTGATCAGACGTTGAGCTGCTGCTGCCGTTGAGCAGTGTTAATCTCAAACACGCCGGTTCGGTATCATTTAAAAACTGTGATCCCGCTCCATCTGAAAAGATGAGGCAGCTCATCATGACAGTGACCTCACGAGACGTTTTAGGGCCGGAAATATCAAATATGATTCTGAACCAATTTTATTACATATAAATGACTTTTCATTTTACCAAATTAAAAGGTGTAAAAGTTTGGTATAATGTTGAAATATCTCTCAGGGTTGAAATGTTCCATTTCTAAGTTTTGCCTCCGCAGGGATAATTCTTCTCTTAATGTTTTCTAACAAGATTAAACTGCTTGAATAACTTGTTTCTCTTTCAGACGAAGACAGATGGCCGAGTTTAGATTTACGTTAGATATTTTTAACGATGCTTTTGATTAAATATGTCTCATTATGTTGGTTTCCCCACCTCATTGGCTGCAGTAGTGCAATGCCAGGTTTCCCAAAGTGCCAGCCCGTATCGATGATATTTAAATGAAGGTGAGGAAGTGCTGACGGTCAGGAGTCCAGACCGGCGAGCCAGAGCTTCTCTAACAAGCAGCTGTTGGGCGTTTGATGGATTTCAGTCCATCGCACAGGCTGTAAACACTCTCCGAGGACGCTCACGTCCAAACTGGGAAAGCTTAGAAAGGAGAGAAATCACATTCCTTCGCCTGGCGCCCGTGCACACACACGTGCACATGAGAGAAAAAAAAAAAAATCTTAATCACCCATCTTGAAGCGCTCTGATCTACTTTCTCTGAGCCATCCCACTAATGTGCTCCTCCCCAGATTCCAGTGAGGTGAATTATGGAGGATTATCAAAGTGAAAATGAGTCCATTTGTCTCAATCGCGCCCGGCCTCACCGTGCCATCATTGCCAGGAAGGAACATCATTCTGATGTGGGGCCAGAGGCGCCGCCTCGGAGGGCTTCGCTCCCGCTGTGAGACTGAGCGGCTCTCAGGATGACCTCCGCGGAAGTTTCTCCGACGTAACTTTAGTCTTGACAAACACAGTCGTTCCTTTAAAGAATGAGGTTCTCCTTGTTGATGAAGGTCACAGAGATTTAAAGTTTTATTCAATCATGTTAAGCATTTCTGAGAGTTTCACATCTGCTGAGGAAGTTTCCGTTAGTGTAAAAGAAATATTTATTTAGAGAAGTGAAAATACCAAAAACCACATTTTTCGCATTTTGTTATATTTGAAAATAACTACTTCAAGAAAATCAGTTGTTAAATTTATGCTGCAATTTGTCCAGTAGGCAGGGTTTAGGGGTATTTAACGGCCTCATGGATCTATCACGCACTGTCAGAGCAGCGTAATTGTATTTAGATTTCTTTTGACATTTTTTGTTATTGTATAAATCTGGATATCTAGACTATTTTATACTTACAATAATTATGCATCTCTCTGCACTTTATCCGGACCCCGACTGTTGTGTTGTCTGAGAGGGAAGGAGTAGAAAACCTTCACACACTGGCGTAGCAACCATTTGTCATTTCTTTTGTTCAGAAAATTCATTACAAGTACACCTTGAACAAATACTATTTGACATCGCACTTCTGGAATAGTTTTGTGAACAATTTTTTTTAACGGTCTTTTTTGTATGGTAGTGGTGGGAAAACATATGTATAGGCGACAGAGGTGGGATTTTTCTTTCTGTACAGTGATCAGTGGAGGTCATTTGTTGTAAATGTAAATGTGTGTGTTCTCCTGTACGTTGGATCCGTCCAGGACAATTAGACCCCACAAATTTGTGACCAAAATCAAAGAGATAAATACAGCTTGCGTATTCCAATCAGCATATGTGGTGATTTAGTGAGCAGCTCATACAGCGATGATTGAAAAGATGGACTTGTTTGTGATTTTAAAGTTGATTTGACTTTTTTTCTGGGCTTGCTTACTCAATGTTGCAGCTCTATGTTTGACAAAGGCTGCATCTTGTTGCACCAACAAGATCGAATCAGACAGGAAGTTCCTTCATGGTATGGTAAATCCAGTAATTACGAGTTAAATAAAACAACTTGTATTGACAACAGATTGAATTTCACTGGTAATGTGGACTGGGAATGTTAATGCCTGTTATAGGATATAGGATGGGACGTAGGAGGTCGGATGTTTGGCCGAACTGGTTTTGAAATGGCATCAAAATGCATTTCAAACAAATGAAAGTCAAGTTTGAGGCTCATGTGTATCATACTAGTCAGAATATAAGACAATACCACCTTTACAAAATTATTATTTAAGTTCAGACCTATTTTGTGGAAGAAAAATTTTATAATTTTTCTTTAACTCTAACTAACTTTTCTTTTCCTCTATAGGGCAAGTAACCCATATATGGTAACTTTTAGCTGTTTCTTCTGTTAAATCGATATAAATCTGTTGAGCACAGCAATAGAATTACCTTTTAAAGGGAAAGGAGATTGGGGTATTGGTTTGATGAGTGACACTTCCACAGATGTAATAAGAACTCAGTCCAGCCCCCCACACCCCGCGTTGCTGCTGATTGAAAGGTGTAGCTGCAGGAGTCCCATTCAGGTGTATTATTAGTTTTTCCGGCTGAATTAAATGCAGGATATAAGGAGCGCACATTAAAAAGCTCATTGAGAATAAAGCCTTAACCATTTCAGCTGCTATGTGAAAGCGTCATGTGGGTATAAATACATCCAAACTGTTGTGGAAAGTGCGGCGCAGTTGAAAGTCACTGTACTAATGAGTCCTGTGTGTTCGGTGAGGCTGATAACTCTCCTTCTCTGTGCGCTGAGGAAACATGAACGCCGCTGTTTGAAGCTTTGAGGCCTGCGGAGAGGCGGTGGCAGTAGCGGACGCCCTCAGGCCTCCTGTGAAGTGAGAGCTTTGACTCTCCGACTTTGACTCGAACTACCGCCTGCTCTCTGCACCGTGTAAAAGCTTTGCTGCATGATATACAAGAGCTCATTTTCATGAACCAACCCCTCCTCCTTATGTTCCATGTAGCTTTAATTACATGTGAGTCAGCTCAGATACCTTGGTGATTCATTTCATTACAGCTCTTTCTCATCCAGACTGTGGCTCTGAGAAGTGTCAGAAACACATTACTGCTTTTTCTGCACAGTCGCTCAGCTCGAAACGCACACAAGCATTTATGTTGTTGAGTGTGGGGAATTTTAATGGCGTGTCTGCCAATCAAAGCCAAGGCCTCTGACTAAATTACACTGATATGTTGCATTTGACATATGACGGGACCTTCTGCATTTGTATATGCAAAGCAATCACAGTGTGGGATCCTGTTTTTCAGCTTAATGCATTAAAAAAATTGTCACATTCTCGTTTCTCATTGTTCATCATTTTTAAGTTGTTGAGTGTGCCGCACTTTTATTCCCCAAGCAATACTTCAAAGTCCTGTCAAGTCTGCAAGATGGCAAGGATGAAGAATGAATATGGATGTCAGGACTTCAAAAGATTGAGGCTTTATGCCCATCAATCACATTTATCTCATTTGTTAGTATCTCCTGAGAAGGTTCCTCAAAAAAAGATGAATTTAGATTCTCCTTTGCTTTTAAGGGCAGGTTAAGACCCTGGTGTGAATATTAAAACAGAGCACCTCATGTGTCATTTCTGTGGAGATTATTTAAATTTCAAACATGCAAACAAGCAGGTGGGGAGACAGAACGTTAGTTGAAAGGGCAAAGTTCAAGGTGTTTACTGTAAATCTCTTCCCTTCAGCATCTTTGAATGTTTCGGGGTAGAAAAGCATAAAGGTGAATATGATTTTCCCCTGGTGTTATTCACAGATTTGGTTTGAATTATTGGTGCTTTCATACTGGTTACTGTGAGTCAAATTATAAATGAGCAGCTGCTTCCACACAGACTTTTAATGTCCAGGCAAAAACAGCTCTGACAGAGTGGAGCGTCGTGTTTCCTTGACGACTCGATGTGGTGGCATGGACAGTGTCACGGTCCCGAAGAAAATGTTCTGCTTTCATGCAAATGCAGAGCAATTCATAGTTATTGAGGCTCTTCTCCATGAAGCGTTTACTGAACATGACACTAATTACTCTAATATGTTGTGGATAGCTGTGCATCCACAGTGTCATCTACTTCGGACGACAGGAGACTTTGGACCCGAAAGTTTATTTTGCTTTCACATCGGCACATGACTCAATGAGATTGACCGAAATACAGCTGACGTGAGAGCACCCTAAAACAAACTTTATGAAGAGCTGCTCTCAGTTGAATTCCACACATGGTCGTGTGAGCAGCTGTGTTGTGTGTGTGAGGATGTTTTTAGGAGGCCACATGAGAATCTTCCATTACTCTGAGGGCGGAGCCACAGGTTGACGTCAAGTCCACTCAATAGTACATCTCCAAATGAAAATCTGTCATCTTGAGAAGCTATAATGTACCGTACTGTTCAGGATATATGAGGCAGAGGGGATTGTAGGAAGATATGACACCATCTGATGTTTTCCTGAACTCCTGCTTCTGATTTCCTCTTTTTGAGGCCACGTTTACACATTTAAAAAAAAAATTATGTTTCCCCTTCTACCTTTAAAAGTTTACACGGACTCGCATATACACCAGGTTCAGAGCTGCTGTGAGCATCAGAATCTGGGGGAAAATCATGACATCACAAATTGTGACATAAATATCCACCTGCCCCCCTTTAGATGCAACTGGAGACAGACTTTGTCCAGATCTCCACTGTGGCTGGAGTTTTCAAGAATCATCTTTTGTGGCATGTCGTATCTTCACTTATGTTTAAATGCACAGAGAAATATTAGTTTTATCAAATTCAGGGGTCCATGTAACATTGGCCTGAGCCTGGCTGGTTGCCTGCCCCTCCCATCTCATTTAGGGATTGGCTTCACCTGCTTGGAACCTTTAAAGGATTCATGAATCCAAGATGGTGCTGCCTTTCAGGAACCAACCTTTGTGTGGTTGTGTGTATGTTAACCTGGTAGAGTTTGGGACTGTTTCAGAACGTGTCCGACTGTAGGGACGCTTACAGCTGAGTAGCGTCATCTCATAAGGACACATTGCTGATATTTTTAGGGGTTATTTCTCAAGAGCACCCCTTATTGGCTGAGACAAGTTGTCTCCCCAGCACAGTCGGTTTTCAGGTGCATAAATACTCACCACCAGTACGCACAAGGATTCAGTTGGCTAGTTTTGAGTCAGGCGGTTTGGAGGGGCCACTCTGTAATCAATCAATCACCCCGTGATTGATTATGTGTGACTTAAACTGCGTGTGACTTAAACTGCCTTATCTTTTTCTTTGGATGTGCTGGTTTAGTAGTTGGTGTGGCTGTGTTAACCGTAGAGACTGAGTATAGTAGTACAGACCATCCGGGTACTTTAGCTCAGTTTACAAAAGTTGATTTGGCTATTCATCTGGGCTGGTCAGAAATTGAAAGGTTTGGCTTTTTATTACCTGCGAGCCACAATCATCCAAATTCCAAGAAATGAAGGCGTGAAATATTAATTCTATGTGTAATGCATCTAGATAATGATTTTTGTTTCATTTTCTGAAATGAGTGACAAAAAGATATTGAACTTTTTCATGATATTCTATTTTTTTGAGCCGTAACTTGTACTCACCAGGTTGTGAGGCATGTTCCAGGGAAATATCATATCAGAGAACGGAGCCCTCCAGGGTGTGTCATGGATGTAAAAACAAGGGACACTGGGAAGGGGAATGTCCAATCAGTAAATCTGGCCAGAAATCGGCTGATTACAGTTTGTTTGTCAAGCCAGGTGGCTGAGTCTCCTCTGCATTAAGCATCAGTGTGGCGCTTCCCCTTGAGCCTGCTCCGTCTGACGACAGTGATGAGGCACATGAACCTTTTGTCTCGGATGGTTTTGTGTCCTTTGATGGAATAAGCTAGATTCCTGTTAAGACTTTGTGTGACACGTGCTGCTAAGAGTTTGATCATGGAGAGCATTTTGCATTTTTCAATCTGCACTACTGGGGGAAAAAAGGTTTTTGTACTTATTGTTGGTTTCCGTTGATGGTTCCTTCGCATCATTTTCATCTCTTCTCCGATCTTTTAGTTAAAAAGGTTGACATGGCAGTCTTTTCTCGGCTACAGATGCAAGGCATAGACATTATTCTGATCTGGCTGGAGTTAGGGTTTGGACAGCTTGTCCACCACGGGACCAAGAGGAGTGAGCTAAATGGTACCCCAAGGTTGTTTTTTTTCTCCCCGCGTTCAAGAAGTAGGGCCAAGTGAGAGCATTCTGAACAGTTTCAGCCCTCTCAGAAGTCAGTTCCTCAGGTTGAAGACAGTTCTGAGTCAAAAGGGCAGTTAAAATAGTTTTCTATCGCCTGCTTGGGGCCTTTAAAGCTGAATCCAAGATGACTGTTCTCTCTCCCTCCTGAAAGGCTGGTGCCTTTCAGGCACCTACTCTGGTTTAGTTCGTGGTTTATTACATCGAGTTTAGCTTTGTTCCTCTTTTGTTGGGTATTCTTAAGAGATTAATGCTTTGTTTAAAAGCTGTCCTGTGTCGACTTCTCGTCTTTGTCGTGCTCTCCAAGGAGGTGGGCATGATGGTGATCATGGGAAAATGGCTTTGCGGGTGAATTCTCACTACATGCTACTGTCGCTGCATGGCCGTATTCTGAACTTTATGAGTATAGAACATGCGTCATTGTTGTATTACTAATGATAGCATAACATCAAAACAATCATTCTCATACTGACTCTTCCTTCAGTGTTCGCTAAGATATTCTTCATCCTTCTGCAACACTTCCATAGATCAAGCTGGTATACATGACGGACTTAATAGATTGAACCCAATGCGTTATCATTTCAAGCTGCCCCGAGGTTTTAATTAAACGGTGTGCTGAATATCTTCAGGTTTTGGTCCAGTCACTATCAAATACTTCCTGTACATCTTTCTACATCATGAATTCAGTTCCCCAATTTTCCCCTCTTCCTCTTCACCTGGCTGTCTCTAACTTTACTCCGCTTGTTCTCCTATCTTCTGTGCCCACCTGATTTTTTCATTATTCAGTGAAGGCAACAGATTGAACGAGGCAGAGCATATAGATTTGCCCAATGCTGCTAATGAGGGCAGCGACCCAGAGGCAGCGCCTTCACCCGGCGACAACCCTGGATTTAATGGGAGTTATTTCTCCTTCATTAATCATAGTAACCGTAATTGGCTATTGATAGTTTTGCTTGCTTGAGGGCTATTCCTCTTCAATCCCTGTTTTCTTCAGAGTGCCTTTGAGTTAGGTCAAGCAAAATCAGCCACTCGCTTTGTGTCACTGTAAATGAGAAGTGAAATCAGGTGAAAGGATCTTTTGTGTATGTTCCATTTTGTGCTGAGCTTCAAATATATTTCCCTCAAGACTTCACTGACCGTTAAATACCTGATGTGAACATTTGCCTGAGCCTCTTCAGTCACAGAAGTGACAAAAACACTTGAGCTGAAATCGTCATAACTCTTTTGTTGTTGATCAAGCCACAGACCTCCACACAGAGTTCTTTTCTTTTCTTCATTATTTGAGTTATTTTGGTCGGTGGCCCGCATGGTCTGTGTCTCTGTCATTTCCAACACTCCGGTGATTGGCTCCAGATATGAGCCCCCGCCTGTTGTGGCCCTCATGGCGCACGTTATGTTTTCTTTTTTTCACAATTAATCTTCCAGCCTTTGACGGCTCAGTGACGCAGTGGTAATGGAGACATAAATTTCTCCTGAAGCCTCTGGGCCGTTCGAGGGGAACGAATTGGCTGCTTAAAGGTAAAGATCGATAAAGATGCTGAGCATTCATTTCAGCCAGAAGCAGCGCGTGCGCATGTCAGATGTGGCTATTTAACCGAGGAGGGCATCATGGAGGTTCTAACCTCAGGCAATTTACAGCTTATATGGATATTTATAGCCATGCGAGTGTTTTGAATCATTCAAATTAGAGAAGGGACAGATTCAACAGATGATAACATGCTTGAATCTGTTTTCAAAAGTGATTTGTCTTAAAATGAATATTGTTTGATACGCCTTAGACCTCGTGAAACAATGTGTGATATTTGGTTTCACATATTCAACTCCCAGTTTTTATTTATATATATATATATATATATATATATATATATATATATATATATATATATATATATATATATATATCCCTCTTCTGTTCAAGGTAATGTGAGAGACACTGGTGCCTTTGCTGGTACCAACCAGGAAGACAGTTTTTTGTGCGTCATTATTTGGGGGTGAAGCATCAAACTTTCCCAGATGCAGAAGTAGAAAACATGCATCTTTATTAGATGCAGAAAAAGGAAAGACCGTCACGTGCAGGGTGAGAGAAAAAGAGATTGTTGATCAACAGGCAAGGTATTGGGACAACCAGACTTAGACTTAGACTTTCTTTATTGTCATTGCACAGTGCATCACACAGTGAGGAACTGGCAATGAAATGTCGTTGCTTAGTGACCGGTAAAAAAGGCATTAAAAAAAACACGTATTTAGATATATTTTAAAAAGTAGTGCAAACAGTCAAACATTTAAAATAAGGTGCATATAACCAGCTGTCTATCAGTTGCACGTTTGATCCCCATCTCCCCAGATGATTTGTGGAAAAGTCCTTAAGCAAGACATTGACCCCCCCAAATAGATTGAGCCTCTTCAATGGCAGCTGGCAGTGTATTTCGTTGCTATACGCCATAAATGAAGTCAGTTTACTAAAATCATACTCCAGAAATAAAGGTTTATGTAGAATGATTTGCTAGAGCTCATCAATGACCATTTAACTTTCTGACACACAAGAACAACCGTCAAACTATTTCCATTGGATATTTGAGATGAAAAGAAGTCTCGCTGGAAGCTGCAATAATAATGTTGAAGATCCGGTATATTCTTCAGCATTAACACGTGCAGTCGTGCGAATACAATGCAGCCGATTCAGTTACTGTTTTGTGAATAATGCGAGAGCCTGTATGAACAGCTTTCTAGATAATTAACATTTATGACAGAAAAGATCACAAACTGCAGAAACCTGGTGCAGATAAGCTGTGGATCACAGACTGTTGGATGGATCCTTACATTACCATTTCTCTCTCTTGTCATGCTTCTATTAATGATTACAGGCCAATGTGCTAAGTTTATTACTCATTGAGAAGTGGGAATATGAACATTCCACACATCTGAATGCTGTCATAATCAGAAATTCCCAGTTCAGTGGTACATTTCAGAGCGGGCCATAGAATGAATTTGTGCATCTATGTACAAACTAAAATGAGCTCTAGGTGACTGACAGCACTGTCGTCTCATTCAGAGCCACTTCAGTGGGCAAGTAGTCCAAAAATGCATTGTTGTTGAATTGTTCGATGTGAAAAAATCCACCGCACTCCCAACACAGTTTGCACAAGTTGTAAAACAGCAGATTTTTTGTGATTAAAAGTGAAATTACCAAACAGCTGCAGTTTTGTTTGGGAATTTAAAAAAATTAACTGACATGTAGATGGAAAATCAATTTTCTTTTTGATTTAAAGTGTTTTCATGTTGATTCCGTGGAGCCGTGATACTTTTGTTTCTTTTGTTTCTTCCGAACAACAAACTTCTGAAGTGTGCACTTAAGTTAAGTTTCAGTCAAGACCAGCAGTAACAAAATACCCCCCCCCCCCCCCCCCCACGCGCACACATTATGTCCTACAGAAAATACAAAATCCGAATCCAATGTAAGGCCACTACTACGCATCAATACTTAATCACACCAACATGACAGCTGATCAACAACCACAACACATCAAGATCTGTCATGCATACGCGTTTGTCTGTCTGTGTGCACGATTGTATGGGAAAAGCCACTTTACATTCAAAAACAGCACCAAATGCCAACAGCAGCGCCAATCTAATCCAGAGAAATAAAAATTTTTTTTAAAAACTATCACTGACCATCACTTGTAGATTAAATCCATCCTGCTGTAAAATGCTGCACAAAGCCTTTGTTGGTCTGAGTTTAGCTCATCCATTTCTGCTGTCGGTCTTCTTCTACTTGATTCCAGACACATATTTCAGAATCATGTTTTAATTTTAAAAAAACAAAACAAAAACAAAAACAAAGAAGCATTTTTTTTGACAAGGCTAGCAGCGCTAGCCCTGCTGCCCCTGACTGCACACCACTGAATAATGGTTTCAGAGGCATTGCCAAGTGTCTTAATTCACTATAAGTGTTGAGTTCTTTTGTGGTGCGATTTGCAAACATTGAAAAAAAGAGATCTTTGTCTGAAACTAACTTTTAGGCTTTGTCTAACTTTGGCTGCAAGGCTTGTATGGAATCCTTCTCTTGAGTTTACAGTTTTCAATGTGCCGTCTAAAATCAGATCCACTGAATATACAGTACTATGCTCTGGATTTACTGTCATGTTGTGAAAAAATTTTTTTCTATAAGACAAACCCTATTTATATAGATGGTGATTTTTGCAAAAATTTGTATTGGATATAATTCTCATTTAATCCAATAACCTTGATGAGCTTGTCATCAGTTGGAGAACCCTTCATGTGTAATAATAATTCTATCAAAAAACAAAACATTTCCAAGTTCTTTGTAGTAAATTAAGATAAACATATGCATATAATTGGATTTTTCCCTTCGTGCAGGGCTTTATCTGGAGCTCTATAATTTGGCTGCACTGCAAACGGCTGAACTCAGCAGATGGGTGGATGCTGGCTCTTGGCACTGTGTGTGTGTGTGTGTGTGTGTGTGTGTGTGTGTGTGTGTGTGTGTGTGTGTGTGTGTGTGTGTGTGTGTGTGTGTGCGTGCGTGCGTGCGTGCGTGCGTGCGTGCGTGCGTGCGTGCGTGCGTGCGTGCGTGCGTGTGCGTGTAGCTCAACACGCCTCAATTACAAGTGTATGAACAGAGCTGTCTTCTCCAGAGGGCGACTCCCTTTCCTTATCTGCGGCGCTGGAAATAAAGTCTGTTAGGTCGATGAGGAAGAATTGAGAAAGTCAGAGACAGCGTGAGGAAATAAGCCTCAATGCATCGTCTTCCAATGAGCTTGATTATGTTCGTAGTAAATAGAGTATAATTGGATTTCCCTGAAACACAGGTGAAGACATTCTTAATTTATCTCATTGAAGTATTTTACCATGGGCTCTATTATTACTGTTATGTATTGACTCGATATAGTAAACACAGATAAATAAATGTCTGAAAAAAAAACATGCAGCCAAATGTAGAGTTGCAGTACCTGTCAATGCAACTGTTTCGCCACTGTTGGTACTTTACAGTTCAGTTTATTTTCTCACATGAAAAACTGAAATCCGCAACTTAAAAGGCTAAATCAATAACATCAGAGTTGATTGAGCTTGTCCAACTATAGTCAATTACTATGGTCATGAAGAATTGCAACAAAAAAAAGAAATGTTTACATAAAAGAATGAAGTGTTGAGTTCTGTGGACAGACTTCTCGTAGTTGTAACAAACAAAATGGCTCTAAAAAGGAGCAACAAGCTTAGAAACATGTGTAATAACCAAAACTGGTGACAAATATCAGAAATAATAGAATCAACTCGGAAATTCTGGAGGAAATTTTATTCGGTGGAAGAAAAATAATAATAAAATTAAACACCGTCCAAAGAATAGTAATATTTGCACCTCGCCTCTTAAACAGGCAGGCAATTATTGTATTATTGGCTGGTTATTATTAAAGTTGTATTACATGTATATAATAATCCATTTAAGTTATATACACTGTACAGCACTCAGTTATGGTTGTCTTTAATCAGAATATTATTCAATTACTTTGATATGTAAGTTTATCATCAATTGGCCACAAAGCTTTTAACACATTTTTTTTCCAAAATATTTCAATTCATTCTACACTTGAAACAACATTTTAATAAGTGAACTACAACTATATGTGCATTTAACTCCAATAGACAACATCAGATTTAGAATTTGATTTAGATTCTGAATCAGAAACATCAAACACATCAAACGTCAAACAGCGTGACACAGCAGGAGCTTTTAAGTATCATTACATTATCAGCAACAGTAACAGTTAGATTTTGTTTAATGGCCAATAATGTAATGCCGAGAGTAACTTATCATTATTGGAAAACTATTTGGATGTTACTGAGTCAAAAAGGCCATAATGGCATTGGCTTTACTTCATGATTGGTTGTTTGATGAGGATAAAGTGTTTGAGTCATTTGTGGACTGAAGTGAATGTTTGTAAGGCAGCTGACACACTTTCACTGATACACAATCAACAAACTGGATCAAACCATGAGGAGCCAAGAAAAGGGGGCTGTAGTATATAATTGACACCATTTTGTGTTTCTGATTGGAACAATTGTTTGTACTTTTGTCAAAAAGTGATGCCTCTTAGGTCCTACAGTGGATCATGTGATCTGGATGTTTGACATTTTTTGGGGGCGGTTTATTCAATATTGCTTTGCAAACCTCTTGGCAACCTCTGCCTCTGATTTAATCTTAGTACATTAATCATGTAGTTTCAGTGACTGATGTATTTGAACCGACTATTCTCTATTGTTGTAAACATGTTTTTGTACTGTTGGAGGACGTCCATTGGAAGACACACACACACACACACACACACACACACACACACACACACACACACACACACGGAAAACATGCAAACTCTGCACAAAAAGTTTAGTTTTGTCAGAAAATTCTGATTCTTATCATCAAAATAAATCAAAATACCTCTTTTGAGATTTATGTTGTGCACCAAAATAACATTATGTCTATTATTTTTCATTCGATTGATGATTTCTCACAGAATGTGGGCTGTACCAACTAACTTTACCTTTAAATAACTTTGCCATCAAGGTAATAAAAGTACTACATAAATTACAACCATCATTGAAAGAGAGATGCTTAATGTGTTTTCTCAATAAATCGATATGGTCCTTGTCTGTCTATCATTCCTCCTTTTGATAAGTAAACTGCACAAAAACTACAGATATTAACTTTATTTCCAAGAAATGCAGTCATAGTTATGTATTTTTATATTACTGACAGCAGTTGTTGCTTTTTCTTTTAGTTTTCTTTGAATCTCAATCTTTATTTAGCAGGCTTTTACACATCCAATCATGTTCACCAAAATTGTCTCTTCCATTTGTCCCATGAAAACTGACCACACTGAGACATTAACCCAATAGTGTATGATACTTCTTTAACAATGGAATGACCTATGCATACTGTAATAACTAAGATATGATCCTAGTTGTATAACAATATTGGCTCAAATATTTTCTTACACTAATGACAAGTCATTACAGTTTAAATAACCCAGATTATGACTTATGGCTATTATGGCTCTCAGGCTGTGCAATATGAGAAAGAAACAAACATAATAGATGTGATCAGTGATTTTTCTAGGTAAGACGAGTCACATATTTACAGAGCTTTTAACCGACCACCATGTTTGTTAGAACATGCCTCAGGTTCAGTAAAAATCCCGACTCTTTGTTGGATGTCGGCAATTAAGTCCCAGAACAATGTAATATGAATGAGATTTCAGATGTATAATATGTCCTAGAGACGGACTCTTCCACTCCTTGATGTCACTGAAGCTTATTCGTTGTTCAATGCAGACAAATGAATAAATCAGTGAAGTGAGATTGAATTTAAAACATGTGTCTCTGCGACTTACATCACTCTGCCTGGGATTCAGTCCATTTCGATACAAAGCTCCATCCGAGCTTCGACCGCAGCAGCTCTTAACAGCATGTGACATTTCCAACTTTTCCAAAAGCTCTTTTTAAAAAGCCTCTCAACCTGAGACTGAACTTCAGCGAACAATGTGTGACAAAGACAACCGGTGGTGTCCTGCGTGGGGCTCTGCATACAACTGTAGGTCACACGGCGCCGGTCTTTTCTGTCGGAGTCACTTCAGGTCCAGGTGCGTCGTTCTTTCCTCGCGCTCGTTTTTACTGCAGCTCACTCTCTATAAAGGTCACTCCATGCTCGTATGTGAATGTAGGCTGGGAAAGTCTTTGGATTTCGGAAAGTGAAAATAAAATGGCTTTTTTCTTTTTGCTGCTCGTGTGTTCAGTGAATGAAGCTACCCTCGGGCTTGTTCCTCTTTTTTCGTCAAAGGAAGTTCTGGCTGTCGCTCGATGTCTCCCAGCGACGTTGTCATTAACAGGTTGCATGGAAGTTGGGTAAACACAATCAGGGCCGTCGACCCGTCTCCCCAGAGGAGAAGTAAAAAAGGAGTCGGCTCGAACTTCAAGTGTCAGATGCTGAAGGATGGCTCCAGGTAGATTTGTCTCTTCAGGGCATGTGAGCGTCTTATTTAGTGTCGGTTTCCCCAAAAGGAGGTGAGAGAGGTAATAAACAGAACTCTTTTGTGTGTGAAACATCTTTTTTATGACAGCAAAATGTATTTTTGGGGGCTGAAATATGGATTCTATAGATATTCTCCTACTTACAAAGACCTTGTGTGATTGCTTCAGTATCAGAACACCTGCATGTGACCGCCGAACCTTCCACTGAAGCACATCTTGTGATTTAAGTTTATGATGGCCTCGTAATATTTGAATACTTTAGGTCTGATGGTTAATGAGGTCTGGAAGGCCTCTGGTTTTACGGAGTTACACTATTGCAAAATATTCATTATAGTCGTATTTCGTCGGCTTTAGGAGCCAATTAACTTCCTGTACAGCTTTTGATAATATTCACCTTGATACAGCATTGGATTATTCTACCTTACAGTACCTGTCTAGAGAATCGTATTTTATCAGCAGCTTCCAGCAGTAAATATTTCTTTCAAACAGTGGTTGTTTTAGTCACTGCCAAAAATATACTGGTTTCTTGGGAAATTTGGAGAAAGTATTACATAACTTTTAATGTCGCCTGCTGCCTGCTGTTACATCAGTGTCTTAGCAAAATAAACAAGAGTTCAGTGAACTATTAGCTGAAGAAGAGCCTGGACTATTAGTACTATTAGTCAGTAAAGTTAACAGCAGTCTTGCAGTTTCCAACATATTTCACGGGAACAAAGGAAATGAGTTAACTGAAAGTTAAGTTTTCATGACTTTGTTAACACATTAACATGAAATAATCAATCATCATGATTAATCTGTTAAAAGTTTTTAGCAATACAAATGGGTTAAGGACTCAAAATCCCTGATAAATCTCTGACAACTCATTTTTGACAGTTTGTCCAAGTAGACTTAGCCTTAATTTAACTTCTGCTTCATGTAGTCACTGGCTTCGAGGAAATCCTATTTTCTGCACTTTGCACCAAATTTTTATGAAATAAAGCAAGTATTTCTTCTGTTATATTATGTTTTTTTCATATTCCAGCAAACAAAATATGAACAAAATATGCAGTAAGTCAGCGCGCGTTCTCATGTGGACAGACCTTACAAGATACCAGTTGAGGTGGATCATCTCATTAGGAATAGATGGCTCTCATTAGAGGTTTACCAGGCACGTCTGACTGGGAGGTCGGCCCAGGCTGGAGAGATTCTATCTCTGGGAGCAGCTGGGGTCACCCCAGAGCTGGAGGAAGTTGCAGGGGACTGAGATGTCTGAGCTTCATTGCTTGCTATACTGCCGCTGCGACACCGTGTACTGCACATACTGAGCAGAATGGAGACGGACGGACGGATGTCAAACTGCAGTACTGTGATATGAATTGCGTCGCCCTAAAGAGACGACGAATAGGCCAGCGAAGTAGGTGTAGCAGCAGTCTGGCTTTTGTCTCAGAAATACATCTGCATAGTTTTACAGAGAACATACTGAAGAGTTATTTCCACTCGTAATTCTCAGATCACTAAAATGTCTTTGACTCACAAGGATCTGATGATATGTGCTTCATTTCACATTGCCAACATGTACTTTATCCGCTGGTTAATGAAACGGCAAACAAAAGATGAAACACCGACCCCCACCTTTTCATTAGCTGTTGATAGTGAATCTTTATCGAGGTTGATTAACATCTGAGGCGTGATCGGCGTGACCGTTCATTAGCTGGCTCTGAGGTTGAGAGATAACAAACGGTATTGATGGGAACAGTCCTGTCGTGATTTATGGAGTGACTTTTATAATTATCTACTCAGTGGGCTTGCCAGAAAGTCCACTGAATGTCATCCTTCACTCTCCAGTTGAGCAACAGTCATCGTAATTCTGCTGAGTGCAACAAACACACTCGGAGGGGTTTGATCTGCAAACCCGCGGTGAGAGGTGGAGCCTTCCTGTCAGGCAATGATAGATTTCAATGTGCTGTTGTAGCTCACTTATTGGGCTTTGCAGAGAACACTCTGAGACCACTTATCTGATATTCACCACCAGAATTACCTTTATCCAAACACTACATCAGTCGTGCCACAGGGATCACAGCGAGGCCCAGAGATGTTCCTTGCTCTGAGGCTGTTAAAAGTATTTAAAGCAACAATTATACGACAAAAAGAAAAACTAGAAGGCCTCTGCATGATTATCAAAATAAATTAATAAAATGAGCTGAGAACAACTTAAAGCAATTTCCAAGTTTATGAATTGTGATTCTCAAAACAGAAAAAGTGCTAATGATTCACTGGGATGTGCATTTTTAAAAACTTAACACAGTAACATTCAAAACTTTAAACAGTAAGAAGTTCTGCTAGTTGTTCTTGGAGGTCGTCTGAAATGTCAGATATCCGTCTCTCATTAGAAAGAGGGACAGTCTTCAGTGCCTCAGCACTTTTCTCACCGAGCATGATTGTGACCATGTCCAATGCCGCGGGGAGGATTAGCTCCTCTGCTATGGTGTGAGGGTTTATGCACCTTGCGATGTGGTGGGCAACTTTTAAGAGGCTAACAGGCTTTTTTGTTTACCAGTGGCTTACTGACATAACTGGGGTGTATGGTCTCCAGGTGTATGGCCTCCAGGTGTATGGTGTATGGTCTCCAGGTGTATGGTGTATGGTCTCCAGGTGTATGGTGTATGGCCTCCAGGTGTATGGTGTATGGTCTCCAGGTGTATGGTGTATGGCCTCCAGGTGTATGGTGTATGGTCTCCAGCCTCACGCCCCCCCTGACACCCCACCACGCCCCCCCAGGGGGGCGCGCCCCACCATTTGAGAAGCACTGCTATAAGACATTGTCCAAATGAAAGCCTGGTTACTTCAGCAACAAAGGCAGTGATCTGGCAATACGCTGAGACAAAGGAACTTCTGCTAATCTGTGGGAGGAGGAGTTTAGTCAGCCAGTTACATGGGCCGTGACGTGGATCACCTGAATTTATAACCTGGGTGAAATTTCTCCAATGCACAGACTCTGGTCGGTTTCCAAAATAAGACCCCTGAGCTGTTTCACAGTGAAAATATTATTTCAGGCAAATTCAGTCGACCCCAAGATAGATAAAAACTTTTAAAACTACTGTCGTTGGCTATTGTGGCGTTACAATTGGCACTTTGTCATGATTCATATTGTATCGTGAGCATTGTTTTACACAAGCCTCGGTCTGATTGCACAGTACGTACCGGAGCGGGACGGGCTCGTACGGTAAGGCAAAGCACACCCAGACCCAGCTGTGTTGCGCCGTCCCACCCCAGAGAGAACGGTTCAAATGTAGGCGGGGTTGTGAACGACACACGCATGTGACATCATGACGCAACAGTGGTCTCGGTCCTCTCGGGATCAAGGTGGAAGAAAGAAGAGAAACAGTTAAGACAAGCAGTGTGTGCAAAGTGGAGGATTCGTACAAATGATAAGATACTTATATATTGCGGGCTTGTCGATTGTGACGATCGTCTCTACCAATCAGTAGACGGCTGCATTGTTGCTCCTCCTCGTCGGACCCGTTCCATAGTGCTGCACACCCCAACGGAAGGATGACGAAAAATGAGAACCCTGAGGTACCGTTCTTTCGATACCATCCTCAACTTTTGCTGTGAGGTTGTACGAAAACCCGTCTCGTCATTCTGTGCAGTGGGAGCGAGGCTTTATATTCATGATCTGATAATTGTCGCCATGAGTATCTTACTCTGGAGTTCAAGGCTGACAACAAGGCGCTCCACTCTGACTGTCCTTAAACTTGGTATCAGGCCATTAGAGTGATTGAATTCTTAGCGTTAAGGTCAGCTGCTGGTGTGTTTTTATAGCTACAATAAGACATTTTGAAAGAGTGAGCTTGTCCCGTCATCCTTAGAGCATTAAGCTGTAAATCACTGTGAATCTATAAGAATGAGCTGTAATAATGTGAGTATCTGATCCACCCAGCCAGATCGATGGAAGATAAAGCTTCATTTCTCTTAACTTTGGAAACTTTCTAGCACTTTCCTTTTCTTTCCGCGGGCGTCCTTCGGACTAATTTACCTTAAAATGTTGGCATGTGTGTTTGTCCTCTATGTACTCAAACTGAACAGTAAATCCGTCGCTTTCAGCCCATAACATGATCGCACTCAATTTAATCAACTTATCAAGTGAGAGCAATGCTCTGATTAAAGTGAAAGCATTAGACCGACACATGTAAAAGGTCCTGTGATGTCCATGATGGAGAATTACGAAGACAAAGCCTTAAATCCACACCATTTGTTGTGTGTAAATAGCAGCACTTTGTGTGCTGCAGCTTAATACAAATATCAGACAACACAAAACAACAATAAACTGACATTCTTATTACCAACTACTGATAATCGTAATTGATAATAGAATTGCAAACTTCAATTCAATATACGATTGAAAAATAAGAGCTTCCATCACAATGTCACCTTAAAAAAAAGTACCTGAAATCAATTGATCAAGAGGAATAGAAGGCTGAGAACAGCTGGATTGGAGAACAATGTCATCCTGACATACCAGCTGGCAAACATACATGCGGATTGATTTTTTTTTTTTTAAATGTAAAGAACCATTCTTTCTTCCCGCAGTTCGACATGCAGAGGATCACTCTGGAGGAGCTGAAACACATCCTGTTCTACGCCTTCCGGGACCACCTGACCATGAAGGACATCGAGAACATCATCATCAACGAAGAAGAGAGCCTCAAGGAAAACTCTGGGAACTGTCAGACAGAGTTTGAGGGAGGTGAGCTGAGAAAGTCACTGCGTTGACTGCGTGTTTGTGTGTGTGTGTGTGTGTGTGTGTGTGTGTGTGTGTGTGTGTGTGTGTGTGTGTGTGTGTGTGTGTGTGTGTGTGTGTGTGTGTGTGTGTGTGTGTGTGTGTGTGTGTGTGTGTGTGTGTGTGTGTGTGTGTGTGTGTGTGTGTGTGTGTGTGTGTGTGTGTGTGTTGGGAAAGAGGAAAGCCAATCCGCGCTGTCAGAAAGAATTTCAGCCGTTCCGTCAAGACGTCGAGGCAACGCACTCACTGCACACCTGCTGATTTATTGATTGGGGGCGTTCGAGGGGACTCATGTCAGCTGGTCATCTGTTCGGAAGCAGCGCGGGATGCAGTATGCATGACGTTGCTCTGCAAAACTAGCCATCCAAGATTTATAGACATCGGAGCAGTGGAGGGTATTCTAAGACTTTATTTTTTTAAATCCATTTTCAACATGAAAACCGGAAATGTCATTGTTTTTTGTTGGGTTTTTTTTGCTAAACGTTTTTAAATGTCATCTCAGGATTCAGATTTCATGAGTCACCCTTCATGTTTCAAAGAAAAAGCTGAAAAACAAATGAAAAGTTATTGAATTTTATATTTGAAAAAAATGATATTCAAAGATCAGTAGATTTTAATATTGAGGCACTTTATATGCAATGCAGTAGTACAAGTCCCTCGTTCCATTACCAGATGAGAGACAACTAAAAGCATGTCGCTCTCCTTCTGTGTTCAACATGCTGCCTTTCGCACTTTACTATACCTACTGCATTTGCTTGACTGCATATTAAGTTACTAAACTTTGTAATAATTGCAATGATACATTTTCAACACCAGATGGTGTATTGAGTCCCTCAAAGAAGCTTGTTGAATTAAGTTACCAACTTCAGCTGTAATTATTCCTCAATATAGTTGACAAGATAAGCAAGTTTTCATCATTTATCCACTTGACCCAATCTGGACACACCGAGAACCACATAAACAACAGTGGTTTGCATTAAACTTTACATAGCGCCCACTTCAGGCATTTACTTGCGATTCCCCCCATGTGCATATTGTCATGTGAACGTTAGTCCTCATTTTAAGCCTCGAGCGGGAGGTATCTCGTTCCAAGATTCAGCCTACACTATAAAGGATAAATTGAATATAGATTGTTTACAGTGTGTACATCTGAAAGCAGAAATCTTGACCTTTTTTGTTTAACCAATATGTTTTTTTTTTCCAACTCCAGTCAAATAAATTGAGTAAGTCTGATTAGCTGAGTCATAACACTGCCAGCTCCCACATGTCTCCGAGGCAGAATAGTCCAACCCATCCCAACGCCCAGTGAGATTTCACTGTCTGCTACTCGTGTCTGAAATTCAAACGAACACAGCATTTTTACACAGCCATAACATTATGACCACCTGTCTAAACTGTGCAGACTTTTCTTTTGCTATCAAATCAGCCTGAAGGTTTCTTGTCCTGAATGTCCACAGCAGGAGCCTATACTACAACTGGATTTTCTGTTATTGATATAGCTTCAAGGTTTAACCCTTGGTTTTCGGTAACCAGCTGGAGACCAGGTTATGATCTGGATAAGATCAGTTAGTGTAGCAGCTCCGCCTCATGACCAATCAGATCTCTTGGAAAATGACGTGCCCATTCTTAAATAATCATGATTGGTGCACGGGTTCAGCGCTGAGCTGCAGCAGAGAGGAGATGAGAGAGTATTTAGAACAATCCTTTTGACTTAATAAAATGAAGCCCAAAGCTTTAAAGGATGTTTTTGTTCTTGTTCTGGACTTGTCCCAAGAATGTTTCGCTCCACGAGGGTTGATCTGGAACAATGAGGTTAATGATCACACCTGACAGAACTGCAGAAACAGGAATTTTTTGAAACACAGAACTACTCGTGCCGTCACAGTGATGAGTTGATATTCTAACACAAAACACACTCACACACAGGAAACTCGGCCTGAAAACAACTGGATGGAAAATCTAAACTAAAAGAAGAGAGGTGAGGAAGTCCTGCCCGACGCGTTACTGCTGTAATAAAGTGAAACTGAGTGATCACAGTGCCGTCTGTTTACATCGTCTGTTAATGTCGTATAATCTCACCAAGTCACGTATTCATAAGTCAGGAATGTTCTGGCTTTGGACGTGGCGACAGTCTTGCTTTTAACCTTCAAGTCCTTCAAGTCCTGGAGGCTGCAAGCCAATGGTTTTACTCTTCTTTGCACCACTTTTGATAAATTCATACCACCGCAGTTTTTAAAGGGGATGTAGCACTCACACTTTTTTTTTTGACTTTGTGAATATACTAAAGAATTGTTTTGTTTCTTTTTAATGCTGTACATTCAAGAACAGTAACAATATTTTCTGAAATATTGGGTCACCACACACTTCACTGTAACATAACTACACTGCAAACTGTATTTTTGTTCCTCTGAAATAGGCAAGATGTTTGTTAAAGGAGACATTATTTCTGAAAATGACCAGATTCACTATCTGGACATTTGATGTCAGTAACTTCACACAACTTCTAAGAAAACTAAACGAGCTGTTTATTGTCGGCAAAGTGAGGCACAGAGCTGTTTCTGGTGGAAATATGATCATAGTGTATTCCCATCAAGGCACAATCTTTGTTTTTCAACCACTTTTGAAACTAAATCAATTTTAGAATTAAAAAAAAAATGCAACAGTCATAAAAATGCCAAAAAGACAAATAATATCCAAGTGAATCCCTTCAATAATGGTATTTAGATGTATGGTCAGAGATTTAACCAGATGGTGCACCTTTTTAACAAGTTGATTTACCATTCTTGAATATGAATAAGTGAATAATGAATTAGGCTAAAAAGCTGGCCCTTAAGTTTGTGTTATATATCTCAATGCCCTGAGGTCCAAATCCACTCAGTGCCACCTTTAACCTTTAACATTGCTGTACTATACTGTAAACACACACACACACACACACACACACACACACACGCACACACACACATCTGATACTTATGTCATTGCAGCCTTTGTTTTAAAGAGCCTGTTAGATTCTCTGTAGTCATTACTTTTTCCCATTTTTCTGTTTCCATCACATCAGTATTGTGAATAAACACTGATTATCTGTTCAGCATAGTACTCAAGCAATATTTCTGCCATTTTTTTTTATGTGATAAAGACATTAACCTAGTAAGTTGCCAAAAATGGAATAAACTAGCAATGAGAGAGAGAGAGAGAGAGAGAGAGAGAGAGAGAGAGAGAGAGAGAGAGAGAGAGAGAGTGTGTATCCTATATTAATTGAGTGTAACAACTATCCCCTGATCTACCGATTCTGAAAGGCAAACTGCACAAAACCTAAAAGAAACCTTTATTTCCAAGAAATACATTTCTATTATTGTATTTTTAATATATTGACTTGAGTTTTTACACTTTGAATGCATTTTTATATGCTTCTTCTTAAGAATGGCTTTATTACATTTAAAATAACTAAAAGTATTTAAAAAAAATATATATATTATTTGTTTTTACAAGTGGTCATAATGTTATGGCGGATCTATGTATGTTTGTGAACCTATCTTGTCCTGGTGGAAATCCATTAAATCCAGCTCTGGGGTGACTGAGAATAGAGACACGTTGCAGCAATTGATCGAGGTCTTAAAAACTGTCGCTGTGCGATGACAACAAGACGTTCCAATTGGTTTATGATGGAGGCTTGACCACCAAGGAATCACACAAACCAATCACTGCCATCGGTCCCAAAGGTGCACGAGTACCACCTGCCACACGGGGGACACCGAAAAGTGCTCATTCAGAGAGGAAATCAATACGCGGTGTCCCGACGCGACTCGTCCTGAATGCACTCCATCATCCCGCTCGTGTACTTACCAGCGCCGCTCGCTGATATATGAAGTCGCCCGAGAGCGCCTTGATTTCCCTCCGGCTTCATCTCATTCTGCAATCAATACGGTGTGGGGCTGAGAAACAACGGAATAAAGAATGTAGCCGACTACCCATAGAAGTTTACCCGCAACTGATTCACGGCTGAACAAATCGTAGGGATGAAATGAAGCGCAGAGAAACGTGCAGCAGCAGCAGCAGCAGCAGCTGTCAGAGGCGAAGGCCTGGCAGCCGGCAGCCGGCATGGGAATCAACTGTGATCCATGAATGTCACAGCTGCCGCACATGTGTGCGGATTTAAAGGTGAACACAGGAGGTTTAATCAACATATGGGCAATGTTTACAGCTGCACAAGTTCAGGTTATACTTGCTTACTTTTCATTTGTCCTAGAAATCGATTTGCTTGTTGTCTTCTGTGTAAAAAGAGAAAATTACCCAGAATGATAAGTAATTCGACTATTATATTAGTGAAATCTTTAAAAATGTCATCTTTTTTCTGAAGAGTCACAGTTTGTGACTGAGGAACAGTTCTCTGGAAAGGCACACAAACAATATTTCTGCAGAGAACCTATTTAATTCATTTTCAATGATATTTCACAGAGAGATCTCATTGAACTTGTACAGAAAAACTAAAAAAGTAAAAATCCCAAATAAGCAAACAGGTGACTATGGGAAGAAAAAGAAAACTCCGTTTTAGCAGGATAGGATAGAGCTGAATGATTTATTTTTGTGAGTTTTGCATTCATTCATTCCTTTTTTTATGGACATTTTTTCCCGACCCCTTTGTATGTCCTGACTCATTTTTAAATAAAAACTATTAAAATCAAACGGGTATAAATCCAACAACCTGTTGCTGGCAGAATTACATCATCAGCAAATGATACTGAGAGTAAATTGAAGAAAATACACTGAAATACAATAAGCTTCTGTGGGTCAAAAGTGCAAATTAAATATGACTGTTACCATAATTTCTGGACTATAAGCCAGTTTTTTACAGGTTAATGAGCTTCATGCCACCAATACATGGGTGATGCGTTCAGGTGCATCATGTAACTCAGAACTTTCTTTTGTTGTCTTTCTTTCTTGCTTTTTAAATTTGGTGGGTGCTGCTTATATTCAGGTGCACTCAATAATCTGGAAATTGCGTTACATTTCTCTTCACAAAAACAAAAGAGACAATTTAGAATGGAGACAGAAAGGAACAAACAAACAAGGTAACATCAGCCGCCATGCTGATACACTTTCTGGAGAGTATGAATATGTACATACATACTCTAAGATCAGTGGCCACTTTATTAGGTACACCTGTTCAAATGCTTCTTCATGCAATTAGCGAATCACATGGCAGCACCTTAAAGGTCCCATATGATGCAAAATTCACTTTCTAATGGTTTTCTAACAGCAATGTTCCTGAGCCTGTGAATGAAGTGCAGAAAGTCATCACTATCTCCCTCACATGCCTGCTCCACGTTTTAGCAAAGTCATGCTCATACATAATACACAATACTATTGGTGTATTATACTATTATGTCGATGTTATTTCTATATAAATAACCACTCCCTCTCAAATCCTCTCAAACATCTTCTTGCGAACATGACAAAGACTTCACTGTACAGCAGCAAAACAAAACAAGCACATTTTGTGTGGAGTGGATGAGGAGATTCACATTCTGAATGTTCAGCCAACAAAACTGCAGCAAAAGCTGCCAGAAACAGTTTCCAGCATCTTGTTGAATCTCTGCCAACATTAAGGTCCAAACGTCTTGTGGTCCTAATGTTATGGTCAGTGTACGTCTCTCTCTCTCTCTCTCTCTCTCTCTTTCTCTCTCTCTCTCTCTCTCTCTCTCTCTCTCTCTCTCTCTCTCTCTCTATATATATATATATATATATATATATATATATATATATATATACGTTCACAAAATGTTACCACATTTATATGATTGTTAGCATTCAATTATTCGTCCATTATTAGCTAATAATTTGTGACTCTAAGATGGCTGTTTGCCCTACGTTGAAATACAAACACACAATGATTGTCTATTCTTCATTCATATTCATTATAGATGGAGATTTTTTTGAATGATAACTTATTCACTAATCTCTGTTATTTTTCACCATAATAGACACATTAAGTCCTAATGTGGCTTTCAAACAGTGTTTAGGTCAAGTTATCCTGACTGAAAAATGGCCTCACTCTGATTTCCTGCACAAATTGCACCCCGACTCTCTCACAGTTTGAATATTAGAACAAACCTTCAGCAGAAAGTGTGCAAGAACACAGACATGGTGACATAAAATTGATGAAATGTGAATTTATAGCACGGATCGTCAGCCAAAGCGTAGAAAGACGAATGTGTGTGAAGCACATGTGACTCTGGGCAGCTTTAAGTCTCCAGCCTGGAAATCAGAGTACACTCCATTACCTCCAAGACCCCTGAAGAAAATCCTCTGTGGACATTT
Organism: Blennius ocellaris; assembly: GCF_963422515.1. Classification (NCBI taxonomy): domain Eukaryota; kingdom Metazoa; phylum Chordata; class Actinopteri; order Blenniiformes; family Blenniidae; genus Blennius; species Blennius ocellaris. Next base: position 3,481,687 of record NC_137651.1, on the reverse strand, counting down.
GGCAGCGGCGGCGGCGGCGCTTTGTGGAGGTGTTTTATGAGGCCGAAAGCAGGTTGAGGCGAGCGTCTAGACCACAGCTCTCCTCCGTCTTCAGCATTCATTCAAACATATGTTCTTTCCATCTCGACCAAAATTAATGTATCCCAATTGAGCAGCTGTGTGCCAACGTTTCAGAGCAGACAAAGAAAACTGCACCTTCTGCTGACTCTTGAGCAAACAAAGATTATATAATATTCCTTCAACACACAGGTAATAGACGTTTAGCTCAGCATTGATAGCTTCACTTTATGTACTTTATGTGAAAATAACTGTTTGTTGCATCTGCAAAACTGACCGATTTTTATTTTCAAGGTGCTTTTCAGGCAGTCAATGCAGCTTAAAGTTCTGTACTGGTGTCTGTACTTTCTGGTATATTCAGGTTTTGGGGTTGTTTTCATTACCCGACAGTCAATTCTAACCCTTCAAGTGTCTTCAATTTGTAATGAATGTTCATCGTATATATAACTATAAACATGGTTTATAGTTGCATCTACCATGTGGTTGTCCATAAATGTTCTGGGGAAAACTCTACTCTTCTACTTGGACAGCTTCACTATTAGACATGGATGGTGTGGATCTCACTGTATGGGGGCAAAAGAAACGCACCACCATTTCAAGAATATAATAAGAATATAAAATTGTATTTGCACTGCACTTTTCATTGAAGAAAATCTCAAAGCTACAAACACGCAGTGGGAAAAAAACCCACAAACACTTAAAAATGTGTCTTTTTGCCACAATGAGATCAAATTGTTCTGTCGGTAACAGTCTGAAATGTGATCTTACAGAAGTAAGGTTTTAATTTATATTCCCATTTCAGAAAGAAACTATCTGAAGGATATCAGAGAGATTTCACTAGTATTATCCCTCCTTAATGGAATTGAATCCAGAAAATGTTGGTTCGAAATACAAAACAGAGAAATTCATGATAAGATAATTTCATGTCTCCGCCATGTAGCTTACATGTATAAATATTGTTTTTTTGTGCTGCTGTAGCGAGATAGAACTTGAATATTTTGCCAGAAGAGTAAATACTGTCTGTAAGTGCAGACTGACAGGATGAACGTGAAAGTGATTGTCTCCCCTCCTCCTAATCTCCTGTCTCTGATACAAATATCCAACAGATGAGCCTGTGGTTGTCCTGGGCAGCTTCAAGGTGTGAACGTGACTCACTGTGAGTGTGAGTGTGCCGTTCCCGACGAGAGATTTGTTCTCAGAAACACTCCCCTGACTGAAGTGAGGTTCAAAAAGACATATTCTATAGTCTGCTATAGGATATGTTTGTGTACAAACAGCAGAGTGAAGAAGAAGTAAACATCCACTCATCGTGGAGTTACACAACCTCCCCGATTGGCTCGGCGCTCGGCCTGAGGTAATGGAGTGATGTCACATTGTGTTTCACATTATGTGAAAGTCTGGAATAGTGCAGCTCGCCGGCTAATGACAGCAGCCTGGACTCCTCCGCCAGCACCGACACAGCCGCACTCTTGCGTTTTCTTTGGAGTCTTGGCCGTGACTTCAGCGTCTCGTGGACGCAGTTAAAAATAGAGCGAGTGAGAGCGGAGGGGTCACTGGCCCAGCTCCCCTCATTACCCCGGACTGGTAAAGCCATCGCAGCTCCTCGGCTCCAGAGAAAAAGAGCTGCTGGAACCACACTGGACGACTGAACCGTTCAGGTTGATTCTTTCAGCTCACATCTTACAAAATCACTAATTCCACTCATACGCATGTTTTTAACCAGCAGGAGGAAACCAGAGTTCCACAGTGAAAACCCTGGCTGGCCCAGGTAGAACGTGCAAACAAACAAAAAAACACACACACATGGAGCAAAGACCATTCTCACTCCGGAAGCAGAGCAATGACATATTTTACTTATTGGCTCTTTTACTTATGGGCCTCAGAAAGAAGATCACTCAGTGTTTTAGCATCAGAAGAAAACAAGGTGAAGCAGCTTTAAGTTTTTAGATTCAGGAAAAAACTCACTTTTCAAAAGTTAGGCTTTAAAATAATATTATTTGCTCACATTTCCTATAAATAATGGATTTTATTGGTTTTATTCCCAATATATTCATAAAACATTTCTTCCCTGCCATCATGTTTGCTTTGTTTCACTGTATTTCAGTTCTTTGTTTTGACTGTAGAGATCATCAGATGAGTTTCACAATCATTGTGTGACAGTTGTCAACTACGCTCTACATCATTTAAGAAAAAGGTATTTTATTATCAATAATAGCTACAATATAATAGGGTCCGTTTCAGTCCTACTTCCAACACGCTACTTATTCCATATTAATCAAACATAACAGTTGGACAGATTTGCAAATGAACACATTTTTTTTAACTTCCATACTACAATAAAACTCATGCTAACGTGTGCTGATCATGATTTCTTTTTATGACTAATTACATATTATTGCAAGAGTGTAGCACTCAGTGACGTTTGAACTGTTTCATATCAATCCAGTGAGAAATCAATACAGTTCAGAAACAGTTTTAGGTGATAAATAGTAGAAATAGGTCACAAAACACTAGTTTTGATTGAGTGGACACATCGTACATTAACGTTTCTATTTGTTTCCATGTGTAAGTGCTCCACAAAGGGTTAATGTGGGCCCTATTAGGAAGTCCAGTATGGATTGGAGTAATTTCTCTCTGAATGTGTGATAGTTGGCAGACTTTGAAATAAATGTGTGTTTTACCCCAGCGATGGGGGAAAAAAGCCTTGAAAACACGCCGACTATTTCCATTCAACAGTTAATTCTGCAGTTTTATTATTCTTTAGCTCTCTAAAATGCCCACGCTGCCGTGAAGCCGCCCGACTCTTTGGTCTTCTCCCTTATTTATGACTTTTGGCGGTTGTAAAGCCGGGCCCGGCCTGTGAATTGTGCTGCTTCAGTTCGGAGTCCCTCTCTGCTGGTAACTTCCCAGAAACCTGCTGTTCCTTCAGCCGGGATCCAGAGCACAGCCGTTAATTCAGCTCGGCAGCGCCGGTGTCAGATCACACCTCAGCAGTATTGCTTTTGCTCGCAACGACAGTGGAAAAGTTCACAGCAACGTTGTTTTTAGTAGTTGTTCAAAGAGCACCTCCACTTTGGTTTTCGTTCCAGCCTGTTACACATAATGAGCATCTTAACTCATTGATTGAGTAACTTTAAAGGTGTTGTCAGATTCTGTTCCCAACACATCTTCAGGCACTTTGAATTATTTCAAAATGACTGGCAATAATGTGTTTTTTTATCCCCAGAGAGCAGTTGACCAATGAACCAGAGGAGTAAATGCTTCACTGCATGAATAAATCAGTCAAAGAATGTGTTTGGTGTCGGAGCGCCCTCTGTTTTGTCTTCATTGTTTTCTCCCACCAGGCTCGGCAAATGAAAAATTCAAAGCTCCTTCAGTTCCAAAGGCGGCGCCGTCTTACAAATCAAACCAGAATTGTGTTTTTCCATGGGGGGAGGGTTTGTTTTTCCTTTTTGATGTTCTCCATCTTTTTCCTTCCTCCTTCAGTTCACCCGTCCAAGAAGAACCGCCAGACGTGCGTGAGGAAGAGCCTCATCTGCGCCTTCGCCATGGCGTTCATCATCAGCGTCATGCTCATCGCTGCCAATCAGATGTTGAGGAACGGCATGGAGTAGCTGGGAGCGGGGAGTGCGCCAGCCTGCATGTGCATGCCAGTGGGCGAGGCCGAACTGACTCCAGGAACTCAAAGTAATCATCAACTGTTTTTAAAATGTTTTGTTTTTTTTTCTTTTTTGGGGAGGGGGCGGGTCAATAAAACCATGAAGCCAGCATGAGGAGTCATGCAGGACTCCTCGCCACCCCCACCTTTACTTTGACAGGGACACTAAAGGGCTGACATCACGCATCACACTGTCGTCTCTGTTTCCCCTGATGCAATAACGAAGAAGAAAAAGACGCGATGAGTGCAGGAGTTGAGAGGTGCTCACTTCGACAAGTCCAGGATGGATCCCCCCCAAAAAAAAAAAAAAATGTAAAGAGGGGGAAGAGAACGGTTCCCGTCTTACGTTTGCGTGAGTTCCACAGCTTCTGGAAAGACCGGCCGCCTCCTCGCCTGTGGGCCGGTGCGAGGTGCAGGCATCACCTCGTCACACGCAAACGACCAGGAGTGAAACTTTCAGGCTGCTGCGATCAACACAAACACTCTGGGAAACATGGAGCGACAGGGATTCGTCCTCCCGGACCATGTTGGGTGAACACTGTGGAGATCGTGGCGGAAAAGTTTCTGTGTCCCTTTAAAAAAAAAAAGAAAGAAGAAAGAAAGTCCATCCTGCAGTGATCTCACACTGTGTAATATCCGCACTGAGAAAGAAGATTCTTCTGTTCTTTGTGGTGGAAACGCTCCCAAACAATAAATCTTGCGCGACTGGAATGGTTTGGTCCCTCGTAAAGTGCGGTGCGGTTGTGAGCAGAATGCATTTGTGGGATGAGCAGCAGAGCTTGAGGGTTTATACCCTGAAGTGACCATTTGTGATAAAAGCAAAATGCAGGTATTCAATGTTTGTTGGGTTCAAATGAAAGGATATAACATCAAAATGAGAAACAAAGTAGTAGGATTTTGTCCACTTTTTTTTTTTTTTGGTAAAAATAAATGCAATGACAAAAGAAAACAATTGCAATTGTACTACTGTGAGTTTATAGTTACTGTAAAATCATGTAAGAGGTGCTTTATGTATTGTGAGTTGTAGCTTTTATTACTGACCGGTAAAGAGACTTTTCTTTAATCCGTCCCTGCGGTAATATTGACAACACAGAAGAGAGAAAACGTAGACAAGACAACTGGTGGCCCCTACTTACGGCCTCAAGCCGGATAAAAAAACATTTTTTAAAGTTTTTGTTTCACTTGAGAAAGTCTTGATATAGTCAATTCAACCACATTTAAACTTCATATCAACTGTAATCACTCCTCCAAAACTGTTTTATGAAAACATCCAAAATATCCAATATGTCTACAATGGTTTTCTAAAACTACAGTGAAGACGTTCAGTTAGGATTTAATAAGATTGAATTCCCACATGGAGACCGCAGCAGGTCCACATTGCTCAGATATGAAAAGCGGGTTATACTCGACCCGTGAAGAAGTCATTCATCTTTTATTTCGCTTAACAAACGGTGATGGCAAACCTAACTTTTTGTTAATGGCAGCGAAGGTTCGAGTATCTTTTTATGACCTGCTCATCCCACAAATGCTTTTTCCTTGACATTTTGGCCTCATCTGAAACCTACACAGTTCCCAGTAGTATAAGATTTGGTGCCAAAAAGCTTTGTTACGATTCAGAAATCACCCACCAAACAAACTTCCCTCCTTTTATCGCTGCGTTTATGTCATATTATACATTATCTCACAGCAGCGTTTCATCATCACAGGAGATGTGAGGATTTATTTCAACCTTTAAAAATGATTTAAAGTGGTTTTTGAACAGGTGAGAAGAGAAGAGAAAGAAAGAGAGAGAGAGAGAGAGAGAACAAAAACTCATGTATTCTACCTTGTGCTTCAACCTGTTGGTGTGTTTCATAAAATTCATCTTTCATCATTGTGAGCTGAAACCAAACATGACGTTATCATTAAGCTTTTAAATGCTTGGATCATGTTTCTGCTCTTGACCTCAGTGACAGTTGGAAAATTCACTATGAGCAAACATATATTAGAAATTAAACTACAGCAACTGCATTTTTAATGATATGGCGTATGAAATTGGATTTTCTGGTTTGAGATTTTGCATGAAGCCTGATATTATAATATTGTAATCTGTCTTTTTACACATGAGGATATTGTAAAATTCAGAAGGAAAAGTTGCAATTCCTCCTAAATTGAGATTCAATTAGAAAATGGGCAATCCTGTGGCAACTAAAACCTTTAAAGGGGTCATACTGTGCAAAATTTCCTTTCTAATTTTCCAACAGTACTCATCGTCTCCACACCTGGAACGACGCCCCAGAAGTGTAGAAAGTGTGTCCTCTCTCTCCCTGGCTTGTTCCAGGTTTTAAAAAGTGTGTTGCTCCAACCAGCCAATCAGAAATCAACCCTATATAGTGTCATCAGGGGTTTAGCCAATCACAATCAAGGTAGGCTCCTCCCACAATTAGGCAGCTCTGCTCTGGCACATGGCACCACGAGAGGAAGATATTCCTCCTCTTCCCATAGATGGTCATGTGTGGGCGGAGTCAGTCCAGCTCACACAGACACAGCAGATGCTGAATGCAGCTCCTATGATCCAATATTCAAGTAGAGGAAAATCGAGGAAAAGCTGGATTTGGGGACAATAAACTTTGAATACAACATTTTTGGATCAACCAGACCATGTAAAAGTGTTGAAAAACTGGATAATATGACCCTTTTAATATAAGTTCTCAGTTCTCAAGTAAAATTCCTGGAGTTTTATCATTTGCACACACTTGATTAGTTTTAAAATTGAGTTTGTAATTAAATAACTGAAATGTTGCCCTCAGGTTTTACTCTGTTTCATTTTAGCATTGCTTTAATAATTTCCATCCATAAAATCCTAGCCTATCCATGTTTAATCTATCCCAACAGCAGCTTAAGTTTGTTTAGTTTAATTCAATTATGTAATACTGTTATAGTTTAATGCTTCTCTATGCATTGAAAATGAATTCTCTCTCTCTCTCTGGTCAATGTCAGCTACTTTTTGTAGATTTGTTGTGTGTTGCGCTCGGCCATCAATTATTTTACACGCTTACCATTGATTTAAGATTGTTTTTGCTCGCTTTAGGTTTATATAATATTCCATCGCTTTCTATATTGCCCAGTTTAACATGCAGCTCCTCAGCTGAGGCACAGACACACCAGGAGTTGAGTTACACACATTTCATACGCTGGTGTCGGTTTGGCTGCTCAATGAAGTTCAAGTGCAAAGTGATAGTAGATATAAAACAAGTCACACGCATGTGAGAATGTGTGGCTGAGAAATGGGAAAAACTCTGACTTCTGAGATGGACAAAAAGCCATTCCTTCAGTAAAAACTGGCTTCCCACAATTTCCCACTAAAAGTGGAAAACTTGAAGTCACTCAACATAACAGAGGCGGTGCATTTACGTGAGAATCAGCGTTTCATGACCATGCACTTTGCATTAAAACGTTCAAATATAAGACAGAACTTCAAACTCAATATTTCCTCCTCAAGGGGGCGGGGCTTGTAGAATATTCACTCAGCTTTTGGAAACAAAGCTGAATTCCGAGTTTTAAAGGACAATTGGAACTCATTGTTATCCGAGTTGAAATTCAAAATTCCCACCTTAAAAAAAAATGTTCTTGTTTTTTCTAAGTTTCAGCACAAACTATTCCGAGTTCCTAGAACAACTGGAATGTACTATTGTCATATCCAAAACTCAAAAGTGGTAATTTCCCAAGTGGTAACTTCTTTTTTTATTCCCACCTCCATGAATGCACAACACAGTTCATATCTTTTAATTTCAAAATGTAAGTCAGGACTTCAAACTCAAAATTCCCACCTCAAAGGGTCGGGGCTCGTGGATTGTTCACTCAGCTTTTGGAAACAAAACTGAATTCCACGTTTTCAAGGACAACTGGAGCCTTTCGCTGCCGGCGTCACACTCCTTAATCAACGTTGACTTCTCCAACTGGTACCTGAAAAGCACGATGTGTTGGTTTGATTTCAACAATAATGGGGTGTGTTCACTTTGTTGCAGCACAGCTTGAGTGAAGGAACCATCTGTGTGTGTCTGAGCTGTGCTCTGAACTCCTGCACTGAACAAACCATTCATAGTATTGTAAGTGCATGCGCTCAAGTCGGTGTCTCTGTAAATACTGTAACCACTGTCCCGGGTGTTTCCAGTGTCTGTTGACGTCCACTCTGTGTGCGTGTTTGTGTTTGTGTGTGTGTGTGTGTGTGTGTGTGTGTGTGTGTGTGTGTGTGCTCTCTGCTCACTGGGGGTCCAGAGGTGCAGGGAGGGGTGCAGCTCGTTTCAAGGAGAGGCGGCTGCTTCATCACAAACATGGCCGACGCAGGCAGCCCAGGCCCTTTCTGCTTCCTCTCCACCCTCTTGCCAAAGCCATAAAACTCTGCAGAGGTGAACCACACAATATACATGTTTTTTTTTTGTTTTCCCTGTTCAAGGAAACGCAAGATCAAACGGGAATTTTTTTTTTTTTTTTTTTTTGGGGGGGGGGGGGGGGGGGTGACAGAAATGTGTGTATCATGTTGAACCTGATTGTGTCCTGTTATTGTTTTGGGGATTTAATTTTTTCTTTTCTTTTGCACTGTACCTGTCATCCATTCCAATGAAATGTCAGATTGTAGGTTTGTGCAAGAGTGCCATCTAGAGGAGAATGAGGCTGAAACATGGCCATACTGCTCCATCACGTGTGTTTCTGTCTTTGGACACTGTGGGGATTTGTTGTCGGAATTCTATTTAAAACGTCTGATAAATGTTGCTATTAAATGTTGAATTTTTATGTAAAATGTATTGGTTGACTCTGCTCTACCGACACGGCGGGTAGAGCAGCACTTAGTATGCGAACACATATTTAAGCAGTATATTTATAGATGAGGAATTTCTTGCCCGTGGCAGAAGAAAAAAACAAAAAAACATTTTGAACCTGTGAAAGGTTTCGCTCACAGATGAGTTAACAATTTTACATTGTGGGGACTGAATAAACAGCATTTCTGTAGAAACAGTCTTGAAAACCTTGTAGGTCACACTGGGTTTTATTTTTTATGTTTTATTTTTTAATCTTGAGGGGGTAAAAAAAAAAAAAAAGGATATAACACTAATTGAAATATTTTTTTATTTTAATCTATCAATCTTGCAGTATTGGTGGAGTTTTTCTACCAGATATCCAGCTGATCACTGCTGTCATGTAGTGATTCACTTGAAAAGTCCTTTCTTTGTTATTCGATGTGTTTTCTGGGATTTGAGTTAAATCCACCTTCTTTACAGTACCCGTGTAGTTCGACGGCCCTCTTTCCCCCCGCAGACTGATTGCATGTCTCCATCACTGTCGAAGTTTTCTTTTCGGAGAAGAAACGCACAGTGTCTCTTCAGTAGCATGTTGGTCGGATCCCACATTCCCCTTTTTGTTTTGTAACTTTGTACATAGCTATTAGACGGCGTATCTACTAGACAAGCACATATTATACATACTTTGCACGTGCAATATTTAAACATGTAGACTAGAGAATAACTTTAAGTTGTATTATTTATTAGAGGCTTAATAATTATGAAAGTGTAAATATAAACCCCCTGAACAAAAGTGAAATAATTAAAACCTGTTGCAATAAAATACTGCTTTTTTTCTTCTTCTTTTTTTAAAAGGGTGTTGTATGTTTTATTTCACTCATCACTTCATGAACAGGGTACACTACTCAGGTGTTGAAAGCACTGTGGTTCGATTCCCTACCTACCCATGAGTGTCCTTGAGCAGTGCAGCCAGTGGATGCACCCAGCGCCTCGTATGGCCATTAATCTGCTTAACATGTAAACTTAGTTGAACACTAATGATTTTTATCATCAGAATTGCAAAACATCCCTAATTTCTGCGTAAATAGGCAGAAGAGTGAAGTGAGCTCAACCTCCCCTCACGTTGCACAATAAAACTGGAGACACTTTTATTACATGTTCTCACTTTTCCAGGTAAAAGTAAAGAACTTCAGGCATGTCTATACTTTTTGGCCCCTATGTAGTGGCTTTCATTAAACTATACCAAAATATACATTTGATCTTATTTTTATTTTGTTCGCACACCAGAGTCATTTTCAAAATGACTTTTATCTATTTGGTGAAAACAAAAACAAAAAAGCCCAATAAATACAATTCGGGGGGGAATGTATTTGGAATTTGGAAAATGACTGGAATTTCTGAAAGAGAAAAAAAACCATCTTAAAATAAAATTTAGAAAAAGAAAAGAAAAAAAAAGCGAAACTGCTTAGAAAATAAAAAGGCTAAAATGTCAGTTCATTCCTGTCACCATAAGACTCTCCAACTGTGTGTTCTATGATTTAGTTCATTTTGTCCACTTTAATATTAGTCACACCAAGCCTTCTACATATTCATATTTATAATTACATATTTCATTTTTGTCATATTTGATATTCAACTTTCTCTCTATTTATTCTATGCGAAGCAATGCTTAAAGGGGATTTATATACGTTTAGAAGTTTTCACTCCAGGTAAATTAAATGTGCTTTGGTGGTAAAGTTCAGACCCCTCTAACTGTCTGCTCAGTACAAATTGTTGGGACTCGCTGTGATGTTCCGTGTAAACATGGATCAGCTGAATAGACACTTTTACAAGGTCACAGATGCTGTGGCTCTGTGTGAATCACAGCCTTGCAGAGATTCAGTGTCGTTCTACTTCATGTGACGTGATTTGGCCCCAGTGGCCACTTTTATACCGCTAGAGGGCAGCATTGTACACAGAAGAGCGGTGACTGGTACACTGTTAGTGTGCTGTTTTGTTGTTGTTGTTGTTGTTGTTGTTTTTTACATATTCACGTATATACATATAACCACAACAAATAATATAAATATTCAGTAATATAAATAACTATCAATTTCATCACATAGTCGGACAGTGTGTACAAGTGAGCTACTGACAGTTATACAGATTGTGAATAAAAGCTGATTAAATCAGAAAACAGACAAACAGTAGACAGTATGTTCCTGTTGACTGTCCCTCTTCAATATACAAACTATATGAATATAAAAAGTTTTAAGGTGGCGGTCCAAAATATAAACCTAGCAAACTGAGAGATTCCTTTTTCTGGCCTGCAAATACATTTGTTCCTGTAAAAATACTGAGTCCCCACAACTACAATATAACAAAGAGGGACGCAGAAGATTAAAAGTTTATATGGATGTAGTGTAGTATTTGCTTTTTTTAATTGTTGAGTAGATACGTGTGTAGAAGATGCGGGCATACATACTGCAAAGTGTCTAATCAGGGGATAGCACTCGGATAATTGAAAGGCTTTATTTAGAAATGAAGACATAAGGGGGGAAATGCATCTGGTTTAAGCATTGTATTCTTTTACTATGATTGAAATAATTGAATACTTTAACAGTTTGAGTTTGAGAATATTGCAGTTTTTGATTACGACAGCTCAGTCAATAGAAATTATTCCCACATGTTTGGTTTCAGAATGATAAGTCTAATTTCACAAGCAAGTTTCTTTCCTCAGTTTCTACCTTGTTATAATCAGTTTACTTCAATTCAGTGTTAGAAACACAGAGCAGAATATAGCTATCACATTTAAAATATTCATCAAAGCTATTAATGAATTATGAATAATCATAGCAACAGTGAACTCTGAAAATGTTCTTTTACCAAGACGATTAAAGACTTTCTGGTTTGAAGAGTGCAAGAAGAAGAAAAACAGAGTGAGTCATTTGGGTTTGATGTGACGGTTGACTGGGCCTCGGCCTCGGCCGTGATCTTCCCTCGGTGCAGGGAGGCGATGAGGCTTGTGGTTTAGGAGTCTGATCTGCATCCAGAGTGGTGTTAACATGCAGCCTCTGTCCTGCAGGGCCGCGCCGCTCTGCCCAGCTCGCCACCAGAAACAGGCCCTTGTGCTCCCAGCAGGCTCCTCCTGCTTCATTTACATCTCCAGCACTTAACGCATCCTTCAGCTCAGACATGGCGAACCGCCACCCTCTGATTCAAGGACAATTTTTTCACTGATGAAACTGGAACTTCACCTTTGCAGGGCATTTATGTTGAGCCACCTGGCAGATGTAATCTTTGAGGGTTTTTATTTATTTTTTAATTTTTTTAGATTAAAGTATCTAAAAGCTGTGAGCAGATGCTGTGCAGTTAGTGTGAAATTTCTCTCAAAGGATCCTATTTTCAGAGGGTAATTCTGAGGACTAATCTCACAGTGTGAGGAAAATATTTAGACCAAACACCATGCAAATGGATGAAGCACTTAATGAGACACGCAGCATGACAGCGTCAACTCTGCACACTCTCAAGCTTCTTTTTAATATTTACAAAAAACAAAAATTAAGTATTTAAACGTGTCATATTTTACAGTTTTTCAACACTTTCACATGGGTCTTGCGGGTCCCAAAACATTATATTAAAAGCGTAATGCCCCAAATCGAGATTTTCCTTGTTTTGAATATTATGAGCTGCATTCAGAATCTGCTGTGTCTGTGCGAGCTGGATCGGCTCCGCCCACTCATGCCCATCTTGGGAAGAGGCGGAAGTACTTCCTCTCGTGGTGCCATGTGCCAGAGCAGAGCTGCCTAATTGTGGGAGGAGTCAAAGGGGAGGAACCTACCTTGATTGTGATTGGCTCAACCCCAGATGACACTATATAGGGTTTGATTTCTGATTGGCTGGTTGGAGCAACACACTTTTTAAAACCTGAAACAAGCCAGAGAGAGAGAGGACACACTTTCTACACTTCTGGGGCGTCATTCATTTATAAAATTTAATTTTGCACAAATATTTGTGACATTATGAGCTGTAAACAGGTGTTTTGGTATAATGTATATGAGAAGTTTTCAACAACTCAGAGGGCATATATTAATATATAAAAATATGGTAAAACTATGATCGTATTTTCTGGACTATAAATCACAACTGAGTACGAGTCGCATGTCAAAGAAATATGCCTCATGAAGATGAAAAACCGTAATAGTTGTTTCCAACAATACCCAAAGTCATTTTTCATCAATGGCAACATCACCATTATAGTACCTTCAACAGCCAGTTGTAATATGGAAGATAAAGGACACAGGAGTAAATAAGCTTCTCAGCTATTACCCTATTTTTATATAAAGATGGAAGCAGGCACATTTCTCTGAAAGAAAACATAATTGGATTCAGCCCACAGGTCTTGAGTTTGACACATGACAGTGTCCAAGCCCAGCCTGGACCCTTAAAAGGTTTTTTGAGGCATGTTTAATTTTAATGTTTTTCATCAAAACATATGGAAAATTATCGCTTTCATTAACCATTCAGCAAATCGCTTCCGGTAAAACAACTGAAAAAATAATTGCATCTGAATTTGTCTAGATTTTGATGAAATTTGTAAAGTGACAAACTGTAAAGAGTAACCATACACAATGGAGGAAACCAGTTGTTTATTGGAAGACAATCGTGGCGCAAGAACCCAACTGAATAAACTGAATATATGACATCATTTACATCTCCTTTCAGGAACAGTTCTCGTCCGCGTTTCCACAATCCGTGGCCTTGTGCATCCATCGCTGACTCCAGCCTCCTCTTCTAATCTCCAGTTTTGTCAACATGACAGAAAACAAAGTGCTTCTTGACTTTTGGCCGTCTGCAGTAGTTATGGCACTCAGCAGGGAACAGAACTAATCAACTCAGCACAACTCTGCACCCCATGAAGTCCTTACAGTCATGCTACAAGGATGTACTGCATCTGATGCTACAGAGAGCTTGGAGTCAACACATTTAAAAGAAGCCATCATTTATGTAGAATTATGATTTAGCCAGTAGCCCTCTTAACATTGTGGCTTTTAATGAGATTTGGGATGATTTACTGCAAAAAAACCAAAAAACTAGCTCCAGTGTATTTATTGTTGGTGCTTTGTTGATCAAATTTTCAAAATATTTACAGGGGTCTAACTTTCTAAACTAACAATAATGACAATTTAGGCAAGAATGCTTGGCAAGTAGGCAGTCAGAAGTTTTTGTGCATCCCGGGTCACCAAAAACTTGTTGAAACCTAATAAAACTACAATTATTACTTCAGACTGTTTCACATTTTAAAAGGCATGAGATGATTCACAATGAAATATTGCAGAAAGATTTTGAGGATATAAACTCTTTTCCCACGTAAGACAGAAAAACATGGTTTTGGTTGATCGAACTTTTACCCACAGTCCTTAGAAAATGTCGCAGAGAGAAGTGGCACGGACAGAAATAATGGCAACATCACATTGGAAGTTTGTCAAGTCCCAACAGACGGACACAGTCCTCATGCTTGAACTTAAAAAAAACAAAACAAAAAAAAACAACCCACAGCTTCTTCAGAGTTTTATTTCCCCTTTGTTGGGAGGATGAAGAGCCCGTCCTCGCCGTTTGTGCCGTGAGCGGAGCCGAGGTCAGGTGACAGCTCCTGGGAAATGGCCTCCGCTGTAATTGGTCCCGGTGGAACTGGCCCAGTGGACTATTGCTTCATGGTGTTCTTGATGGTCCACTTCTGCCCCGAGCACGGCTGCAGGACCAGCAGGTGGCCGAAGTAAACGTTGGCCTGCACCACCTCCAGGCAGCGCCCCGTCGCTCGATTTATGATCGAATCATTCTGCGGGGGTGTATGATGGAGAGGAGAGAAGCAGTGAGGAAAGAAGGAGAGAGGTGTGAGACGGATCGAGGGAGAAATATGTATCATCCAAACCAATCAGTAATTGTTACCTTCGCCAACGAACGTAGGGCGACAACCAAAGTTGGCTGAAAAGGTTATGTTTTTGTCTGTGTGTATTTATTTATTAAATTGTTGGTTTGTATGTATTCTACCAGCTTTTCGCAAAAGCTACCCACCCAAATTGCATGCAATTGATTTTTCAGGAACCAAGGACCAAATCCCCCAAAACTGCGAAACTGCGGGAAAAAAAATGCCCCACTCATCTCGTTTCATCTCCTCACACTAAATTTCCTTTGAAAGTTTCTTGTAATAGCGTCACCAATACATCTCGCACAAAGCCTTGCAGCCTCTCCGTAGCCTGGTAGCTGAGCTGTTTCCATGGCGACGAATCACGTTTCACAAATTGATGCAGCTACCTGAGCTATCGAGTTTGCGTTGATATGAGTAAACGGCTAACATGCGAGCAAATGCTAACTCGGGTGTTGACGAAGGTCTGCTCTCTACCGAGTGCCCGATTTAATTTAGTTTTTTTTTTTCAAGCTAAAATAGTGTATTTAATTAGTACTAGATGTCTAAAAAAAAAGTTTTGACAATCCTGGTGTCTCATCACCACCAGATCACATGTTTATATTAATCGTGGGTAATTCAGTTGAATTAAAACATTTTTTTATTTTATGTCATTTCAAGACACTTTCACAGAGAAAAACCCGACACCTCCACATGAGCCAGCAGTCGAATCTGTTCAGCAACTCGTAACCAGAAGCTGGAAGAGACTGAGCCAGACAAGTCAAGGAGATGAATCCCTGCTCACCTGATTGAAATTCCAGGTTTTCTGCTGGACGTTTGTCACCTTGTCACAGTTGAGGAGTTGAGGAAAGCGGCTGACCTGGTCGTCCACCACGCAGCGAGTGTCTTCCCCGGTGCTGCCCAGCGGACCCAGAAACAGCTGACCCTCTTTGGTGTAACGCCCGATCTGGAGACACAACCCACAACTAAAACTACCTGAAACCTCCCCCGCAGACGCTTCAGTCATTATCGCACAACACGCTAAGGGAAAATTACATTTCTAGAGAGACTTTCCTCTTTTTTCTTTTTTTTTTGCAAACAGCA
This sequence comes from Blennius ocellaris, assembly GCF_963422515.1. NCBI lineage: Eukaryota > Metazoa > Chordata > Actinopteri > Blenniiformes > Blenniidae > Blennius > Blennius ocellaris. The sequence continues at coordinate 3,466,206 of NC_137651.1, read as the reverse complement.
TTGCTTTCTGTGAACAGATGGATCCTCCAAATGAGGCTGAGGGGAAACAGACATTTCTTGCTCTCCACTGATTGCAGTGCTGAGACTCTCCTGCAGATCTGTGCTTGAGGAGAACCACGCTGAGTGCCGATGGAGCAGTTTGCACAAATCAAATGTGTTGTTTGTGTTGAAAAACTGAGGAGAGCAAAAAAAAAAAAAAAGAAAAGAAAGAAAGAAGTCTTGCACAAAATGTGACAAAATATTTCGCCTTCTGTCCACAGCGTAGGAGTAAACGTAGTAATCTGAGACAGAACAATGAATCAGTCTGGAGGGTAAATCTATTTATCTATCTATCTATCTAGTGGTGTTGAAATGAAATGCATTACATGTAAATGTGCTGCATGACTGGTGATTTAAACACCATTTGTTGAAGTCCTTCTCTGCACTCAGGATGAAGTCGCTTTTTAACCTCAGTTAGTTTTAAAGCACTTTTGCTGCCGGAGCCAAGAGTTGTCCCCTCAAGCTGAAAAGTGAGGTCCTGCGGGCCGGAGAGCCGACACCCGCTGACTCAGGAGTTCAGCAGAGGAAAAGAAAAAAAAAAAAAAAAAGTGCAGCAGAGAAACATTTTTATTTTGACAGCAGAAGTCCGTCCTAAGAGGATTTGAGCCGAGCCGCGGTGAGAAGCACAGCAAGTGAGTCACATCGCGGGAGAAGCACTCATGAGCCGTAAAATCTTCACGTTCTACCTGGGGACCCCATCCGTGGCAGGGGTGCAGCGTGGCGGTGTGGTTCTCCTTCATGCCCTGATCCATACACAGGTTGCTCACTTTGGAGTTACGGATCTGGAACCAAAGGTTGATTTAAAGAAAACGCACTTTGAAATTGATAAAATATGACACACATTATCTGGACTACAAGTCATTTGCATATGCCTCCACTTTCTGTTGCACATTTGATCATTTTTACTTTAAATTCTGCTTTGTAACGGGGGTTTTTTTTTTTCTTTTTGACCACATTTTCCATGCTCTGTCAGTCCAACACAGTATTTATGTAAGTTTTTCTGTGGTACCATAGCAGCATACAGCCACCATACAGTGACATCTAGTGGTCACAGATGGTATGTGCCGCACAGTGGTGTTTTGATGGAGAAGTGGGTATATGATCAATTTTAGAATCAGTGGCATGTAATATGACGATTAAGTGAAAATCAAACCATAGTATTTGTTTAATGTCACATTATTTTGGGATAATTTAACAATCAGAGGCAGAACAGGGCAGGTTGTGGCATCATCATCATATAAGGAAAAGAATCTAGCTGGTGGATATTGCTGAGTGGTGCATCACGGGGGATTCTGAAGTGGCTGTAGACAGTGATGACTGAAACATTATTGAAAAATATTCGTCGTATAGACCTGTATTCCTACTGGTATCACTATATTGTGAATTATCAACAATAAACAACAACAAATATGTGACTCATCCACAAAATACTGTACTTTAAGCTGAGTTTTGACTCACCTCACCGTAAAACAGCGTGCTGTTGTACCTTCTCATCTCCGGGTAAACTTTGTCGAGGTACCACTGGAAGCTCTTACAGTTCAGACTCTTCCTCAAGGTGACGCGCTGAGAAATGTCTCCGTAATCGATGCCGTGGTTCTGCAGCATACACAGGAAATCATAGTAAATCTGCTGGTTCTATCTATCTCCATCGTTTCCCACTGCTCGGGTGGTCCCTGCAGCTTTTTCATCCCTGATGACTGTTTCCCTTCTTCTTCTTCTTCACTTGGGTTCAACGGCAGTTGCACTACCGCCATCTGCTGGTTCCAGCTAGTCCATACCTTTCGCGCCACTCAGACAGAAGGAGACAGACCAAGGCTTTCCTTCAATGCCTCAGTGACAAGTCTGATGTTTGAGGCTGCCTCTCTCACCTCCATAGGGATGTTCCACGCCAGGTACACGTTGGACTTGTACTCGTCCATCCAGACTTCGGCCACGCGCAGGGCGTTACGCCGCGTGTGGTAGGCGATGTTACTGTGGTAAGGCTTCTTTATCCGTGCGATGTGAGCCACCCTGGAGCAAGGAAGCACCTCCATGCTGCCGCCACACAGCCACACCTGCAAGAAGAGTGTGATATAAAGTCCATAGGGGGGCTTTTTTTGGACAATAAAAAACAGGAAATTGTCCCAAAAAAAAAAAAGTCAATGAATGCAAAATGATTATTATAATTTCAGATGAGATAATGTAGAAGAAGTTCCAGCATTGAAAATGATAAGTGTCTCTTGATTTGGCTTCCAAATCTGTTTAAAGATCATACATTTTATCTACTTTATTAAAAAAAAAAACTGCATATACTGAGTAATTTTTTTCACACCCTCCGACAGGCCGGTTTTGGCCTGCGGGCTCTATGTTTGACACCTCTGTCTAGACTTTACATTTCATCAAGGATTTCATTGCTCTTTGTGTGTCTGACACCGAAGTTCTCAGTGATAAAACTACAACAAAGGGCTGAAGGCCAGTGTTAAAGCTGTGAACAGATTTATGGCTACGCATTACAGAGGAATGGGATTTATTATGTGGTCATTTGAAAAGAAGCCACTTGGTTAAAAATATGAGCCTTACAAAAAAAAAGAAAAAAAAAAAAGAACAACAACAACACTTGTCACATCTGGGGTGATTGTGAAGTTAGTAGAAAACCACATAGCCGTGAAAACATAGAGAAAGCATCTTCCAGCGGTGCTGCTCCATGTGACCTATTTCTCTGCGTGGCCCTGCTGCGAGCTGCACACACAGGACCAGTCCTCCAGGACTCCTAATGGGGCCTCATTTATCAGCGGTGCCACGCTACGGTGGCCAGTGCTCCACTTAAACCTTCAGGGGTAAAGAGGGAGTGGGAACAAGAGGAAAGAAAAAGTGGGTGACACACAAACCCTGATGCCCAGCTCGATGTTCTCCCCCCCATACACGTCCATGCCGGAGTCCAGCAGACCGAGCTCGCCGAAGTAGGCGCGGTTGGCCACGAAGGAGCAGCCGATCATAGCGGGAGTACTGCCACGGAGGAAAGAAACCCAATATGAAAACAACTATATACACGTGTAGTACATGTTGCTCAGTGAATGCATTTGTGATCTGGGTCGGGGTTCAACCTTCGGCTCTGGAGCCACCATGAAGGACATAAACGCTCCCTGAAGCTTCCATAAAATGATTCGAAAATAACCTTGTTAATAAAAAGAAATTTCAACAATCTTTACATTACATTTTTTTATTTACTTAAAAAAATTATAAAACAGCAAAAAATGGCTAAAAGAATTGTAACTGCTAAAATTGTTAAACAAAAAAAGGAAAAATTAAAAAACAGTTGTTGGAAAAGACTAAATAGAGACAAAATGATTAAAGAATGATTAAAACAGCTCTACGTGCTAAAAGAGCTTAAATCATGAAACAAGTTGAGAAGAAAAAAACAAGGAAAAGCTAAGAGTCAATATTCCTAAAATGGATAATGGATTTTTTGCAAAAATTCAAAAATTGCTAAAATAGTTATAATAACTAAGACGGTTAAAAGTAGCTTAGACGGCTTAAACCAGTTTAAACCACGAGACATGGCACAAAAGGAAATTAATAAGCAAAATGACTAAATGGGCTGACTCTAATGTTTTTACAAGCTGAAACACTTGTAAAAAAATGTAATCAAATATCTTAAATGCAACCAAACATACAGTTTTTGTATGTATAACAAAACTATATATAAAACCATCTCAATGCATATATAAAATGTTAAACACTAGTGCGGTGAAAATAAAGAGGCCAATCAGATCATCAGTCGATCACATGAGATGGGAGATTCTCTTTAATCGCTTATTAATCTTAGTTAATACTTAGTGTGAGACGAAGCATGAAAAACTTCAACGAAGATCAAATTACAATTTATGAGAAATGAATCGTCTACCTCCTGTAGCCACTGCGTTTGTACTGCTGGTTTCAGTTGAGCTTTTCTTTTCTTTTTTTTTCTTTTTTTTTGGGGGGGGGGGGGGTGTTGCTTGCCTGATGGGGGCTGACATGTCCCCCTCGTCCCACCACTGTTTGGGCGGGCTGATGTACATGCACCACAGCTCCCAGTTGTAGCCGTGACCCGAGTTCTCGTAGCGCTCCACCTCCAGGGTGTCGTGCTTGATGTTGTCGATGGAGGGCAGGATGATCCTCTTGCGGTCCTCTTTTATTCTGGCCAGAACCGGCTCAGCCCTATTTTAAAAAAAAAAAAAAAAAAGAAAGAAAGAAATAATATAGAATAAAAACAGTGGACACGAGCTTCACAGTGCTTCCCTTTAAGATCAACACTCCGGCACCAACTTCAATCAGAAAGTCCCTCAAGCAACTTTATTAGTGATTCCGTTTGATTCAGGCTCAGTGGGGCTCTGGAGGGTTTGTGCTTGTTTATGCTGACTGAACTGCCTTGTGTACATCCACTGAAGGGCGTGCTGAGCTGGAAAAGCACCACGCGGACAAAGAGGTGTCAGCGGGACGAGGCCACAGTGCCATAAAAAGTCAAGTGGCTCCATTTTTCTTTTTAAATAGTAAATAAAAGCGATCTGAAACAGCTCTGGTAGAAATGCTATTGTAGCCTCCTCGATGAGATATTTGTCTTTCATCAGCTGGAGTTTTCTTGTCTTAAAAATTATTTTACTCTGGTTCTTTACATTTCTACTCATTTCATCTGTACACATGCTTCATCCACAAGGTGTAGAGCTGGAGGTGACCACAGTAAATCTATCTTATATCCAGTGTGAGATCTCAATCTACAAACTATTGGTGTGGACGTGCACTTCAGCATGTTTCAGTTCAGTAAGACTGAGAAAACATCTCAAAACCCTCCAACTCAAACATGGACAACATGAAGATAGACGAATGTGTTTCCAAGCTGATATTTCAAATTACATTGTGGATAACATGGAATTATATATGAAAGTACACAAAAATGCCACGTTAAAATGTTGTTTGAGTGTTTTAGTTGTGGAGGGAATACTGAGAAATGTATTAATGGAATCTCTTGTGAAGCAGCCGGACCGAACTGAGGAAATTGCCGGCAGCAACTGGTGTAAAAAGTGGCAAAAGATGGATTTCATATTACACAAGTTATATCGAGACAATACCGGACTCACTCACCAAGAGGGCGTGAACTCCACATGGGCGTCAAAAAAGCCCGTCACCTCAGCGGTGGCCGCCTTCCAGCCCTCGATCCGGGCTCGGATCAGCCCCTCTCTCTTCTGGTTCCTCACGATCTTCACCAGGCCGGGGTAGCGCTTGTTCACGTACTCCTCCAGCGGCGCTTTCAGCTGCTCTGTAAGTGGGATGAGCACATGGGTTGCACCCGTGAAATATTTACAAGATCTTCAGAAAAGCCAAATGAAAAACGTTCTAATAGTATAAAATTTTCTTACTTTTTGCGCATATTTATTTCAGTTTCGCCAGACAGAAAAAGATACAGCACCTGAGAGTTAGCTGGCTAACGCCCTGTCCATAGGACGTCGCCATTTCATGTAACCGCCTCATCCACACGGCGCAGTGTTTAAGGAGCCTGAGGATTTTTATTTAAAATTTTTCTAAATGGGTTCCAGAGTGGAGTAATTTAAAAACGCCACCTCAGCTTTGACGTGTGGATGGACAAGATGCACATTTACTTGAAACGATGATGTCAGTGACCCTCTCTGCGTCGTAACTTAATAACAAGCACAACAACAGAGGCAGCAACAGGAAGAGATTCCAAATCTCTTCCTGTTGCAAGAGTACAAACTGTTCTGACACCAAAAGGCTCTCTATCATATAATATTGTTTGCTCAAGCTACAGAACAGGACAAAGGGGAAAAGAAAAAAAGAAAAAACTACGCACACAATAACAGCAATGGCGGACTGCATGCGGCAGATGGAGCTGCAGAAGCTACTGATGCTCGTCACTTTAATAAGGTGAGAAGTTGGGTTTCTCAAATAGGAGGATTTTTGCATGCTGTCTCTTCTCTATTTTTGGTGTATTTCTGTGGCATTACAGCGCCCTCTATATAGGCTTGGCACATGTACTACATCATTTCGAGTCATTTCTATGGTGTCGGGTGGATGGGGGAAAAAAAAAAGAATGATGGGGAGAAAAAAGATAGTATTGGACCTGAAGGCGTGTTCACATTCCCCTGTTTGAACCAGACTGGAGTTCTCGCCAAAGGAAAACCATTTTGTTTTGGTGAAGTGAACACGCCCACCAACTCCGAACCGGAGCATTTACAATCACAAACCATCTTTCTAGCGGGTGGGAAGAGGGGGGGAGACAGTGTGATGTTGTGTGCAGTGCATTCTGGGTAGTAAACATACAAAGCTAACAGTGTGAATCAGAAGAAGCAGTCACAGAAAGAAAAAGCTGGAAAAAATGTGGCAGGCAAACGTGGAGTAGAGAGGAAGAAGTAGAGAGGAAGAAGTAGAGAAGAAGAAGTGGAGAGGAAGAAGTAGAGAAGAAGAAGTGGAGAGGAAGAAATAGTGAAGAAGAAGTAGTGAGGAAGAAGTAGAGAGGAAGAAGTAGTGAGGAAGGAGAGAGGAAGAAGTAGAGGAAGAAGGAGAGAAGAAGTGGAGAGGAAGAAATAGAGAGGAAGAAATAGAGAGCTCGAAGTAGAGGAAGAAGTAGAGAGGAAGAAGTAGAGAGGAAGAAGTAGTGAGGAAGGAGTAGAGGAAGAAGTAGAGGAAGAAGTAGAGGAAGAAGTAGAGGAAGAAGTAGAGAGGAAGAAGTAGAGAGTAATGAGCTCATCGTTATCTGGCCTAAAGACTAAATATTGAAGTTGTTTGTGGCGACCCATGAGCCATGATCTAACTAACCCAGCCACCATGGCAGCGGGACTTGCACTTTTGGTCCGGACCAATCAGTGAGCCGTGATTCTTCAGGTGACAGCGCCCCCAAACCAGCAACAGATGTACTTGCATGACATTTTCCAGGAGGTTTGGTTGGGTCTCAAAAGTAATAGTGAACATCACCCGAACTGAATTAAGGTGTGAAAATTCTCAACTCCCCTCCCTCCCAAGTGAACCAAGACCCAGACTATCTGAATGTGAACGGTCCCTCAGTCTTGACCGTGAGTGTGTGGGACCCTGGTTCGAATCCCTAATGTGACCGTGTAAAAACTAGACAAGTCTACAGTGCAAGATGCAATGACTCAACCTTTGTAATATGGAGCAGCTGAACAGACACTTGCAATACACCCTGAGACAATGTCACACATATAAGCAGAAAAAAAACAAGAATCTGTTATTTATAGATACAAAGAGCCAAACAGAAACTGAGACGTGACATAAATCAGCGTGCTCGGCCTCCCGCGGGGCCTTTTCAAGCTCCAGCACTCTCCAAACAACACCAAAGGGAGTCTGTGGCTTCCTGAGTGTCAGCCACCGATACACCTTTGATCTCTCCATCAACTCATCAGGCGTTCCCCTTCCGGACCCAAACACACACTCTTCCTCTCCATCACGCACTGAAACAATCCCTCAAACACATTTCTTATGCTCTCTGTTTCCCCATGCAGACTTTTATTTATTTCTTACCCACTGAAGCTCTTGATCGCAAACTCATTCTTCATGCTGTGTTTTCCCCCCTCACACACACACACACACACATACGTATGAAGTGACAGGGGCCGGGTGATGCGCTGCACGCAGTGAGGGGAGGGAGTGTGATTTGTTTGCGTGCCTCGCCCTCTGTGCCGCCGCAGCCTCGTCCCCTCGGTGATGGATGGATGGCCGTGAGCCAGCGGAGAGGGGTGCAGCAGAAGACGTGAGTTCAACTCTTCTCACAATCGTTCACTCCTCCGCTCTCTTTTCCCGCCTCGCCGTCCTTTGCACTTAACCCCCGCTGTCACTTGAAGATGACGAAAACACACGTGGGTGTCAAGCTGCTCTCTTCTCACTACCTCGAAAACCCGGGAGACAAAAAGTCCCCCACACTGAGGAGTCCTGGAATCGAACAAGGGCACTCCCGCTGTGACGCAAGAGTGACCACTACACTGCTTTGTGCAAAGTCACACATCAGGATGAGCCGAAACCGAGCGATAAAGTTTGACATAAGAATAACAAACACAATTAGGCGGAATCCTTTAATGACTCTTTACTCACTTCTAGTTACTCACTTCTAGTTACTCTCTCAGTAACCGTATTCTAACATGTGTTGAGCTATCAATTCTATACCTGTTCTACCATAGGCAGTGCCGGGGGGGGGGGGGTCATAGCTCCACCTGGGAGAGCCATTGCACCCCCATGATGTTCTGATTCTGTTTTACGATATTTAGATTTGTGTGAATATTCCTATTGTCTGGTTTATTAATAAAACACCACTAAAACATGAATTTATTTTATCAAATTTATTTCACTGTGGTCTGATTCAGCCAATTGGTGCAGCGTATGTCTTAACCTTTGAACTTGCCACTTCCTGTTCACTGCGTAACTTACTGATAGAATTAAAACGTGGAGCACAGTTTTGCAAAAAAATGCGCCTTCGCCCTCAACCTCAACAACCGAAGCATCGTTTCATTATGACATCTAATGGTGAGTGTATGATTACTGCTCATTTGGTGGTTGACATCCAAATTCTGGCTGGGTGTTTATGATGTCAATCCAGCCATTGAAATGAATCTTTTTCTTTCAGTGGAGGTTTTGGTGACTGGCAGTAGGAGTTAGGGGTCTTTGTGTGTGAGGCCAAAAAAAACAAAAAAAACTGCTGTGTGTGTTTTGTTTACTGCTGCTGTTGTGGCTCCCTGTCAGTGACATACTTGTGTTAAAGTTTACATCCAGTGGTGTGTTGAAGTGGCAGTCTCGTACACCTTTCATCTTTATCACTCTGGCTAAATACCATGTGTATTGTGTACACCCCTTCTCTTTAATGGCTCAGAAAACTTTCTGCAAATTCAATGTTTGTTGATTTTTTTTGTACTTTATATTCTAAAGATGGTCTAATCTTCTGGTTATAAAACAGCTAAATAAAGCAACACAGCTAGTATTGCTAAAAGCAGATTAAATAACCTCAAAAAAGAAAAACAGGTAAAATGGTAAACTCACAAAAATAGTCCAAAAACATTAAAATTGCTATTATGGTTGAAGAAGATATTCAAAACAGCTTTAAGTAGCTAAAATAATTAAAATGGCTACAGTGGAAAAAAAATCAATTTGTTAAAATTGGCTACAAAAGCAAAAGAAAAAAATGCATATAACATGTCTAAATTAAAGCTATGAAAAGCCATGTATCAATTTTTTGTATGTATACTTTCCCCCCTTCATTTCAGTTAAATAGTGTGTTTTGCGAATTCAGACAAATTCTAACTTTTAGTCATACTAATACTGTCTGCTTTACTATTGTTATTTACTGTGTTTATAAGATGTTTTCTTATCTGTCTTTACTGTGATGCACTTTGTGACTCTGCTGTCTGTGAAAAGCACCATACAAATAAAATGTACTTATTTACTTACAATCAGCAGTCTTAGTAATAGTGGTTAAAATATTAATAGAAGTTATAATAATAGCAAAAGTAAATAAAAAAAATAAAAGTAATGGCGCATAATAGTAGTCAGAGTAAGGGTAGTCGTGTTAATACCACTACTGTTAAAATGGTCATTTTAACTAGTAGTAATAATAGAAAAAGTAATAGTAGTAGTAATAATAGTATTGGTGTTAATTCTATTTAGCTACACAACTGAAGATATATGATAAAATCAGGGCATAATTTAGGCAATGTTTATGAGAATTACAGAGGGTTGTCCTGTGGCTGTATCACTTTGGTAAGAAAAGAACGGAAAGAAGAAGAGACAGATGAAGGGAAAGTCACAAAGCGTTCCCCGACAGACGAACACGGTGTTGGTTTTGATCTCTCACAGGATTTGTTGACAGTGTGAATTAGATCATGTCAGAGCCTTTTCTGAGCCTTCATCATCCTCGTCGTCTCGTATCCTTCCTCCCTTCTCCTTATATTTTCTCTCTCAGATATTCATGGCACTGCGTCTCCTCCTCTCTGTCCGACCTCATTTATCTTAGTGCCTCTCCGTCTCTCTCTTCCTCTCCGCTACTTTCTCTAATAGCCTGAATTTGCTCTTTCAGCCTCTCCTTTCATTCTGCCTCTACATCTCCGTCTCCTTTCTACTTTGCCTATTTTTAAACACTTCAAACCGTTTCGTTCCTTGACCTTTTCCGTCCTTCCTCCTCCCCCCGACGAAACCCCTCCTCCGACACCGACTCCCCTGTATCTTTCCCTCGCCTCCTCCCCTCCTGCCTCCTGCCTCCTCCCCCCTCCATCCCTCTCGCCCCACAAAGCTCAGCCTGGCAGCCCTGCCCAATAAATAAGACACAGACAACTCTCCTGTGACATCCAATTGTGTCTGCCCTGCAAATATTTGACACCATCAGTCACCTCGGCAAGCGGCTCTTCAGAAGCAATGGCCACCACCTCTGTCAAGGAGAGAGCCATCCTGCTGTCACGGAAGGAAAACGCCGCCGTGCAACAAACACATTATAAAGTACAGCGCCACTATTTCCAGGGGTAAGTGTGGCTTGACAGAGGCTGCCACGTTGACTCACTGCAGGGTGCACTGGAGAGTCGGCTAGTTTTCACACAGTTCCTGCTTCAAACACGGGACTCCAGCTGAACTCTAACGTCCCATATTGACAGTTTTTCAACAATTTCACATCGGTGTCAGAGGTCAAACATTATATTCAAAGTGAATTCCCCCAAATCCAGCCTTGGTCCTCAATTCCAGCCTAAAAGTCCCTCTAGTGATTCTACTGAGAGCAGGCTGTTTGTGTCTGTCCACGCCGACTCCGGGCCCGTTTCCGGGAGAAAAACTATCCAGTGTTTCAGAATAAGTGGCTTCCCTGTTAATCTGGTAACAATTTAGTGTCCCTTGTTGCTGCTCATAACAGATGTTAAAAACTCGACAGGAATCAGTAGCCGTCCCGATGAACGCCTTTTAACAACATATACAACCATGTTCCTAAGTGTCCTATATTTTGTGAGAATTATTTTACACATGTTGTGAGAAGCAGCAGTTATGGATGCTAAAGGAAGTCGGGCACCATTTAGGACTGAAACCAGTTAATCCGAAACGATAGAGTTTGGGGGCTAATGTTGACAGTGGAATTATCGGTCTTGCTTGCAGAGACGCTGTCGTTCAACCAGTTTGAACCAGAATCAGACCCAGAAGTAGAGACTCCTAAAGATAATTAGTTAAAAATATTGTGAGGGAAAATCTGTGATTCACATATTTGAGCACACGTTGAGTAAAAAGTGGAGCAAGTGAAGGAGATGACGGACTTTCTTCACTTCTGGAGCCTCATACAGGCTGAGGACACGCAATACAGTTGGAAAACCATTCAAATGAATTTTTCATAATACGGGCCTTTAAAGAATGAATCCATCATTAAATTGACCTACACTGCACCTTATGCACCGGATAAACTCAGAATAATGTAAGAAAGACTATTAAAATGATCTCTATAGGTAATTTCACGTGCATTGATCCATTTTTTTAAAGTTTTATTTTAGGTATGGAGTGAAGTCGTAACTGAACTTACAACTGCAATAATCGAGGAACTATTGAGGAAACCAGTATTCTTGTTTCCTCAATAGGCTTGTTGGGTTTTAATATGTGGCTCTAAACTGTGTGAGTACCTGTGGTTACATGAGGCAAAAGTACTCACCATATATACAATTCAGTCTGATTACATTTGCACCAAATGATGGGAATGGGGGTGTGGTGTAGTCTGGTTTTTGATCAAGGCATCGTCCATGTAAACAGCCCCACTGATTACTTCCTACAGCCGGAGCTTTGCGTGCAAAAAAGTGACCCGTACTGATCTCTTCTATTATAATTTGAATCAAAAGAATGTTTCTTCGATGTTGCAGTTTCTAAAACAAGAAAAGAAAAGAAAAAACACAAGTGTAATAACTCCAGTTAAATTCTTTTTTTTTAACACATCCAGGTAAAGCTGGATGTTGGATTCTATGCACATGCCAAAGATATCCAAAAATGTGGACTGGTGAGCTCTTCAAGCTACAACCTGCTTTTTAAAGTCAGTTTTGATTTGCTCCAGTGCTGTTGCACCCCGTCTGGTAAGACACTGAACCCCCCCCCCCCCCCCCCCCCAAATTGCATCCACTGAATGTGTGAGTGTGCAGGAACACGTGTGTGAATTGAATGGGTGATGCTGTAGAATGAGATACACGAGAACCAGAAGACCTTCTGGAAACCTTCTTTTGTTCTACGTCGGCCTCTACAGGCAAGAGCTTAATTGGACTGGAAAGCCATTTAGCTCCGCTGGGATGAGGGAGGGGAAGCCTTCCGTCTCTACTGACCGTCGTCGCTGTTGTCGTCCACCAGGATGATCTCTTTGAGCAAGTGAGCCGGCGTGTGATTGACGGCCGAGTGGACGGAGCGCAGGATCACTGACAGCGCCTCGTTGACGAAGATGAAGATGATGGAGATCTGCGGCAGGTCCCTCGGGTAGGTGACCTTTGTACATCTGTGGAAACACGAACAGAGACGCGGCACCATCTGTAAAACACACTCCTTCCCTTTTCAGCCGTAAGAATTCATGCGTTGTGGACTCTGCACGCTCCACTCGTCGCCCATTATTACCACAAAAGACCGAACTGCCTCCACGGAGCGGCTGATATCTTGTTCAGTGGAGCTGAAAGGGGGAAGCACATGCCTCTTCCTGTTCTACTGTAATCACATGGACTTTTTTTTCCTCCCCTGTAAATTAGTCTATTCACCGAGTGTCTGCTGCAGATAGACGGTCTATTTTTACCCCTGTTTGGTTCAAACAGCTCTAATGAAGAGGAAAGAGGCAGGGCGAGGCTACGGCTCCCGGTTTGTGAGAGGAAATGCCTTCCTACACTTCTCTCGTCTATTTTATTCTACAATCTCCTGTTCAAATTGAACGTAAAGGGGTCACATTATGCAAAATTTACTTCCTAAAGGTTTTCCAGCAGTACTAATCGTCCCCATACCTGAACGACGCCCCAGAAGTGAAGAAAGTGTGTCCTCTCTCTCCCTGGATTGCTTCAGTTTTTAAAAAAGTGTGTTGCTTCAACCGGCCAATCAGAAATCAATCCCTATATAGTGTCATCGGGGGTTTAGCCAATCACAATCAAGGTAGGCTCCTCCCACAATTAGGCAGCTCTGCTCTGGCACATGGCACCACGAGAGGAAGTACTTCCTCCTCTTCCCATAGATGGTCATGTGTGGGCGGAGCCAGTCCAGCTCACACAGACACAGCAGATTCTGAATGCAGCTCCTATGATCAAATATTCTCATGGAGGAAAATCACGGAAAAGCTGGATTTGGGGAAATTAACTTTGAATACAATGTTTTTGGATCAACAAGACCTTGTGAAAGTGTTGAAAAGCTGCATAATATGACCCCTTTAAATCAATTATATACTGAATACAGATGCTGTAATGAATTTGATGATATTTTTTAGTTGTGGCATTTGGGAGCAAACACTAAAAAAAACAAAATGTCAACAATTATTTAAAGTAAATTAAAAAAACATGTTTTTTTATTCCTTTATGCTACATCTTAGGTATTAAAAAATACAAATGCCAGTATTGAAGTTTGAATAGCAACGTGTTTAAGGAGATATTACCTTCATAGACACGTGCATCGGAGATACACGTACTATAATGTAGAAAAAATAAAGGAAATTCGAAGGTAAAAGACGCTACTGTAACTATGGCAATACTCGTCGAGAACAGGAGGCTGCAGGGAGAGTGTTTCTCCTGACAGCAGTGTGTAGCAGCGTGAGTTATCGAAGTGTGAAGTCCTTACAAGTACATCTTCATCTTCATCTTCAATGAGAAATGTGTGTTGAATTCAGCCTCTCACAGATGGCTCCTCTGACTGCAACGCGTTTATTTCCCATTCCTTATCGAATCTCATACACAGAACGCGACATACGTGTTTCATGTTCAGGTTTGGATCAGTACAAAAATGTCAAACGTGTCAAATTTATGTGAAAATCGTTTGGAATGCTTCGCACATTTTTCTCGTTGACGTTGATATGAAGAAAAGCTATCGGAAGTTATTTTTGACATTTCTTGATGAAGGTTGTTTTGTATCTGGTGGCAGCGGCACGTCTCGAAAAAGGTGGGATTATCCATTATCCTTCCATCTTCTATAACGCTTACACACCATCATCATTGTGACTTTAATGTCAGAAGTCTGGCTTTTTTTCCTCAGAATTCTGAAGAAGAAAAAAATGAAGTGAGATTAAGGTCTCTTTCAGAGGCAAGGTGCACAGGTTCCTATCCGAGGCACTGGTTTATTTTTAATCTTTTTCTTTCTGCTGGATTATTGACATGGGACTGGGAGCATGCAAAAAGTGCAGAAAATTTGGGAATCGTGTACTATGACATGTTATGTTTTGTTACGTTTTGTTATGATTCAGAAAACTGTTAACGGGAAAAAAAACTGCAAAAAAAAAAAAAAATCCCATTCAGAGTGGATGGGATTTGGATGAAAATGATTTTTTTTTACTTTTACCAGTGCTCGGCTGCAAGCGGCAGGCACACACAGAATTACATCTGACATGTCCTCCTAACAACATATTGTGTGTGCCTGTCTCTTTAAGAGGCCAGGTGTAGAAAAATGATGAGACTTCTTAATCTTTTTATTTTTCATCCAAGGCTAAAGGAGGCTAACCCTTCCCTTAGATTATTGAGAATGTAAACATTCCTTACCATGGCCGCCACTTAATCACTTCCTGGGTTAAGGAAAAGGAGATAGGAAAGGAGATAGGAGGGACTATTTGGGCGCAGCCCCTGACTTCCTCCCTTTGAATTTCCCACTTCTGTGATTGTGGACTCCGCCCCTGATTGCTTCCACCTGTTCTCCTCTCCCTCATGTATAAATGCTCCTTGTGTACCTTTATTGTGTTGCCAGTTCATTTTGTTCTGTCCAAGTCTTTGTGCCAGGATTCCAGGTTATTTCAAATTTGTGGTCATTCTTGACCATGTGAGCGCTTTTTCTTTATTGGAATTCTTTTGTTATTGGTATCCTTTTGAACTCTGAGCAAAATGAAAGACAAGATATCAGTTTTGAGTCCACCAGTTCTGTCTGAGGTCTTAACAGAGGGAATGAAACGCAACATCAATTACTAGGTTTTCCTCAAGAGATTTCCAAACATTTCTCAGAACTTCTTTGTGTCGCTTTACTTGTTTTCTCCCAGATTGGTAAACTTGCGTCCATGTTTACATCTGAGAGACTTTCCCAGCTGAAAAAGCTCTTTTTATTCCCCATTTGTATCACTAACTTGCAGCATTTTGCAGATTTTCTTCCCACAGTCCAAAGACATGCATGTAAGGTGAATTAATTACCTTTAATTGGATTGAAAATGTTCCCCCTCAGAAGATAAACGTGTGGGTAAAATTGCTCTCCATCAACGGCTGTCATTTTATGTTCTACTGTGAATGTTTTTCTATATTATACATTACATATATTTATCAAAATTACAAATATTACGGTATCTATTTTATTTTCACTCTACACATTTTTAGGAGTAAGAATGCATGAATATACCAGCCTTTAAAGGCAAGTTAACGTGTAGCACCATTCGGACACAAGATAATTCAAAGTGCTTTATTGCAACAATGCAATAAAAACATGAAGAAAATTAATACATTAAGCAATAAGATGGAGAATAAAGTCAAAGATGCTAAATCTATTATTTATTTGAAAGTCTGAGGTGATAATCACGGTCTGATTAAAAAGAACTGAAAATACAAGTCCTGTATCGCCTTCCCATAATATTTTAAATATGAGTTTGTATATTTTCCTCTGTGCTGCTCGTCTGCGTTCACATTTTCCGGATCGACGGTGTTGAAGGGACCTTCAGTCCAAACGCGGTGGGTCAGCGTGGCTCCCTGCTGCTGCTCAGCCTGAAGACATCACATCACAGCACAACACGCTTCATATGCAACTTTGATCCCGGCGACATGAAAGACACGAGTGACAACTAGGAGCGCTGGATTCGGATCCCGACACCCGACCGTCACACAGAGCGGGAGCCGGTGGCAGCAACGGGCCGGGAGCTTTATGTCATCATCAATGACTTTCAGAGTGAGGGTCCGCTCCTGTCTCCGGCAGCCACGTCAGCAGGACGCCGTTACTACAAGCTGGGCGAAGGAAACCTGCAGCTTTCAGACACGGCGCACCGTGTGGAGATGAGGCTGCACACGCTCACTCGACAGGCACACTAATGTGCAAATTCATCAATTCAGTGTGTGAATGAGATTGGAGGAATGGGTTCTCTTCCTGCTAACACAAGCAGTGGCACATGTGCTCACTTTGCTGGACTGCATGCCCAAATGCCTGCAGATCAATAAGCCCGACGGTGCAACTTCATCTAATATGAGAAGAGGCAGAGAGGGAGGGAATGAGAAGAGTCAGGTGAAAAGCTCCACCAACAATGATCTCATGCACATGAAGTCAAATGTTTCATTCAAACCTCACAGTGTTCACATACGTTGATATGCACTTCTTCAGCTTGTCAGTATTGGACCATAATATTCTTTATTGTCTTCGTAATGTCTACAACAACAATAAAGTGTCATCCTGTCAGTGCATCATGCAGAGAGTCGATATGACATTGGCTAAAATGGATAAAACCTAGAATTAAACACCACAGGGACACAAATAAACAATCACACACAGGGGTGTTTGTAGACTCACATTAAGGAACTCCTCAACTCTTCCTTTCCACATGCACCACTGCATGTGTGTGATTTCGCAGTGTTGCAGGGGCCCCATTAGGGGGATTCCCAACACGCTGTTGCAGTCTGAGGGTTTCTACCTGTGACATGAACCAAATGTCAGCCACTTCTGGTACGACCACCTTCCAGCCATTAACCATTGACAACAAGTGTGTGTGTGTGTGGGGGGGGGGGGTTAGTGGGATTCCTCATGTATTGTCAAAGAGATTCCGTCATATTGTCACTGATCCAATCCATCCAGCTCAGGGCCAGAGGCAGTTCCTCCCCCACCGTGACACCTCTGATTGTAAAACAGCTTATGGGATTAGAAACGTGTTTGATGGGTTATTATTGGATGCAGCACAGAGGCTAGTTATCACTGCAGGGTGAAAATAGCTTTTTTTTTTTTTTTTTTTTTTTTATTGCTTTACCTGATGACAGCAGTTCAAACGGCGGGTGTTCAGGGTGGGAAGTGTCCTTCATAATGTTCTGAACTATTTTTCATTCAGCAGCCGGGGAGTGTGTAGGTCAGGAGTCTGAAACCTTCATGACCGAAAGATGTACTTTGTCACTTTCCACCAAATCAAATTGAAGTGGAGCCACAAAACACGTTTAACTTGATAGAAAAATGGTCTCCTTTGTCGTATTTATAAAGTTTCAGTTACAGTTTAGGATGGTAAACATTTCTATACACTTTGAGCTGTTTTTGGACCTGATTTTAGTGGTTTCAGTATTTTTGGACAATGTTGACATTTGAGCTTTTTTTGCTCTTCTATTAGCAGTTGTGCGTGCTATATTTTCCCATTTTAACCCTATTTCTTTTAGAACATCTACACATTTTAGGTTTTTGTTTAGTTTATTTGTAGCTATTTTTCTCAATTTTAGATACGTACAGATACGTTACACTTGAATCACTTATCTGGGAATCTGAGTCTATGTGAGCTTTAATTTCAGTCAAGAATTTTATATGAACTTCCGAAGTCCATCTTTACATCGCATCATTTAATTGGTACAAAATGCTGGTTCCATGTTCAAAGATGGAGCCTGCATCACTTACCATCTTCCAATTATTGTTTTTTTACTTTAATTACATTTATCTACATTTATCTACATTTAATATATTTATTTATTACAAATTACTTTATCTTTGTTTCAATCTTACTTTTTTGTTTCTCTTAAGTAGGTTACCTCACTGTTTGAATGATTTCACCTTTAATATTTAATTAAATCTTTAATCATTATTTTTTGTCATTAAAAGATTTAATGGCTCTCTTCACACTTTTCTGTCTTGGTTTTAAATTTAGTCCATGTTTGGGTTGAGATCAATTTCCCTTTTCAGATATGTTGAATTTGATATATATGTTACGTGTATAATTTATACATATATAGGCATGTGTATACTTGGAAATAGATTTATTTTGTGTTAGTGCATTTTCAGAAAGTATAGATTTAATTATTTGTATAGATTATTGCATTTTGTATATGTTTCTGAGATGTCTGAAATAAATTGACAAAAAAATATAAAAAATTCAGGTATGGAGACATGGTGAGTAACCTCTAAATAGCCTTCGGTGACAGAGAGCTATTTTATAAAATAACTGGATTTTCTATCAATGTAGTGAATGTACACTTCGAGACACAGCATTAATTATCATGTCAGGTAAGTGTCCTCTTTCTTTTGGATGTCAAACCACCACTACACTTTTTCTTTTCTTTGTCAGATAACCATTTCTTAGATTTGTTTCACCTGAAAGGCGTTGAATGGAGGTTCGTCTGAGAAGCCCTGCAGCACTGACAAGAAGAAGAAAAGAAAAGAAAGAAAAAAAAAACGCTTTTCACTCATATCACGATGTGTTTTTAGGGTATAAGCTCTGAAAGAGGGTTCTCCGAGGTACTCGTGTAATAACTGTAATGGATGAAACCGAGGTGAAAGCTTCGGCAGTTATGATGTCTGATTCTGTACACCTGCATGGGTGTTATGAGATGCGACGAGCCGACTGATTGGCACCCGGCTGTGAATTATCCCGTTACTGTGAAGCATTGAATGAAACAGCTGAGGCCAATCAGCTGATGTAGCTCAGATAGATAAATGGATAGATGGATAGATTCTCCCTCTCTCAGGTCTTCTGGAAACACTAAAAAGCAACAGGCTCCTTCCTCTATAATCGGTTCGGGTATCTGAAGTGAAGAACTTCCCTTACAATGCAGAAAAAAAACCACAAAAAAAACCTCGAAACTATAAAAAGATATCAAAGCACTCCCTGCTTGCAATTACCACCGTCTGCGTCGTCGTGAGGAAAGAGAGAACGGTAGAAGTCCGAACAAGACCTGTAACATCCACACGTTTGGGGATGTTGTGCAAAAGAAAGGCAAAGCGAAAACAGCAGCTGCGGAAAGGTTTATCCGCCCCTGGAGTGACGGTTGGACTGTTTACCGTGCAGCACAGATATATAGACTGGGTCTGCATGGACAAGTCATCAGGGGGAAATCTGCTTTGCTTTCGCATCTTAAAAACGTGTTGTCTCAAGTCTGCAAGGCGGCATGTGGGCCGTGCAGCTCTGCAGACAGACGGAGTTCAGGTGGAGCTCCTCCTCCACAATCAAACTTCATGTACACCCTGATAGAAGATGAGGTTGTGAGGGTCCACGGTATTGGTATGTCCCCCTGTATTTCAGCATGAGTTCCCGTGTGCTGTGAAAGTCAGGTGGTATTCCAGCAAAACCCTCACACATCTGCAGCCAGTCTTTTATGGCTCAGGGACCTTTTGCGTGAAATTCGGAAACAAGCTCCAGATGTTTAGCAACATAGGAAATTGGAGACTGTGTCTCTGAGGAAGTAATGTAGATTCCATATGAGTCTCATCCTCACAGCATGGTGAATGTAGAGGCTCTCTTCTGTCGTTGATCGTATGCATTTGTGTTGTTGAGTTGAATATACCAAGCCAGTAAATCAGTGTATATGTATATATGGAGCCATTTAAAACTGAAGTATTGCAAATGTATTTGGTTCATCGCAAAATCCAGAGCATCAACAATATGACAACATGACATTTTTTTGTGCAAAGAATTATGATTACATCCTGCAAATGTTCACATTCAACAAAGTGTCCACGAAACCTAATTACTTGTGATGCAGAACACTCCAACAGGAAATTAGTTTTAGAGAAAAGTACACACACACACACACACACACACACACACACACACACACACACACACACACACACACACACACACACACACACACACACACACACACACACACCGAGAGAATGCAAACCAAGGCACTGCCACTGAACAAACTATGAACTTTCTAAGTCATATTCACTGGAAAACAGCAGTGAATATCTTCTTTACTTCCACATTCGACCCTTTGACGGACCTGTTCTGGCCCATGAGCCATATATTTGGCACCCTGACATGAAACCTGTGAATGACTCTTCTCATGGATGAGAAGAATCATTCATGCAGGCGGCAGGTCTGCAATGTGACATCAGATGATCTTTTCAGACTGAGGGATCAAGATGAGCTCCACCAATGACGAATGCAAATTTCACACAAGGCGACACGCTCACACCTCACTCTAGTTCCTTCTCATGATCTCAAACAGATATTGTCTACATTTTTCTGATTTCAGAGTTTCTATAGCAATACAGTTTGATTGAATGATTGAATACCTCCCTTGATCACACAGAACCTGGAGCCGCTGCAGTCGCTCAGAACTATTTTCAGTGTGAGAAAGAACAAAGAGTCCCGATAGTGATACAATAACGCCTCAGTATGGCAGAGTCTGTGTGGGATTACATAAAGAGACGGAGGGACGGGATCTATGAAAGATCTCAGAATTGTGGAAACCTGAAGCAGCACGCAAGAGTGAAATCACTGCATTGAAGACTATAGATTTTTTCTCTCTGGTGAATTTTTCCTGCATGCACCTCAACCACTGTGAATGAAGTCCACTCCACACGCAACCAGCAAAAGTTCACCTGCCCACTCTCCTCATTAAGAGCGCTGTGTGTGTTACACAATGAAACTGGGATACCAATGTGACGTCAAACAAGTCAGTGGAGGCAGCAAAGTGCTGCAAAGAGCTTTCATTAACGACACGGTAATTATTCAAACTTGACCTCGAGCTGTTTGAAGAAACACAGGCAGGGGTTTCTGGACTGTTCTCACAACTCTGGTGAGACCTGCAATATGACCTGTCTGCAGGAACGCCTGAAGAGATGCAGATATGCTACAACAGGTTTTACGGAATCATGCATTTTTACATGTGCACAGGCTGCATTCACTTCAAATTACCTTCCCAAACAGAAATCGCCAACATTTCGCAAAACAACTGCACACTTTCATCAACTAAATGGATTTTCAATACTCTCC
Source organism: Blennius ocellaris (assembly GCF_963422515.1). Classification (NCBI taxonomy): domain Eukaryota; kingdom Metazoa; phylum Chordata; class Actinopteri; order Blenniiformes; family Blenniidae; genus Blennius; species Blennius ocellaris. Next base: position 3,445,094 of record NC_137651.1, on the reverse strand, counting down.
ACTGGAGCTAAATCTGCATCATCCAGAGCAACATGGACATATTGACATGCAACCATGTTGCTACTGATAAAATATTTAAAAGTTATTACATTTGAAAATGATGTTTAACCCATCTCCGTTGATCTCGGATGCAGGGATCTTGAAGATTCCCAATATTTTTTTTCATTCATAACTTTGAAGACGTTGCACTCACTTGCTTGGCCGGTGGTCTGGTATTGTGCGATCCAGGGAGATCCTGTCACTGAGGTAGGCGTTGTAGCCGTACTTCTCCTTCAGGTATTTGGCTTTGTCCTCCTCCGTTGGCTTCACCGTGGCGGGGAGGCCACCTTTACCCAGACCACCGAAGCCCTCAATCAGGCCCAGGGACTTGGACAGACCTGTGCAAGGCAAACAAGAGAAGATTACACGTCAGGATGCTTTAGCCCAGCCTGAATCGCTCTCCTCTCGGTAATTTGCTCCATGGCCTGCGGCTGATAGCCCGCTTCGCCATCGCAGCTCCCAGACTCACGTGGATAAACTATGAGCACTCCCAGGCTGTCAGGCAGGGGGATCTCTGGGCTGATTGCATATTGTTGCAAGCACAGGCACAGATTCACACAGAGGATGTCAAGATTAGAAACTATGCACAAAAAGTGTGATTGGTAGATTATTTCTTTGTTGTAAGCCTGTTTTAATATGCAATTCAGAGCTGAGCTTCATGCCATGTGGATTATTCCCATTACTAATATTTGCCAAAACTTCACTGACGCCAAACAGCTACTATTTGTGCATAGTTTATGATAGGAGACTTACTAAAATGTATGCTTATGCTCGGCTCACAGAGGAAAACACCTTTCATTCAGCCCTGAACGTTTCTTATTCAAGCTGCATCTGAAGAGTGTGTTTTGTATTTGTGGGTGGAGGAAAGATTAAAGTGGTTATCCGTCAGCGTGATGAGCTGCACTCAAAGCTACTGTGTTGGTAAACATCCTGCGCCCCGAGAGCAAAAATCCCCAAAAGCCCCGACTCGGACCTGTTGGAGGGGAGACATTGTTCTCTCAGGCATCAATTAGCCACAATTCTGCACACAGCGCCGCGAGCCAGAAGCTGCTCTAATCTGTTTCTCCATTTAAACTCAATTATGACACTGAGGAATTAAGCGCTTTATTGGAAATTAAACCCACTACAATCTGTGTTACCGCAATGAATACGTTTTTAACTGTCCGTCGGTGACATTTTCAAGAAAGCTGGTGCGTTTAGATTTTCGAGCCGACTGCACAAACACATCAGACACTGCAAACGGCTGCTCGAGTGATGTCAGAGGCAAGCAGGACCCAATAATTAGCAGCACAATAGCCCATTACAGACGAGGCACAAGCGGAATGAACGGGCTGAAAGAGTCTGCTGATGAGCTTTCACTGCAAAACAACTGGTGGCCGCCCACGAGCCACATGTTACAGTTTACTGTATTATACTTTACTTGTTTTCTTTCATCATGATGTCATATGTGCAAGACAAGTTCCAGAAATGAATAGTCTTCATGTGTAATGGTAATCTAGTATGGAATGAAATTACTTTATTAATGTTTTGTCTTTTTCAAGGTAAAAAAAAACACAATTAAATTAAATGCTTAAATGTTAATTAGTCTTTTTCATTGAATTAGTTGCCATAATTCTCTTGAATCCTGTCTCAGCATTAAGTTTATAACTTTTCCTTGAATGTGTCATTTCCCAATGTTGCCAATGAATGAATGGATGAATGAGGATGAATTTAAGGCAGGCGTCTGCAACCTTTATGACCAATAAGGCCATTTTTGACACTTTCCACCATCAAGTTTAACAGGAGCCACAAAACATGTTTAACCTTTCAAAGGAGGTGAACACAGCTGCCATTCAAGCTTTTTTTGCCCTTTTTAAGTTACATTTTTTTCCAATTTTCCATTTTCTTTTCGAAATTCTATTCATTTTGGATTATTTCAATTAAAGCTTAAAGGACCCAACTAAGCACAGCAGTCAGATTAGTTTATGGAGGCTTGATTGTGACTTTGTAACATTATGTCAGGGTTCCTAGAAACAGGGGAGCATGTCTGATATCGAGAGTCTGGGGCACACAAAGGAGTTTGCAAGTATGCAAATCACAGTGGAGGAGGCCAGAGATGGAATGTGGAGTCAGAAATACACTTTTCCCACCATTCCAATCATTTCTTTGTCAAGGCGAAACTAAAATGTTACGAATGTGAAGTCTGAAAGCACATTTGTTCAATTCTGACCATTTTGGGTTATTTTCATTAGAGGAGGGGGGTCAATTCGTGATTTTCTGTACCCAAGCCAGGAAAGAGTGAAGAGCTGCAGGCAATTCTGGAGTCATCAATTAATATCAACTGCATGTAAACTAAGACCTTCAGAGAGCTCAACACGTCCACATGCTGAACAATTGTAGAGCCTGTATTAATTAAAGGCATGCACAGGGAGAACATGCAAACTTCAAGTCCTCTGGTTTTCGGAACCAACCACTTCTCTACGTGTCACTCCAGTTGAACGAGTGTCACGCTGCTTTTTTTTTTACCATTGAGCTGCCTGTACACCACGTCCTCCAGCGAGCTGAGCCTCTTCAGCAGCCCCTCATGGCTGATGCCGGGCCCCTGCGCGGTGCCGTTGGCCCGGGGCCTCTTCCAGTCCGCCGGAGCCTCGGGACCGGCGGGCTGCACGCTGCGGGCGCTGTTGCACCTGGCCCAGAAAGTCATGAAGCCGGCGAGGGCGAGCACGTTCAGCACCAGCAGAAGCCTCCATCGTCTGAACACGAATGCCATGGAGAAGTCGCCGGTGACCGGGCTCCGGTGCGTGCAGAAGCGGTAGATTCAGGTCTCCCCCTGCGGGCGATGCGCTGCCGCTGAAGGCTGCGGGAATGATGCACAGCCCGGTTACAACTGCAGACCTGAGGCTACACAGAGAGAAGAAGAAGAATTTTTTTTTTTTTTAAGACCTCAGGGAGCATTAGGTTAGTGCGATCCCGAGCCTGTGCACAGATTTTTGGGTGGGTTATAAACGCGCTGTCTTACCATTTGACACGGGGGTTATTTTAGGTTGCATCCCCCCTCCGGACGCAGTTTGGGGCGCCAGGCGACCGAACGGGACGTGGACGGTGCAGGAGAGGGATGGATGAATGGATGGATGGCCATCGGCGATCATCCGTGTCATGCACTCGCGATGTAAGACAAAGGCATCAGCATATCCTGAGCTTGAAGGAACAGATACTCCTCAATAATTTAACAGCGAGGAGAATACCAGGAGTCCCTTCTTTTCTTTCCTCCTCTCTCTCTTTTGCGTCTAACTGTGATGCCTGGTGAGGGCTGCCCGCAACGACAGGAAGAAAAATCCCCCGGAGAGACTCAGGGAAAACCTTGGTCAAGCAACATTTGTGCTTCCCGTCTGCTCGCTCATCGTCTTCCACCCGGACACACGCGTTGAATCGCAGCAGCCTGCGCGCATTTTTGAGCGCATTGAGCGGCTCAGGCGCGCCGCCGCCGCCGCAGCAGCAGCAGCATCCTCTCTCCGGTGGCACAGGCAGGCAAATCCGCGGTGTCTTCACATGTTCTCACGTTTAATCAGCACCCGCAACGTTTTCCTGTTATTTTACACGCCCCTTCTTGTTTGCTGCGCCCTGTTGTTTCCTCCTGTTCCGCCCGGAACGCGCAGAGTCGGCCGCTCCGTGGGCAGGAGGCTGGAGAGGACGCTTCACTTCACAGCAGGTCGGAGGGTGGCGTGTGGGACGGGTGGGGTGGGGTGTCGGCTCACTGGTACCCAATTATCTACAATTACACAACATTTAATATATGCACATGTGAGAGGGGTTCCCAAAATGCGGCTCGCGGTACTGATGCGGGCGCCTCGGCTCAAGCACACGGTGACGCCTGCAGTGCAGAATCACCTTCAACCCAATAAAGCAGGGAGACACAAGCCAGTCCTGCATTAAATCACAATCGCTCTCCATCCATTCTTCTGCTCTTCCAGGGGTCTGCACCATTGATAACCCTGAGGAGACATTTCTGTCATTTGCCTGGAGCCACAAAACACACTTTAACATTTCCTATATACAGTAGTTTCGAAACACATGGGGGGAAGTATCTTATGTTGCATTTCTAAAGTTTCAATAACAAATCATGATGGTAAACATGTTTTAATAACATTTTCAGTTGTTTTTGTACCTGATTTTAGCAGTTTCATCCTTCTTTTCCAGCATTTTGCAGATACTTCTGAAATTTTACAATAGAATAGAATAGTATAGAATAGAATAGAAATTCCTTTAAGCATTGCTCCACACAGAATAAATAGAAAGAAAGTTGGATATCAAATAAGACAGGGCAAGAATTTAAAAAGTAATGCTAATATATGTCTTAACAGTGACCATTATACATTTAAAAGTAACAGTGTTGCTTTTACATCAAATTAACTCGGTTTTCGGTCTGTTGCCATAGCAACTTGATGATGGCTTGGTATTCAGGTTCTGCATGCAAGTAACTCAAGGTTCACATACTGAGAGTTGATTAAAGTTATTCTGATCAGCTGTTCTGGAACAGGAAACGCAGGGTTTCATCTCAGATTGAGTCAACGGGAGTCCCCCCCCCCCCACCCACACACACACACACACACACACACACACACACACCCCACCCCTACCCCCCACACACCCCAAGGAAGCCACTACAAAAGCACTAAAGACCCACTTGTGGCTCCACAGCCACAGGTTGAAGTTCTCTGCTTACTGCTTGTATTGTGTTCAGGACAGTGGGGGTGCCGGAGCAAAATCCAACTATAGTTCACAAAAGGTTACACCTGGGAGAGGTTCACAAGATGCTCAGAAATGTAATTACGTTCAAGCAATGTGAAGTTTGAGAGGATCTCCATGTTTCTCATGGGAATTTAATAGTGCAAGTTGTCACTTATTTAAAAGTGGTTCCCTACCTGAGAACGCAGCAGGCGCCGAGCCTTATCTGGCTCTGAGGTAGTCAAAATTAGAACCTGCACATGTCGATTTAAAAGAAGAACAAAAAAGGGAGACTTCATTGAGTCCATACCTGACTTGAAAATCTGCACTGCTTTTCTTCTTCTTTTTTTTTCATTTTAAGGTCTCTGCATTTGTCTGGATAGTTTTAACTACGGGAATGAACTCAAATACACTTTGCATGCATAAACATTGTACTGAGCTTGTCTGCAAAACAGCTCAAGCGTACGATGAATACTTTATAAGTTTTCACTGAATTTGAAATAATGTGCTTTTTGTTCAACAGACAATTTGAGAGGATTAATAATCATCTAAGACTTAAAAAAAGTATAACACTGCTTGTCATCAGTAAAAACTAGAGATAAATCCATTATAAATCAATTAAACAATGGTATTGTTTTATCGACAACTTTCTAATAGTTTGTAGTTTATTTTTTGCTTCATGTTTAAATATTCATTTGGTTGTTTTTTATTTTGCTTTTCTGTTTTATCCCCTTTGTCTCTAAAATGTTGCCAAATTTTGTGTTTTTGCAGATATTTCTGACAACGGTCCAGCTAAACAGTGTTTCACATGCAAGGATAGTTTTATTCTCTGTCGTCAGGCAAATAACAAACTATGTTTACCTCTCTGGAATTGAGTTGATGAGAACATGTGTGTATCTTCTCTGCCGTGGTGGGCCGTGGATTGAGCCCTGTGGCACTCCATTTCCAGGTGGAGTTGAAAGGCTATAGATTTGGCAGATTCTACAGCAGAGAAAGGAATACATTGTGGCGGGCATAGCGTGGAACTGACGCCGTGAAGTATTGTGCGGGTTTGTGCAGAAATGGGTCACCCAAATAGCTGCGATGAAGCAAGGAGCTCAGTAACTCTGCAGCTTACAGAGAGACACGCCAACTCTGATCCGTGTGTGTGTGTGTGTGTGCGTGTGTGTGTGTTTGCGCGTGAGAAAGGGAGAAAGAAGAGTGTAGCGAGATCAAAACCAGCGCGAGATTGTGTGAGACGAATCAGGAGACAAACAGAAAGAAACATCAAGGGAAAAGAGAGCGAGAGAGCATCAGTGAGACGCACACGAGGAGGCAGAGATACAGAGGGAAGGAAGGATTGGGTGGAAAGCAGAGTTTTTAGAAAAGGTGGGAGGAGAGCGTAGACACTGGGGAGGAATCAGAATTCAAAGGGAGAAAAATTCCTAAAGCAGTGGAGAGAGGCACACCGAGATGCTGGAGAGAACAAAAGGCCCGAAATGTAAGAAGGAGCGATTGTGTGACGGCAGCACTGAAGACAACTGGGTGAAATAGAAGTGCAAGAGTAGATTTGACTTGATTTTTGTTGAAAGGGGGCGAACGTGATAGTCTCCGCTCGAGTGCCCCTGTCAACCTCGCAAGTGCTGGACAGTCCAGGCCTGAAGTGGACTAAATGACTAAACGCTCTGCTCTCTGCTCAACCTAATGTTGATCTGGGCATCGGCTGCCCTACAACTACATTTAATCATGAGAAAACACAAAACTGTTTACACTGTGGTTTAACTTCATATTTCTAATAGAGGCTAAGAAATATGTTGCACAACGCATGAAGTTCAACAAAAACAGGAACTTTTTTTTATTAGGAAACATTTTCAGAGTACATGAAGTAAGTGTTGGTATTCTATTTTGTGATAAATGTATAATTTAAATCACAAAAATGCAATATAGATATTGAACTAATATAATGACCAAGATCAGTTTAAAATGTAGTTTTAGACCCTCCAATAAAATGCCTAACATAAGACATTATAAACACTTATTGAAAAGTTTAAAATGGGTCAACGATGTACAGAAATTAATGATTAAATACATGCAGTCTTCCAATTATGTTTGTTGCTGTATCATTGACCTGTGTAGACTGTAATAAACTGTGAGAAAAAATAAACTATATTAGACTTTAGAATCAGAACTGATGATTTCGTCTTAGCATTCACATACTAATAGAGAGACTCAAGAAGGTTGAGGGATGTGTGAATGATCTCCTCTCAGTTCAGTCTGAGAGTTCTAAGCTACAATCTCAGCTGTGACCATTTGCTTTCCTTTTTAAGATGAATAAAGTTTTACTTGATTATTAAATTGCTGCTTCATTAAAGTAAAGCTGTTAAGTGCAACTTGAAATCGGTTACATTTAACCCACTGAGCCCTTTTTTTTTTTTTAAGTTCATATTGGTACATTAGGAAAAACACATTACTGTAACCTTGAATCACCTTGGATTAACATGTAGTTAAATGAGGAACTCTCTCTGTTGCAGCCTGAAGAAATTGCAAATATAAAACTCCCGCTTCAGGCAAAACATCTTTATCTCTTATTATTGGCCCACGGTGTTTGGTTTTTCTGACTGTGTGAAGCACAAAACAAAATAGAGCCCCTTTATCTTCTAATCTACTATATCTGCACTGTAAAACCCCACAGTACAGAATAGAATAGAATAGAATAGAATAGAATAGAATAGATCAATTTCAGAGGGGAATTATTTTTCTTTTTTTTTTATATGAATAATTAATTAATTAATTTATTACAGTTATAGTTATTATATACTATATATGGGATTCATAAAGTATTTTTATTCTATAACTTGAATGGTTAATACTCATTATCAGTAATGTAATATAAATAATGTAATTTAACACAAAAATGAATTTCCATCATGGAAACTAAACTGAATTCAGCACATATATCTGTGCATTGCATTGTGATTTTAGCGAGTTACAGCACCTCACTAACCCTTTTCTTTGAGTCGACTCTTCTATGAAATTGCTGTCCGCAAATGGTTTGAGTGGAAGTAACTCATCAGACTTGAGTCAGGATTTAGAGACACAGAGAGCCTAATAAGTTGTGAACAGCTAAAAACAACTTAAAAGTCCAAACTTATCCATTTGTTTTCATGCAAACAAATACAAAAAAAATAGCTGAACATGGGATTAAATCTGTTCACAAAGTTGGAGCAACGTAAAGTTCTCAAAGAACACTGATTAAAGTGTCATTATGAAAAAAAATAATTTTTACGGTGTGGTGTGTATTTTGGTGTTAGCAAGTTATCTGGGTTATGCTTTTACACGAGCTGCTCTGTGGAAACTTTGATAGTTTTTTAATTGTTTTTAATACATTATTGATTCAGTGCTAATTTTAATAACATGAGGAAGATGTTTCCAGTGTATTAGAATGATCAATAATGATAGATTTCCTTACTGTAGTGAGACAGAGAAACAATTAGGGTTCTGCCTGAAACAACACTGATCTTTTCATGTCAATTAAAAAAAAAACCTCTAGACACTGTAATTTCATTAACAGACATCAAATTCAAAAATATTGTTTAATGACATTATAATACTTTAGTTTTTACTATTTATTCAGTTGCAATCTCAGAATTTTTCTAGTCTAAGCAGCTGAAATGATAATTAAAAGAGCAGAAAAGATCTGACGACCCAAATTTAACTGATTTATCATCTGAGGGAGTTTTAATAAGTGCTCCAGGATTAAACTCAGTGTTGGATTAAAATGGATTAACATAAAACAAATGGACTCATGAGCTTTGAGAGGTGAGTGAGATCAGAGCAGACGTCTTCCTAGTGACTCCCCCTGGTTGTCTGTCAGCAGGAGGAGGAATCCCCTCACCTCCTCTGGTCACAGCGGGCAACAAGGAAACATCAGGACAATGAGAGCTCGTCTGTGATCCCAGTGCAGAGTGGAGAAAACTATTCAGCTCAATTTACGTAGGTCCAATTGAAACACAGTCATCTGAAGTCATTTTTACAGAGAAAAAAAACCCTACTTCTGCTCTCAAATAAGCACAGGAAAGAAAAGGACAGACAAAAAGCAAAAAAGCAGCAAAACCAGATGGTCATAGCAAAATAATAATCCACTGTAGACGTAACCCCTAGCGGGGTCTAAACCTACAGCAGCGTCACTAGAAAACAGTCCAAGGTGGCCTGAATGACATAGAGAAGATTCAAGTTAAAGCACGTGGCTGCGTCCGCCTCCTGTCGGTGAAACCGCCGCTGCAAACTAGGATCCTGAGTCAGAGTCACACAAGAATCTTCACTGCAAAGCTGCCAGGAAGAGGAGTTCAGGAAAAATAGAACTATATTTAAGCCTTGGCCAGTTCTTGAGACTTATGTATTTCAAATATCTGAAACTGAGACCTGGACCCACATGATAGGAGCTTAAAAGAAGGATTTTAATATTAATTGTATTCTAGATTTAACAGGATGGCAATGAAGAGACGAAGCTGACATTGGAGTGATGTGATCTCATCAATACTCTCACTGCAGCATTTTGAATCAACTGAAGACTGCTTAAGCACTTATTTGGACATCCTGATAATAAGTGCTTTCTTCATTCAGTTTGCAGTTTTTTTCTGCGTCAACCTTCAGCTCAAGTCTCTCTTTTGTTATTTTTCAAAGTTTAAAGACTATTCGGAAAAAATTTCAGTTTACAGTCGTCGCCATGAATAAAGATAAAATCAATTGAAGAAAACTGAAACATGGAAAGGAAAATAAATAAGAGCAAATATGCTTTAGGTACAATATTAAATGTATTCACTTTATCAGAGCAGCTGAACCTTGTGCAGATGCAGTTGACCTCTGCTATAAATAACATGGAAACTTTCCTCAGCATGTGACTCTGGCGCACCAGCGACAGATCCGCTACGAAAATGTACCATGACCAGGCTAATGCGATTCTCCGGCAGACTTTAGGAGCTGCTGAAGAGGATCTGAGACTGAAGAAGTAAATCACTGCACTGTGTGGAGGAAGAGGATACGACGTGCTCTTCTTTCACCACGAGCTCCTTTCATTTCTGCCCGAGCGTATGTAGCGCTCCCAATGGGAATCCATTGTGATCATGGCGGGCTTTAGCAAAGACAAATTGACCTTCATGTTGGATTTGACTGGTGTGGGTGTTTGTTCCTCTTCCGTGGGATTAAAGTGGGTGTTGAGCATGTGCTGGAGGGGGTAACAGACTTCCGCTAAGCTCCGCCAGAGAGATGAAGGTCATCACCACATCGTGTTTCGATGCGCTTTGATCTGAAATAACCAACGGTCTTGATGTATTTAGCAACTAAACTAAATCGAACATTTGCAGATTCACGCCCTACTACATCTCTTCTTCCATCATGGCTCTTAAATATTTCACTGGCAGAAAAAACAAAGTTATTGTTTTTATAATGATTGTCACCCATAACAACACAACTTTGCCCTCGCCCAACGATTACGTTTCCGTCTGCGTGTCTTTACTTATTGCTACCAACTTTCCTCAAAAACTGCTCCCTGAAAACTGCATGAAATTTTCAGGGATGATTTGCCGTCATCCAAGTACCAATCGATTAGATTTTGGGACGTTAACGGCTAACCGTTTCCGAAATAATCCCAAAACACTGTGATAAAATGTCCCATACATGCGGATTGGAGAGGCACCTCATGGTGGAGCTCAAAGGAGATCAGCATCTGTTGCCATGGAGACGCTCCCTGCTCAGTGTTTTACACAGCGACGTTGCTACCTGAGCTACTGAGTTTGCATCGATATGAGTGAACGGCTATCGTGCGCGCTATGTTAACTCGGTTGGCCATAGTTCTGCACTCTACAAACCACTGCTCCCGGGGCCAGAAGTCTCCGTGATCCAGCTGAAGCTGGGCCGGACACAACACGTCTGCATTTCAGCAGAGTGAAAAATGTGCGGATGATGAAGGCGGCAACCAGCACCACACCACAACAAAATGTGCATTCAAAACATTACCTTTGTATGTGGCTCGAGACGCAAGCCTCCCACTGGCAAATCTCATGGGCGACCAGTCCCCGCTGGCCTCGCACAGTCTGTCGCTGACCGGGAGTGGATATTGCCCCGGAGCACAGTGATTGGTCAACATGCTGCCCTTCAGCCCACCATGAGGAGGAAACACGGTTAATCTATGCGACATGATGGTATCCCTGTCATGCAGGATGCTTCTGTTGGTTCACTGTCTGTTTTCCTTATCACAAGTAGGAACTCAACTAAATGAGAGTTTTGTCAGCACACATTGTATATAATGACAATGAAATTATTCTGATCTCTGTGATACAGTTTGTTTGTCGTGGTCAGCATTTTTGCCTCACAGTGGAAATCTCCACAGCTTGAGTCTGTCCTTCGACGCCTTTCTATGTGGAGTTTTCATGTTTTCCCTGTGTATGCAAGAGTGTCTTCCCATAGTCCAAATGCATTCATTTGAGGTAATTGCTGTCCTTAAAATATATAACATTTAAATAAACTTATACATATACATACACACAATTTTCTTATCTTTCTGAGTTAGCTCACACCTGTATGTTTTTCAATCTTTTCTTTCAATGTAATTTTATATTTGGACTGAATACACTTGACGCGACTACACAAGAACTGAAACACTTATCCGTCTGCTATAGTTGTTGCAGGGTGGCAGTGGGTGACAGATGATTCCAGCTGATACATTTAAGAAACAGGGAGGGTTGCCAGTCTATCCATGGCTGAGCAGAGTGACGGACAACCACACGCACACACATTCACACCTAGAGTCAATTTTGGACATGTTAAAGTATGTATTTTGATTGAGGTCTTACACACTTCAGAGTCACTGATTGACACACGTGCCTCTGGAGTGAGTGATGAAGCCAGAGTACTCAAAGAAATGCCACGCAAGCAAAGCACACAAACTCCACACAGAAACGCTCAACCATCAGATTTAAAACAGGAACATACGTGAGTCTGTTGTGAGAAAATGGTGCTGACCACTGTGCTGCTCTCCACAACATTGAAGCCATCCTTCATGACATCACTTTGACATAAATGCAACATACAAGCCTCTTATTTGCCTCCTGAAAAGGCAATGGAAAATGAAAGTGTGCAGGAATTATTTTCACCTGAGAATAGGAGACATTTCCACCTTTGATGCTCTCCGTTACTGAGCAGTTCATAGGCTGTTGATCCTCGTAGTAGTCTGCCTCAGGTGTAGTCATATTCCTTCATGGAGACTTCAAAACAATCTGTACAAATGTTTACCTCATAAGATGTCACATCTTTTTTGTCATAGATTTCATTTTTAAAATTCAGATACCCGATACTGTCGCAGGAGCGTGGCCGCTTCTCTCTGGTCTGAGATGGACAGCCAGATGTTGGGGAACGAGGTGAGGTTGTAGCTGAGACCTCGACACATCTCTGCCTCTATGAGCTCACACGACGAAGCTGGTTTCATGTGGGGGGAGTGTGTTTTTCTTCCTTTATTTTTCTGTCTGGATTGTGTGGCTGAATTACCAGCATTGACTTTTGCTGTGTTGGAGGATTTTATTACAGCCTCAGTGGGAAAATAGTGAACAATTATGAGAAAACTGAAGAGAAGAGCTTTTAGACTGCCCACCAGACACACAGCGCCATTCAAGACCTCATCCTGGATGATTTTATCACACCGCCGGGCCATTTTAAAAATGAAATCTGTGACAAAAAAATATCCGCCATCAGACCCAGGTTAATTTGATTTTAACTGTCCTTTTGTGGTTAAGGTGCTGATGGAGTTGGCGTGCTTCGAGCCACTGCAGAGGTTTGTGGGATGTTCCTGCCGCAGTGCAGCCCTCAGGGTGGCATCCTGCAGCCCTGCCGCTCAGTCTGCTCCTCAGCCAAGCCCTGGATCTCTTCTCCTTCAGCTGGCCCTTCAACTGCCACCTCCTCCCGGACTCACAGGACCCCATGGAGTGCTCGCTGCCTTGAAGCCCCACAGTAACGATGCACAACAGTTACCGTCATGGTGTCAACTCAACAGATCTTCAACCAGGAGATAACAGATTTTAGGTGTGAAGCGTGCGTGAGGACCGCAAAGCTTACGTCACACACTTGAGCCCAGGTTAGACCGATTGTGTCTTTTCCGTTTTTGGTGTTATGAACCAGAAGTAACGCAGGACTTCCCCATTTGTGCCGACTGACTCAGTGACTAGCCCATACAGATCTGCATGTTTATTGGACGCAACCTGCAATAATGTGATAAACTGGAAGAGGCTTTGCCTCCCCTGCCTTTCATGACTGCCCATCACTGAAACAGTCCCAAAACGCACCAAAGTTTTCTGTGTCCTTTTGAAAATGTCGTGTGAATTGATATAATTTCGCTTATATAGGTATTTTTTCACTGCTTCAGTCTCAACTGCCTACACTGGCAGCATTTTGGGGTGTTACTCAAGGGCACTGACATTAGATGTGGTGAGATGGGGGATCTTACCTGCAACCTTACAGTTGGGAAACACCTTTCAAAGTAATTCTCATAAACACCATAACAATGTTTGGCAAGACAAGAGGAGGCAGTATCCTTACCTGAATTGTCTGAACCATTTCAAATAATCATTCAGCTAATTTGTAGAATTATGTTGTAAAATGTTATTGATTGATTCACTCTCTTTCTCTATTCTACCCCAGATAATCTTTATGCCTTTTCTGTATACCCACAAACTGTAACTTACAGCCCCCCTTCACACCTCTATCTTGCAGTGCCCAGTCGCAATGACCAACGTCATCCCTCAGAACCCTAAATTGAATCAAAACGCCTGGAGGATCCATGAGTCCGACTTCACCAACCTCTTCCTCCAGAAGTGCTCCAAGGCCTATGTGCTGGTCGGGGCCGTCCCCTCTGCAGACAACTGGATCGTCAAAAACAATGTGAAGCGCGTCAATATCCCAGATTACCTGTGGAATGCCTACTGCTGTGTGGACAACAACGACAGGCCTGTTCAGAGCGGTGCAGCCACGGCCAGAAACACAGAGGACAACATGGTGCACAAGGTCTCTGTGGACCAATGGAAGACTTTCTGCAACAGTTCTCCAATCAGCCAGTAGGGGAGCTGTTTTATAACAGCTGCAGGGTTTAAATCAAAGCCACAGTATATACTGACTTGATGCCACTTGCCAAGCAAGTGAAATTATGATATTTACATGAATGATCAATGATCTAAAAAGAAATATAATCTTGATATCTTAATGAATAAAGTATTACAGTCATGATTTAGTATAATCATGTAAAATGACAACAATACAGAGATAAATACACAATTAAAAAAGCAGCAGTGGGGTATTGTGGCTGTTTGCCAGTGTCTTTCTTAATCATACATTAGCTTCTTATTACATCTGGACATTGTTCTGCCTACAGGACACATGCACATTTGTTGTGACAAAGATCAGTTGACAAGATTCTTTTGTGGCGCTTTTCTTTTTAATCTACTTTATTTGACAACGTTTGAATGTAAGTAGTTTGTGCTTCTTGCATTTACTTTTTACTGTGTTGACTAATGAAGTAAGAGGATTATTTCGAGAGTCTTATTGTAATAATAATAATAATAATAATAATAAACAGACCTAATCTACTACCTAATCTAATTTCCATAATTTTTAGCTGCATAAACATTTGAAACAGAATGATTAAAATCTCTTTTCAATGCACCAAAAATTTTAAGAAAACTTGTTCAAAACTGCAGTGTTGACAAGACTTTATTGACTCTTAGTGTTTCAAAATCAATTCCTGCATTTTCCAGGATATTTCAGAATTATTATTTGTTTTTTTCATGCTTCAGATTGTGCAGTTAATGATTATCGTAGAAATTCCCTTTGACATACACATTATTCACATTTGACACCAATGAAACAATCAACAATTCTGTTATACAGACAGATAATCCACTCACTGTTCATTTTCATCTATCATGTGGATCTAAATTAGTGGCAGAGTAACATTCAGGCATGCTTGGCCATGGGGTGATCACTCCACAGGGGCAGATGGGAGAGTTTCTCCTCGGTATCTTTTTCAATGGGCCAGCCCCAGGCCTTAAAGAACGTGGTCAGGTTCATCCCAACGTTCTGTGAGAAGGTCTCGGTGTACAGGTTCATCTTTCCTGCGTTGTCAGTAGGGACGTTGCTCATGCTTTGGTAGGCAGAAAAGACTTTCTTAAAGGCATTCCAGCCAAACTTTTCTTGAAGCTGCAGGACAAAGACAGAGAGTGAGATTTTGATTAGGCTACAACAACAACAACCCAGAAGTGATTTGATATACATAAAAGAAAACAACCCTGTAACATTTGAGGAATTTATTTTGAAATTATATTAAATTTAATGCAAGTATTTGTATCATTGGCGCAAACCAGAGAACCTGGGGTAAACCCACACACGTGTACAGGAAGAACACCTGACATGAAAAGCCCACCAACATGGACTCAAACTGGGGATTTTGTCATTGAGAAGTGAGAGTATTAACCACTGATCCCCTATGCATCCCTCAGTGTCTATCAATGCTGCTTATATTAAGACTCCAGGTTTTAATGTATTCACATAAAAAAAAACTGTTTTGAATAAACTTCTTCTCTGCAGTACTACAATGCACCAAGAATTAAAGTAAAATGTTTCCCTGACCTGCAAGTAGGTCTCAAGAGCTGTCCACACATTCCAGTTGTTGAGGTTTCTGCCGGTTTTGACATACTCATCAACGCAACGCTCGCGAGATTCTGAGGTCATGGAATTATGAGCCTGCATTAAAGACATCAAAAGGAAAATTCTGCCACTGAAACACATTCATGACAAAATGCAGTTAAATAGTTGGCTGAAAGAGAAGATATTTACAGCACCTGTGCCCTGTTGACCCCCAGCGTCTCTTCATGCACGTACACTGTCCAAAGGTTACATGTGGCCTCCGTGGTGTGCGGCGGGAACTCCCAAGAGGCTCGCTGTTGGTTGTGTCCCATTTCATGAATTATTCCCCACAGACCTTTTGTTCTGGCATCGTTTGGTTTAACCAGCTTGGATGCAATAGATGAGTGCATCATGATGGGATAGCCTGCATGAAGCCAACCTGGAAGGAGAAAAATCACAACCTGTCTCGTTTCTTGGCCGAATGTAACGCCGGGTAAAAATGCTTTACATGTCATCTGTCATCAAAATAACCTGCACACTTGCTCATTCTGAACACAACATTTACATCACCGAAGTGAGAGGGATTGGTGAACTTTGCCCCCTTTAGTCGATGTATTTTTGCAGCTCCTGACTTATTTTCATTGCATCATTCAATGGGGGCAAAATTAGAATGATTAATGCCACTTCACCCGCAGACCAAACAAAACACAAAAAATAAATATATCTAAAAAAAAATACAACATCAGACCAGTCTATTGTCACAATAGGTTTCTGGAGGTCAAAGACGTATTGTTTGCTGTGAAATTAACAGCAAAAAAAACAATTCTTTGTATATGAAATGTCTTGGTTTATCACTGTTCTATCAGCAGGTCTTTACACGCCTGAAAACATACTCACCATGT
Organism: Blennius ocellaris; assembly: GCF_963422515.1. Lineage (NCBI taxonomy): Eukaryota > Metazoa > Chordata > Actinopteri > Blenniiformes > Blenniidae > Blennius > Blennius ocellaris. Next base: position 3,428,805 of record NC_137651.1, on the reverse strand, counting down.
GAAATCTGCACATCTGCAACGAAGCGTTCTTTGCGAGCAAATTTCTCCGGTATGACCGCCAGATCCGCAACGCCCTTCATGATGCTGTTCCAGAGCAGAGCCAGCTCGTCAAGGCGATCCAGGTCACGAACGACGCGTGACGGTACAGTCAGGATGACATTGTCAAACTCCAGCTCTGCCCAGGGTGCAGGAGCTGAGCGCAGCAATGCCCAGTTATCTGATGTCGTAGCCCCTACGATAAATAAAGGTGGATATTGGGAAAAGTTTACCGAAAGTTGAGTTATGGTAAATGTGTTTACACATGCCTGGGCAGATGCCCAAGCTTGACGTTATTTGTACTAGAGGTGATAAATAATTCATCAAAATTCAGATTTATCCTGTATCTTCTTCAAGCTGATTAAACAGAAGTCCTGCAGAGAATAGAATGCACTTCAAATAAGTGCAAAATACTCCACATTCCTCTATTCTACTTCAACATTAAACTCAAATTGGAACCTGGACTTACAATGGGGCTAAGACGATGTGCAGAAGCAACATGAATGATAACTATGAATAAATATGCAACTCCACCATAGATTTATGCTTTTTGCATGAGAATCTTCTGAAGCAATAGTGACCCAGACTCACCATGTTTATAGTACGGGGCAGACACAGATTTCTGAATGATGACCTCCTGGCCTTCCACGTTTGAGTCGACCGGAGCCACCAGGTAGATGAGCCCCCCCCACAGGTTCCACACCTGCATTACCTCTGAGGTTACTGGGAATCGCTCAGAAGCACTCGGTGCTCTCTTCAGCTCGGCGTGTTTCAGATAATCGGTCTGACAGCCTATCTGTACCTGTGGACGACATGAAGTGTGTGCTACAACTTCAAAACAGTACAACCACTGACTTCATTGAAATACTCAACATGTCGGTTTTCCTGTTTTTCACCATGGTCAGGTTCTGAAGGTTCCGTTGACCATGCATTACCTTTGGTTCGTATCACATCTCTGACCACTGAGCTTAATCCACTTGTCATCATAAAACCAAAAAACACCCACCTAATGCTTCAATGACATCACTCTGAAGACCAACAGCTCCACAGTTTCCCTTTCCAGTCACAACTGAAATCTTAGCTTCATCTTCCTTCGACCAGAACGGCCTTCTTATATCTCAAGACTATTGCTCACCTCCACCCATGTCTGTCTTTCAATCTCAGCTGCAGAGACCCTCATCACACCTTCATTCCATCTTGTCTGGGCTACTGCAACACTCACATCCTCCGTGGCTCAATAAGCTCCAGTACATCAAGAACTGTGCTGCTCCACTTCTTACCGACTCTTAAAACTTGTGACCCAATCACATCCGTTTTTCAAAACCTCCACGGCTGGCCAATTTACAATCCTCTCAATGACTTGCAAGGCTATTAATGACCTATTCTCATCATATCAGTCCGAACTCCTTCAACCAGCACACCTCAGCTCACACACTCTACTCAGTCAACACCACCCTCTTGTCCCACGATACTCACATGAAGCACAAGTCTAGCAGAAGAGACCTAATCTACAGCTGCTCCAATTATCTGGAGATCACTTCCCAAAACCTTCTGTGACTCCACCCTTTCTCTCCAATGTTCATATGATCAGATAAACATGTCTTGCTTGCCTAATTTAGCAGATAATTTACTACTCAATGATGCGTCCAGGACAATTTGTAGTCATTCTTTACCATCCATCTCTTGTTGACGATGCTTGTTGGCATGATCATGTAGGTCTTCATGCCAGGAGCGAGGTACAGACCTGTGCTGATCCACTCCTCTTTATCTAATACGCACAAAAAAAGAAGCAAAACATCCCTTAGAGGCAAGCTTTTAACAATCACAAGACATGTTTACTTTAATCTGATAAAAGTTAAGCACTGGACAAATGATTGTTGTACATGTTAATCTCGTCATTTGGCAAATTTGCTACAGAGACTTACCTGTTGTTTTGGCATTAATCTGGATCCTCTGGTTGTACAAGGCAGGCATCGCCGTGTAATTCTTGATCAGGTAAGGCAGGAGGGCATCGGGATCCTCAGACAATCTGTATACCGCTGTGGCTACTTGAAGGAGTAGGTGGTCTTTGGGACTTGTCACAGGCTTCTCCTCACTCACCTTGATATGGATTGATGAAAAACAGTAACAGACATGTGAAAAGAGTATGGTGGTATGAAGGTACCGTCATGTGAAAAAACATTAGGACACCCCATTAGATGTTTTGTTCCTTATCACGCGATGTTCACATATTGATGTCTACCCACATGGAAAGAACCTATACGAGGATATATGTGCATATATGAAACCTACAAGCAGTTTATATGCACATATATGCTGCATATATGCGTATATATGCCACATATAGGCAACATTGAGGTGCATATATGTGAATATACAGGCCATATAGGTCTCCTGTACTGCTTCTTTATTTCCACATATATATAGCCCATATTTCACTTTGGCAACTGTCATACATTATCAAGGCAATAACTAAGAACTAACTAAAAAACAATTATGTAAGAAGAACATATAGGTGCATATATGTACCTATATAGGTACCTGTATGCACGTATATGTATAAATATATGTGCATTTATGTACAGATAATATAGGAAAACGGTCAATTTTATATATGTCACATATTAAAAACCTATATCATAACCTATATTAAAACATATATGTTTATATAGGTTCTTTCCATGTGGGTAATCTCATTTTCATTCATCTCTGGAAAAGAAAGTGATTTAATTGCAGGTAAACAACAAAAAGGTTTTACTCATTAAACAAACAATATCCACAAAAATTTGAATTGTAACAGAGGAAAAATTGAGGCCACCTTTCCCACCAACAGCTGGTGTTACAGTTAGTGTGGCTGAAATAACTAAGTCCCGTGAGGACATTTTAGGGTTTTGCAGATTTCTTTTAGCATGTTGGCAGTCGTTTTGAAAATCCTCCACTTGTAGACTATTTTCAGTGGAATGAATTATTTCAAATTTATTTTGAGACCATTTTAAATCACTTAGCAGACTCATAAGCAGCGGGATTTTCTATCTGATAACCTCGGGCAGCTGTTTGGATCTCACCATGTTTTTCGCCTTCACAAACGGTCGGGAGCACATCAAACTACATTTCTGAGGTTTCCTTCAAAATGCTCAGTTATGATGTTCTAATCATGTGCTCCTGATGTGATACAACCGTGTTACATTTGAGCCATTTTAAAGTGGGAATACATGTGGGGGTGTCCTAATTTAGTCCTCGCCAGAAATCAAATGTTTTTAATTATTCAATTTTACAGAAAGTTTTGTTTAAAGTATTTTCTTCAGTTTTAATAATACATTTATATGTTTCAAAACTTTCAATTGTGTTAAAATTGAGATAAAATTTTCATATGTAAAAAAACAAAGTGCTGTACAGGAGAAAATGGTAAAAACAACAAATAGTTATGTTATGGTTAGTTATTTCAAGGCAGGACATATTGTTGAGGACTATTTACAATACAAGCCATTAAATTCCTACAATTTCCTACAGCTCACCTCTGGCATGCCACTCTTCAAGGTCTCAGTGAGGAAAGACAGGACTTGTGTGTAGGAGTAGCTGTCAAAAGCCTTCAGGTTCAGGTAGTAGGCAGACTCTTCTCCCAGCTTTTTAAGCTGCTGCTGCTCTTGGTTGGTAAGTTCTTCACCCTCAACAACATGGCCAACAAAGCGCTTGAGAAGATGACGGAAGTGGAAGTTGGTACTCGTGGCCTGGCTTGGCACGGCAGCATTGTATACTCCGGTTGGAGTAGTTTCCTTTAACACACTCAAACCCATTTTGTTCAGGATCTTGTTACCTGAAACAGAAGAAATGTTTTTTTTACGCGAACACATAGTAATGACAAACTGATAGTTATTAGTAGAATGTCAATAATGTAATTGTGTCCAAAATGCACAACAGTAAAAGTCGAATGATTAAAAGCATGTGGGATGGACTCAGGACTTAGAAGTACTGATATACAAACTCTTGTCATTGCCAGTTCATCAGTCTGAGGTTCGGCCTCATAACTTTGTACCAGTGTCATTCTGTTCTGTTATCTCCTGTTCTCTGTCATTCTTGTCTTGACAAACTGCATCCCTGAGGGTATTCTCATGACTGTCTGACCATTTTATTCACACGTCAACTTTTTGCCTTTTACGATCGATCCACCACCCTTGATTATATGTTACTAATCCCCTCCAGCTTTTCCTGTCCTGTCTTGTGTCTTGACACTGCAAATATGTGCTATTAATTTTATATGACTGTACTGACTATGTTTGTAAGTGTGTTGTTCAGCATCCATGGCGTTTCACAGCTTTACTCGAAATGGATTCCTTCGTTTTCCTCATAATTCTTGACACAATACACCATAATAACAATGTCAATGGTTTTTTTTTGTTAAATGTTTGCAATTTCAGGAGATAAAAAGAAAGCAAAAAAGGAAACAAGAAATCATATGTTCATGAGGAATGATTGTTGCAATGAGGCTCAAAATTGAGCTAATTTCAACAGCTTCATTGCGGAGTATGAACTCTTCTGCCGAACAGGCATTTTTTTTTTTTCGTGAAAACCAATGTTTTCTTCTTGAAGGTCCAAATGAGCACAATGGCCTTGAGGTGACCAAAAACCCAATGGTCAATCTGTCAGAGTTTCATTGTTCATCTGAACATTCCAGAAGGACAAACTTCTCTACAGAAATCCATTATTCTGGCCTATATGGTAGAGTAGCCAGGCGGAAGCCAATTCCTAGTAAAGGGCACATTTTGCTAAAATGCACCTGAAGAACGCTCTTGAACAATGCTCTTGCGACAACCAGGATATCAATAGCCAGATAGAAATGACCAAGACAACTCTGTGAATGTCCTTGGATGGACCAGCCGGAACCCACTCTTGACTTTGATTAAAGACCTGTCAAAAAACCTGAAAATGGACAAAACATTCTGGTTGCAGTGCCGTCCACAACACTTTTAACACCTCCACTAATATGGACGACATCGATACAGGAAGATAGCTCACAGCTCACCCCTTACAGCCTCCTGGCCTGCATTAAAAGCATTTGCAACATCACTGCCAATCGTTGGTCCAAATTGCTCATTGTGACTGCAAGTGCACAACATGAAAACAAACACTACCACAACATTTCATGTGGGTTTGTGACCGATCCTTCTATACTTCTGGTGTGCCACGCATGTGGAATCATATTCAGAAAGACTGGATGCTATTCTGTTAATGGTTTCTGGGTGAGTCTCATATCAGAACAAAAGTGCAATTTTTGGCATTACTATACCTGGAAAATCTGTCATTGGGTTTTGATCAGAGTGAACCCACGCCCAGTGCCAGGCAACTCCACCAATCAGCAGGCCTCCTCCCTCTGCAACAAAGTCTTGGATTTCCTCCTTATGTTGATCGCTATACACTGTACACACGAACACATTCAGGTCCCTCCTGAAATCTGTTCTCTCGCACTGTAGCTCCAAACCATTGATGATAGGGAGTCCGGACCCAAAACCAACCACTCCGTTTCGGCCTTGGGCCAGCCACTGAATGGCTTTGTTCCAAAATGAAGCCCAGCTCTGCAAAGAATAACAGAAACAAGTTTATGGCAAAAACAGACAATCTAAAAAGGATTGATCAAAACTGCTTTAGGTAGCATTATTAAAAAAAAAAAAAAAGTAAAGCATAACTTTTGACAATTGAGAAGGCATATCATAATATGGTATACTGCATTTTATGGACTGAATAAAAACAAACAATTAAGTCATAATTTCAGCTGTACCTCTGCTTGCAAAAACGTTTCATGCGTCACCACAATGACGCGTCCTCGCCCATAGTAGCTTCCTGCGAGGAAAGCTTGCCCCTCTCCAGTGGCACCGATGGGGAAGGCCAGAGGCCCATGGACCAGAACTTCAGAAGGTACACCATCCCCTTGAGTGTCAAACTGTGAAGTTCCATTTAATAAGAACTCTAGGTCTTCCTCAAAATTTTTACCAGCACTGCATGGAAAGAAAGAAGAGGAGAGAAATGTTAAGATGGTTCTGAACAGGCTGGTAAATTTAGTACATTTATTTGGTTTTGTGAGACAAATTGTATCAGCAATACTGTATGTGTATCCCACAAACACTCGTTTTCTACACAGCCACTTAAATTTCCTATACTGGATGAGTGTATTCTTACTTTATTGCTCTCCAGGATGATGGGATTTGGGGGTAAACGGGGAAGTTATCTACTGCTCCATAATGGCCAGTGAAGTAGATCCCTGCCACTCCTGCCACTTTATTTCCTGGAAACTGGGAAAGTATGTTCTTGTTTGGGTTTACTGAGGCCCAGTGCCATGCTTGCCCTCCCATCAGCACTCCTCCTCCCGCTTTCAGAAAAGCCACCAGCTTACTTGCATCTGCATCCACACTGTAGGCATTTGTCACATACACGCCAACCCCCAAATCATCTCCAAATGCATTGGCAGCCTTGACTTGGAAACCAGAATTTTGGAGGTTGTCAGCAACTGCTCTGAGGCTTGTGTGCACTCCTACAGAGCTGCTGTCGTACTGATCGCCTCTCAGCCAGGTCACCGCATTCTCCACCAGAGCAGGGAAAGTATCCAGGTAGGCCTCATGAGCTACTACCACAATCCTTCCACGGCCATAAAGCGACGCAGCCACCAGGACATTGCCTTGACCATTCATTAACAGGGGGAAGGCACGGTCTCCAGACAGCACGAGCTGGCTTGGGACAGAGGTCCCCCGCAGATCAAGCTCTCTCAGGCCATTCATCAGAGACAGATAAGCCTTTGTGTGAAAGGAGTCCTGGCGCATGTTGGAATTCATTGTTGCACTGGAGGTCTGTTGAAAGAAAGAGAGTTTAGATTTTCTTGTATGAAAATGTTAATGTATTAACTTGATGTTGTTGTGATGCAATACATCAGTGCATAGAGACAGATAAATGAACCGATTTATTGAGCTATTGAACGATTGATTTCCCCAGAAGGGCAACAAAAAAGAAGATTAAATTCATTAAAAGAAATTACATAAAACCAGTAGTAAAAATATACAAAGAGAAATTTAGCAGGAAATAATAGGAATGGAATTAAAGTTTGATGGCTAATCAAACCTATTTTAGAGGATGATATACATTTGTTAGGTTTACCTTATTAAATAAAATTATACACATGATGTATTATATAACGCCGTAGTGCAAATTAAAAGACAAATATTGTTAAATTCTGTAATTTAATTGTGGCTCAGCAGTCAACTTACCTGAAGGCTGAAAAGAATAGGCAGACAAAATTTACCACGTTAAAATTTCAGAGCTGTTTTATGTAATTTTATGAAATGGCTACATTTCGTAGCTGTGCATAAACACAATTTGGATTCCGAATGGCCGCACTCCCTGCTTTCTTGGTCCACGCTTCAATTCTAAAGTGTCAACTGAAAACCTTTACGCAACATTGTGGTTAGTTTTTCTTCATGCAGTTCATTTTACTATTTGCGTAAATGTAGCCTTGTGCAATGAGCAGCGCTGGACACCAGATGAACTCACACAGGAGCACACCCAAAAAGTGTCTCGAAATTCCTGGGATCGACAGTTTTCTTCTGGGCATAATAACCCAGATAACCGTACTCTTTTCAGTGCTGGTAATGGTTTAAATTCAGGATAAAATATATTGACCTCAGTGTGGTTTCTTCAATGATAAAATTATTCAGTCTTTAGATTTGCTCTATTAAAAAAAAATGGATCTACAAAATGTGGCTGCCTAAACCCAACTAAATAAGAATGTAAACATTGTACTTGTATTTTTTGGTATTTATTGGGATGAAAGGTCTCTGTGAAGTTTAGATGTTTTTCCAGTCAATATATGGATTTTCTCTATATGCTCCACTTTCCACTCACAGCCCCCCACCACCCCCACCCCACCCCAGACAAAAGATTTCTAGTTTGCACAGGGTGGAAAACAAGCCAGGTCTGGTTAAACTGGTGAGATTTTACAAAAGAATGCTTTTCGAGACAAAGCAATGAAAACTGGAATCTGTCCGCCAACTCTTTGTATGACATACATAATCGCGTATAAAATGTAAGACGATGCTGATAAAAAAAATTCTACCTATTGCAATTTTTTTTTTTAAAAGGAGCTACTTTTTGCATAATTTATTTATGTTGATCAAGCAAGATTGTTTTTTGATGAAACTACTTACTCGCCCCCCCATTTTTCTAACAAATATTTTTCTAATAATAATAATTCCAAGCAAATTCCTCAGGATCTATAGATATATATGGTTGGGATGTATGTTTGATAGATTGTTCGTAGTCTATTTTCCACTAATATACTATTATTATCCCCTATCACTTTGGGTATCTTCATTCTATCACTGTGGCGCTTGAGAATCCTGATGGATTGTGGGTATTGTAGTATTTGGTATTTTAAAATCCTGAATAAAATACAGTAAGGATAGCCAGGTTGTTTTTTTGCTGAGTGGATGAATTAAAAATATGATCTCACATTACATAAATTCTTCTGTTTTGAAGATATATTTTTTTACTTCAATACGAGATGTATTTACATAAATATACTGTTAAATTTACTTTTCAGCTTAATTTTTCTCAGTGTATTTATCCAGTTTAATTTTAAAAAATCCTCAAAAAACTAGAAATATATTAAGTAAGAGACAGCCTTGTCAATGTATTATTCCATAAAATGTGAAATGAAACAGAAGGACATCACGAGACAAATGGAATCTCCTAAATCAGTTGTCATTATTGATTAAAGGTAAAGCAAATAACGTTTTTCTTCAATTGCATTGCAGGTTATACAACAATGCATTCAAAATGTACTCAAACATACCTTAGTTCTCAGCCGGTCGAGGTCAGCAGTGATCAAAGGTCCACGTCCAAGACTGATAACCAAAATCCGGTGGGTGGAGTTTACCTGCTCAACCCCTCTAAAAACCAGTGCTCATCTCCACTCCTCCCTACTTGATAAAAATCAGCGTTTCTTCATGCACAAACAGAAGGTTACATGTGACACTTCCTCTCTCTGTTGGGTGTGTGCCATGTGATGAGCTTCTTCTCACAGAGCTTCAGTCCCGACATGTGGTTTGATGGGCTCAGCTGCTGATTGACAAGTCTGTCATGTGTGACAGACAAGTCCACACAGTAAAGCCTGCAGGTGCTGCCTTCACTCACCTCACCTCACTTCCTTGTTTACAGTCAGCCACACCCAAAACATTTTTCATATGCACCGCACCCTTGATTTATTCCATTTAATTAGGGACCTCGCCAACGGCAGGTCCCTTTTGTAATTCGTCGTCACCGAATGAGTTATTATTATCGCATCCAAAAATAAACATCATATTTAAAATGGAGCTTGGAAAAGCTGTTTTTTTAATCTATTTCATCCTAAGCTCTGCTGGTGTATTTGGTAAAATGCACATTGATGTTGTTTTTAGTCGCAACGATTTGCGGCCCTCCTGGTTCCGGGGAGGGGGGGTTATCGGTGGCGAGAGAATTCGCCTAGCTCCTAACTGCCAACGCCCGGACGCTAACCCCGGTCACCGCTGCAGCCAACCCGGTGCTGAGCAGCCTCAGCACCTGATTTGGGGTTGAGATAGTGGGAGGTGAGGCGAACAGCTGGGTCTTTAGATGCCAATGCCCGCTCCCGGGCCTGTCCAGAATCGAACTTCCCTTGAGGGGAACTTTTCGACGTAAGGATCTCCAAACAGGGGTACGGTAGCCCTCGGGGAGAAATTACTTCAGTTGACAGGGAGAGTGGACGGTTTCGCCTCGAAAGCCGAATGTGATGTTGCAATCCAATAGTTTGTGTCTCTTGGTCAGGTAATCCAAGATGCAAACGTTGGCTTCCAGAGAAAGTTGGAAGCTCCGGGTAATCAAAGATGCAAACGTTGGCTTCCAGAGAAAGTTGGAAGCTCCGGGTAATCCAAGATGCAAACGTTGGCTTCCAGAGAAAGTTGGAAGCTCCGGGTAATCCAAGATGCAAACGTTGGCTTCCAGAGAAAGTTGGAAGCTCCGGTTAATCCACCTGTGGCTCCCGATCTACGCCCCCTTCCGCCCGGTGAGAACTCCACGTCTGGCCCCAGGATAATCCGTCCCGTCGCCGCCGCGTTATTCCCTCCGTGCAGATTGAAAGGCAGTAAATCCCGTCGCTCCGTTCGGTTGATTGCAAATCCTTTTTCGGGCACGTCCTTTAACTCCGGAGATTCCGTCAGAGATGGGCTCCTCGGTGTGGAGGCCTCTCTCCTCGGTGAAGCACTCCAGTGAACTCTGTTGATTAGCTCATGCTACAGGGTTTTGTTTTTCCTCAACTCTTCTCGCCAACAACTCCCCTCCTGTTAGTAGCCCTTGTTAGCAGCATAATGCTCACTCCAATTCCCCCCCCCCCCCCCCCCCGCCCCCCAAAAGCCAAAAACAGCTATAATAGCTAATTAAACTCTGGCCTGCATGTCTGGCTTCTCACCCAGTATCGGCTCCACTTTTTGCTTCCCGTTGCTAGGTTACTTTTCCGCTTCACCCGCTCAGCCACCTCCTGTCATCAATCTGCCCGTCATAACACCCTACCTTCTGACTTCCTGTGAAACGCACGAATACAATGAGAGCACATGAAGCATTGGTAACTTTAATAATTCTACTTAACTGCACACATATTTTTCAGGCTTTTCCTACATCGCGTTATAATCACACACATAAAGCTTTAAACTTTCTTAACATGCAACAATTCTATTCAATTTTATTTAGTAAGGATTGATGATATTATTAGTGTACCATCCCTCCTGTTGAGGCATGGCGAAGCCCATGGCTCATTATTGCTGCCTATTTATATAGTGATTTTGGGAGTAGGTTTTCCTTCTGGTCAGAAATAGATACTCTCTTTCTGCTGTGCTCCATTTTTTATTTATTTCTTTATTTTTTATTCTATTTTTCTTATCCAATATTGTTTTTCTGTTTTGGAACCGGTTTTGCATATCTTTTAAAACTTCTTCATCTACTCCTGGTTTAATTTGACCACTTCTTTGGCTGTTTTATCTGCAAATACATTGCTTTTTGACATTTGAATCATCTGTGTTCTTTTTATATGATCTATAAATATTGTTATAGCAGCACATCAAATACTAGCCATATTATGTCTGATAATCATTATTTTGTTTCTGCAAAGGTAACAATCTATGATTTTAAAAAATTGAGAATAATTTGATCAGTTTCTTATTTTTTAATTTCTTGTTTGAGGTTTTGTTTTTTTTGTAAGCTGACTCTTTCCAAACTTCATCTAAATGTTTAGTCTAGTTTTAGTCACCGTGTTAGTTTAGTTTAGTTTCACTAATCTATTGTTGATTTTATAAACCGTTTAATTCCTGGACCTCTGTAAAAGGTCTTAAATTTCATTGCACACATCAAATTGTAATTGTGATCCTCAAACTCTCAAGTTTAAACTCGTATCTACTTGTTCCTACTGAATAGTTCAACACTGTGTATTTGAATCCCTTCTTTATCCCACTGTGTGTGTGTGTGTTCTCATGGTACGACCTTGGCAAGCTGAAGTGTATTTCACGTCGCACCACGGCATGTTTGTCATTACGTTGGAAGTTTCCATGTTTGTAGTCCAATCTACTGCCTCCACAGCCTCTCATTCCTCCACCAGCAACGTCTGGTAGAAGCAGAATGGGATCGGAGCTGTGGATTCTGTGTTTTCATTCAATGTCCTCGTTCTCCATAACAGCTGTTTGATAAGGAGGAGCTCTGCTTCATGCATATACACCCAAAGTATTTGTTCAAGGATTCCTTTATTGATTCATTTATTTCATCCATTTATTTTATTCAGTTAATTTAGCAATTTTGTTTATAGATTTTTTTAAGTTTAAATTCCAAATAACTTGATAAGTTTATTTCTTCACTAAACACACTAAAGTAGTCCTGACACATTACTGAGAGCAGCTTTGTTTTGTTTTTGTGTTATCTCGTCTGAGGCCGTTCAGTGTGGAGACGTGTCTCCTGCACACACACACTGAACACACACACAAACACACACACACACAAAAACACACACACTTGTACTTTAAGTTGTATAACTAATTTTACACACTCTTCTGATTGCAGTTTTCATTTAAATCCGTATTTCTTTTGCTTTACTGTTTTAGATATTGAGTCAAGCAAGGGTGACTTTTACTCATACATTTTGCGTCACCAACTTCATTACTAATTAGTTTTTGTACAACAGCTTCCTATATTTAATTTATGTTGCCAGTGCGATCTCATGGACCCACTAATTCCTCCTTGAAAGACGAGCTTCTAGGGCAAACCTGTTGTTCGCTCCGGTCTTTCACTGGGTGTTCTATCACAGGAGTAAGAGCCGTTTTAGATTTTCCCACAATTTCACCTGATGAGTCAGCAATAAGAGGTTATTTTTACTCCCCAGATAGAGCTCAGTTGACACCGTGAGGTTTTACCGATCATCTGGGTTTCGAAAATAATGTCTCTTCATACACACAGTCCTTTGGTCAGTCACAGTCACTCGAGTACTTTTTGTTTTTATTTATATAGCGCTTACCATTTTTGTGTGCTGTCATAACCTTCTTTTTGCATCTTTTTAGGATCCTTTTTAATTTTTTTTCTTTAATCGCATTTTGTAAACCTGTTGTTTTTTGTGTATTGAGACTCCCGTCGAAGTCGTATTCTGCGATCCAATTATCCAAATGTTTTACATTGTCTTCGCTGCAGCGTTCTACATATTTCCAATCTTTACAAGTTAATTTATCGCGCGGTTTAGGTTTTTTGGTGTTCCCTTGTCCCATTTTGTTTTTAAATTTGGACGGACCGTACTACGTGGGGTAGTCTATGGTACCGTTGGTCGACCTTTCAACAGGGTAGTGGTTAATTTTTTTACTGATCGTGGTAATTCTCACTTCAACCCTTTCAGGTGGAGAATTCTTGCCTGTGCATCCACGCCAGCCCACTACTTACTTTCCTGTTGTTTTAAATGGTGGCTGTAACCTAGTGGTTCACAGTCCACCCACTCATTCAACATGCACACTTTTAGTTTCTTTCTCACGGATTTTTGGGTAGACGCTCAACCGTGGACTCCGTCGCCCGTTTAACATGAACTATTCTCAGGCGTCCATTTGCCTCAGCGTCTTTTATTTTACCTGTCAGAGTCTAGAATTCACAGGGTTTTACTATCCTGCAACCCTCAGTTGCACAGTTTTCTTTTTAACCCAAAACAATGCTCACCCTTCGGAGTCTTTTTCCTCTCGCCGTTGGATGCCGTCAACCTGTGGGTCCCAGCACACGAAGTAGCGTCAGTTCCTGGAAAAGGTGCTGGGTCTCACCTAGTGAGGCCCGCCACGGCCGTGGGCTTGCTGGCGACTACCGCGTGCGCCAGAACCACCAAGCGTTGTTGGCATCCGGCTCGAAGGACCAAGTTAAATGTCTGGTTTAGGCTACAGACATTTATTAAATCTGCAAGAAAGAACAAGACAACAAGGATGAGCTTCTGTTACTCGCGAGGAGAATGGCCTAGGAGCGTGCCCAAGTTACACCTCCTACCCACTCTGAGCTCCAGACCATTTCTCCTGCGTTTTTATTTCATTTAACAAAGGGGAGGGTTCACAGGATATACATCATAAAAACAAACATTTTCTATGCTTAACAGTTTATCAACCATAAGTACGATCTCAGGACATCCCGCGCGCGTGGGACGCCGAGATGGCAGCTGTGTGGAAGATGCGGCTTTCCCTGTTTATCAGTCTCGGTCAGGGTGCCCTTATCAAGCTCAGAACATATGATTAGAGAGCAGCGCCTGAGTGGCGCTGCTAAATAAGAACACAAGAAATAAGACTGAAATTAAGCATGAATATGGTAACTATATATAAAAACACTCTAACAACTTCCAGATGAGACTGTGTTATCTTTGTGAGCGGGTGTTATCCTGCTGGAAGTCCCCATCAGGTGGTCGTATCCGTTTTGAGGTTTTTCTCCAATCGACTATTATTCAGTGTCGGTGAGACTGTGTGAGCTACAGCGGGGTCGTCATCAGCTCATATTGTCTTTCCATCATCCCCAACCAGGCTTACTTACAACTGAGGTGGTGCTTTTTTTTTTTTGACAAAAACCCTGATAAAATGATGGCAGATCCACTTGTGAGGGAGTTCTTTGAAGCTTCCCACCTTCCCGGTAGAAAACTCGCCATTTGATGTGTTTAGTCACCTTTTCCCCAGAGGGAAGTGAAACTTTTCCCGCCTCCCAGTAAGCCATGAATGCATCAATGGTTATTCCAACTCAAAAAAAAATACAGGTCGACGATCAACATCTTCTTTTCTCAAAATATGCTTTTATTTCACATCTTCTTTTACTCAGGAACACAGCACATCACTTTCGATCTGCTTTTATTGAACAGAAACTACACCGGCCCCGGCTCGTGGTGATTTTTGAAAGCTGAACCTACAAATACTTTTCAACATTTTTATTTACACCTGTAAGACTTTGCAAGCTCATGAAAAAAAAAAACTAAAAAAAAACTCTTCTTTGCACTTCACATATCGCCTACAATGTCTGTAAACGTTGAATAATTCATGGCTGAATAAAACAATAAGCAGTTCTAACTTCCACTTTTACCTCCAAAATGTTTCGCACACTTTGAAACCCACTGATCACAACAGTGCTGCTAATGCTGAGCGTTTGGCACAATACAGCATCGTGTTTTTAATGTGATGAAAGTTTGAACTGTTAATGTTCTCAGCAGGTGTGAGAGCATCATGTTTCAGGGAAAAAATCAAAATGAAGTTGTGACATTCAGATTTGTCTCATGTTGCAGTTTGAAGATGCTTTGGGGAGAAAAATACAAACCGACTTCCAGGTCAGATTTGAGTTTTAAATGTCAGCGTTTCCCTCATCATGAGCTTTTTTTTAAAAATGAAGAGTAATACTGAAGACATCATGGCGTGCTGAGAAAACTGAAAACCAAAAGACGAACAAACATCTCCCGAGAAACTGATTTTCAGAAGCATCAAAAAGCATTAGAACGTTACGATATGAACAACGTAAAGAACCCTGAGCTGATATTTGGCCTGCGAACACTTGTTCTGGAGCTGCTGCAGCACGAAGGACAACAGGCGGTGTGTTTAAACCTCCTCATTCAGGAACAGTTCAGACTTTTCTTCCTCCGTCGTTCAGCTATCAAACCTCCTCATTCTCCTCCAGCGGAGTTCTTCGGCATTGGGCTCATCAGACAAGTGGAAACCATAAGGAGGAGGAGCGTCTCCCGCATTCCGGCCCCCTGGATCTGAAAACATACAGATGGAAGGGATTTGATTGGACTCTTACTGAAGAGGAGTGTCGATTATTTTTAAAGAAGCCGGCTTCATCACCTCTCTCATTCAGACTGTTTCTGATGGCCTCCTCCAACTGCTGCTCCTCCGTCAGTCCTCCAGTGTAAGAAGCCGCCTGATGGGACGTCTGACGAGGCGGATACTGCGAGTTCCCGGAGTGTCCCCCATAGGGGGCGCTGTAGCCTACACACAGAGCTCAACCTTTCTTTCTCTTCCTTTGGCAGTAACAAACAATGGTTGCAAAATTCCATGAATATCAAAGCAGGAAACTTTCCCTGGGAATTCACAGGAATTTAAAAGATCGCTTTGTGATTCGCTCCCCTGCAGATCTCCGCTCTGCGTGCTTTCGCTCAACATCTGCACCCTGTACGTGCTCAACTCGGCCGTCACCCTTGTCAAATTTGGCACGGCGCGAACAAATGTTACGGAAAAATCAGCCAACCACAGACTTGTACCGGGTCGTTCTAATTGGCTGATTCTATCCAATCAGGTGGATTATCTTGGTGCCGTTAAAGATGCTACTTCAATCAAATGGAGTTTTGCAGTTGGCACTGGATGATGACAGATTTTCGGTGAGTTATACTGGAATTCCATAACAAAAACTAAGCGTGTCCCTGGTGGAGACTCGCCCCACAATGTGAAAACCATTGGTTTTTAAGAACGAGTTACCTGAAGGCCCAGCAGAGTTGTAATGCCCATGTGGTCGTGAGCTGTATCCATTTGATGTCACAAGCTCTGGTGAAAACACAAACACACGCTTCTGTCAGACACGAAGAGAATAAAGTAATCAGGAACTATTTCCCACTCCAATATAATCTAAATAATCTTGAGAGGATGGAGTTAAAAGAGATGATGGACAGACATAAAGACATAAAGGCAGTTCAGACCTGCACATTTCTTCATGATGCTCTTCAGCGGCCCGCTGGTGTACAGCAGACCCACCAGGATTCCGGACAGGTGACCAACGAAAGAGGTGCTGAAGAAGCAAGAGCCCAAAGTAACTGCTGTCCAACACTGCCAGCTAGTGGCCACTTTGAATCAAAGCATCAGAAAATGAACAGAATACGGCACACATGAGGAAGTAGAAGACCACGTGCAGTCTCCACATGCAGACAGCCAATGGGCTATTATTGTTGGATGATGGCCACTTTAAGCACAATCCGTGATTGATCTAAACCGCTGTATTATTGTTTCATAAAGGTGATCATTGTCAACTCTTGAATTAGTCATAAAATGAGTTGTTTCAATTGAAGTCGCTGCAACAGTGTTTGTATTCCTCCAAAGAGGTTAAAGCACATTTTATCATAATTTTCATGAAAACTCAAACTCATCCCAGCCGACACTGATGTCGATATGCAGAACACCTCAACTCAAGTACCAAAGAGGGAAGAAAAAGACTAATTGAAGCCATTTGTCACATCATTACTCCATTGTATGCACATGTACACACACACAACTGTTGCACGAGTTGAATAAAGGCCACTTAAGAGCATAACTCATCTTGTATCATAGATTTGAGTCAAACTATTTCCAAAATAACAAAAACTGGTAAAAAAAAAAAAATTGGTTGTATTTTAATTTGACATAAAGCACTGCAACATGATATTCAAAACATTTATTTTGCATGTACATTTATATGTTAAATGGCAAAAGGAAGTCTTGGCATTGGATCATTATTGATGCAACTGAATTTATCTTAAATTCTGCAACTTCTGTATGAATAAATGTTTCCATCGGCTGGAGTCAGAATGAAGGAAGAGGAAAGCACAGAGATTTGGATGAAAAGCAAAAACTCCTCAAGTAAATTTCACTGAAGTAACGGACAGACATAAGAATCTACACATGTAGATTACTTTACAAAAATTACTTAGTTTTCTGACTCCTAAATGTCAGGAAACCAGTGAGACCACAGTGAAGAGAATTTCACGAATAAACACTGGACGCCTTGTCTGTGTTTCTAACCTGGGCCAGAAACTTTGTTAATATACAAGATATTTAAGAAAACAAACTGTAAAATGTATTTTGATCGAAATTAATTTGGGTCTTTCAGAGTTCACACTCTTCTCATCTGTACTTTTCTTAAATTTCTGATTTCTGCATAGGAAATATCCAATGCTTCTTTTCTTCCCTTAACGTGAACCACTGTGGTAATTTATATTAAATCGCCCGTTTTTAATCACCCTTTTTTATACATGGATATTTCTGAAGCTAATTAGTGACTTGAAATGACCTGCAGGTGTGAATATGAGGAAATGTGAGCGTTCCCTGTGTTTACCCTGTTGAGTCTTGGTGAAGTGGCGGAGGTTCAACCTGCCTTCAACTAAAGTCTGCAGGATTTTTCACTCCTCACAACTCTTGTGTTGATCAAGAGATTAATAGTTGGATGGATGCCTGGATGTTCTTGCCAGCGATGGCGACGGGTTACAGGAAATCAAGAGACTTCCTTCTTGGAGAGTATTTCTTATCGGTGACTCACCCGGGTGACGTGAGGTGGATCAGCACGAGCTCCGCCCAGCTAGCATAGCGGTTGGGAACGGGGATGCCCATGGCATAGGTGACGCCCCCGGGGTGGTAATGATTGTTGATCACCTTCAGAGCAAACAGGACTCCTGGAACAAAGACGTGACGAAATCTCAGCAATCTGACGAAATGGTGACCAACTAATACGAATAGTATTTACAATGGTAAATCGTACCCGAGAAGCCGACCGCACACGCCATGCTGTAGGACTGATCCTGCGTGAGCTCGGTGAGCAGCGCCTCCAGCAGCAGATAGACCAGCCCGGTGAGCAGAGAGAAGACCGAGAGCAGGTAGAGGAACCACGGTCCGCCCAGACGGCGCTCCAGCTTGATGCCTTTCCAGAGGAAGGACACCATGTTGAAGTACAGATGCCAGTCGTCTGCATGGTGCAGCGGGGACAGCAGGAGTCTGCGCCAGTCACTAAACCAGTACGCCTGCTGGACACTCACACAGGTCTGGAGGCGGGAAAGACGACACAACGCACAACAAACTTCAACTTTTAACTCTCATACGCATTAATTAATTTCATCCTCTCGGCCACATTAGTGATTCACCTTCATCAGTGGAGCGGCGGGGAACAGGAAAAGATAGGCGTTGAGACCCAGAACAGCCAAGGTGACCGGAGGGATGTTGTTCATTCCCACCTGGAACAGCTGGGAGGCCAGCAGCAGCAGGCCCAGGTGGCTCCCCCTCGGTCTGTTCCTCATCCTGAAAACTGACCGAGGAGACAGGAGTGTGAGATTACGCTCAGTTCTGGGTTAACTGGGAAGTTGTGGAGAGAGAAGAAAGATGTGATTACGAGAGCCGTGCTGTGAAGACAAATCTGCAAACTCTCAAATTCTCCTTCACCTCAGAAAATCACATCAGGGATTTTGTTTATTTTTCATGATCGTGGTCTGGTGTGTTGACATTGATTAGTGAAAGAATTGCTAATCAAGAGTAGCTTAAGACACACATTTTGCTTTAAAGATAATATCAATAGGCTTTATTGACTGAATGTATATTAAGGAAAAGAATTCAATTAAAAACGATTATCTACATTCTTTAACAAACTTTGGGCCAGTATATCAATTAAACAAGAACAGATATTCATTGATAGACCGTATGAGTGCTTGTCAGTCTAAATATAGAAATTAAATATCATCAAACAAGCCCAACAGACACTATATCTAGTATTAATTGTCATGTTTAGCCTATACATGACATTTAGACCCACAGCAAGCAGACCTCCTTGTTCATAACTATAATACTGCATCGTGTTAAATAGGCCGAAAGAGGAGAGATGTGCATCAATATACACACGAGGTCTCTCCACAACTTTCTTGAAAGCTTCATAAACAGGTTTTTCGGTAACAATAACAGTATTTCTTTGCAAAACATCTCATTTTAGTTCTGTATTGTCAGTTTCACACGTTACTGACGAAAAGTAAACTTACTGTCGAAGCTCTTCCTCGTCCTGGAGCCGAAGCGATTTCAAACCTTGAAGTTATCCGCTTGTCTCGCCAGCCGAGACCCCTGAGAGCGGTTCTAAGTCAACCTAAAACTCCGCTGTACAGAAATAAAACATGTTAGATACACGTCAGCGAGGTTCATTTCTCCACATTTCATCATTTATTTCGGACAAGCTGAAAGCATCCCGTCAACAGTTGAAGACGGAGCGTCATGACGTACTGATCACATGACCAAAACAAACCGACCTCTCTGGCGCATGCGCAACTGAGACGCCAGCAAACACAAGAGTTCCTTGTTTTGGTGTATTAAGTGTAATTTCTTGCCTTGTAAAAACTGACTCCAGTAACTTTTGGTGTGTTAAGAGACGAATGTGCCGATATTGAACTGCACCAGTAATCATATACTGTATTAATGGATGTATACGACGTGCTTGTTGCTGTGTTTTTATCCCAGATAGATGCTGTATATTTTCACTTTATAGTGATTAAAGTTTATATTAGCCATTTCTTATCATATGTAAGAATGTAACTGTTTATTTGATTTTGTGCATGTTTGAAATAAACAACTCAATTTATAAAAGATTAAACTCTAAAATGCCGGAGTATAGACCAATGATTTTTCACATCCCAACAATAAACTGTTCAAGTCACGAGCTCTGCTGCATTTTTCTCGTATCAAAAATACTGCATGGAAATACTATTACTGATTGTTGTTCAGCCCCAGCCTAGGAGCTACTGGAGCACAACACAAAATAGCTACACGCACACAGAAATACAACCACAGTCGTAACAATTGTATATTATACGATCATTTGTGGCCATGAATGATCCTATATTATACATTCAGAAATAGTATAATATATAATCGTTTATTGGCATAAACACTCAGGCTACACATGCTGTATTGATAAAGGCACTGTGCTACATTCAAGAAAGGAGCTTTTAATGTTGCGTTGTTGACTAATTAACGCATTCTGAATTTTCCACGAGCATTTCGGCATTTCATTCTGCCCCATTTTATTTTGAATTGTTTTATTTTATTTGGAATGAGCACTTCCTGTTTGACAGAGGAGCGTGTGCGTCTGAGTGTGGAGGTTCTGCAGTCAGACAGTCTTGCAATGAATACGATTCAACGGGAGGCTTCAAGGGCACGAAGTACACATGCCAGGCCTTTAGAGGCCTGTGACTCATTAAACACACCAAAAATTCAAAAGAAGACAGAACACATAGAACTTTAGAAATATTAGAAATAGAATCAGGACAATTAACCTCGATTTAAGTCTAGTTCTATAAGTCTATGTCTGTGCTCTTCCCGCTGTTAGCATCATTTAGCTTCTGTAGCTCCACCGGAGCTATTAATAACGAATAAGAGTAAGTTAAAGTAATACATTGAAATGTTGTTATACTTGATTGATAAAATTATGAAGAACCCATTTACAACTAATTACTGCATCTATCGGTTTGAAAACAAAAAGTTATCTTTCTTAGCCATGGTTGCACGTCTTCATGCTAATATACGTAGAGCCAAAAAGGCCAGCTGTTACGTAAACTGCGTGATCATTTGCGTGATGAGCTGCGTCGTTGTCACGGTAACGGGACGACGCGGGGTATAAAAGGTCAGCGCGTCTTGACATCACATCTCTGCGGAGGAGAAATCCGGAGGAGCAGTGAATCCGAGACTGAGGAGATGATGGACTCCAGCCGAGCGCCGGAGGAGGAGGAGCACCTGCTGGGAGGAGACGCTGCTGGTATGGAGCTCCACTTTTTCTTTACTTTTCCACTTTCACTCGACATCTCACTGACCAGTAGAACACTGATGACTTGACGTTGTGCTCAGACACTGAGCATCATGTGTCAAAGTGTTGGATTTGATTGAATCACACTTAATCCAACTTATTTTTGTGTAAAAAGAATCAGAATCAGAATCAGAATTTATTTATTGTCATTGTAACAACAAAAAACAACAACATCAACAGTGTTTTGTGCACCGGGGTGTGTTAAATGCAGTTTACAACCCAATATGCGTTTGAAAAAATACTTCCATTAGTGTTTAAGTGAGTAAAAACTTTCCTAAAGCTGATGATATTTGATAGACTAAGTGGACCGGGTTCTACTAAAAAAATGCCAAACAGTTATTTGGTGCGCTGGAGGCGTTAAAACACGACGCAGGTGTGATCTGTGCAGCACGTGATCATCAGCCTCACATTGTTTCAATGCATGAAGCATCGATTTAACTATGACAGACTGAATTATGTGTAAACAGCCTCTGTGCGTCCTGGATGTCTCCATCTGCTGCACGTTACGCTTCAAACTAGCATGCCTGTTTACATCGCACATTATGGTAAAGCCCACAGCTTCATGGTGCGTTCAGGTGCACCTCAGTTGCCAGTATACACAGGACTGCACTGGCTTATTGTGACCCAGATTGTTTATTGGGTGTGACTGGGTGTGCAGCTGCCTGCAGGTCAAACCTCGAGCCAACATGTGGCATCTGGTCTGTTGCTGTACAGGTAAGAACATCAATCACATACAGGTGGAGCAAAATCACACACCTGAGATTTGCTGTTTTGGTTTCCAACACTCTTTAGAGGAGGTGCCGTTGAGCTCAGACTCTTCCTGAACATGTGGGAAAAGTCAAATAACAAAAATCTGACTTTTAAAAACTAAGTTGAGGGGAAACGAGTGTCCCGACAACAACTTTGGCTTGTTTTCTCATTGTTGAGACGAGAAACTGAAGTAAAGATGTGACGGCTTGGCTGAGATCGTATGTCCTGAAACATTCACTGCACAAACAATATTCAAGAGCAGCAGTATTTTGAATGCTGTTTAATTTGTGGTTGAACTTTATGAGCAAGAGGTAAGTTTTAGAAAATGTCAAGTCAAATTGTGCTCAGTGTGTTGGATGTTCCAGACTCCAAAAAAGCAGAATAGTAACATGTCACCAACTTGTTGAATGAATAATTGTTGCATGTGGGTTTGTTCAGTGCAGATATGAGGCAGATCATTGGTCCACGTTTCACCCGTGACTCTCCAACTTCTCCCTCCTTCACATCTTCTCACCAACTCTTGTTTTGTGTCTCTTGCAGAACAACCCTGTTCTGCTGACTCAGCGCGTCGCGGCAGCAAGAGGAGTCGTGAGGAGAGCCTAGAGTCTCAGGTAAACAAGAGAGCTAGGTGGGAGGAGGGTCTTGGTCATGGTGGAAGATCTTCCTCTTGGGCCTCGGGTCCTTCGTGGCTGAGGGAGGAGGAGGAGGAGGAGAAGGAGGAGGAGGAGGAGGGGCTGGAGGAGAGGGAGGAGGAGGAGGAGGAGGTTGAGACGGTTGAGGAGGAAGATGAGGAGGATGTTGACGTTGAGATAGTAGAGCTGGTTGAGGGGGAGGAGGAGGATGAGGATGAGGAGGAGGCGGAGGAGGAGGAGGAGGCTGAGGATGATGAGGAGGTTGAGGAAGAGGAGAAGGAGGAAGAGTTTGAGGATGAGTTTGAGGAGGAGGAAGAGTTTGAGGAGGAGGAGGAAGAGTTTGAGGAGGAGGAAGAGTTTGAGGAGGAGGAGGAGGAGGAGGAGGAGGAGGATGAAGGGTTTGTGGAGGAGGAGTTTGAGGATGAGTTTGAGGCTGAAGGGTTTGATGAAGCTTTCCAGAGGTTTACTCCAGCTTTACGACGTTGGGGATGAAGAGGAGGAGGAGGAGGAGGAGGAGGAGGTGAAGGAGGAGAAGAGTGAGATTTAGAGGAAGATGAGGTGAAGGGTGAGGAGGAAGTGAAGGAGCAGGAGTGAGGCTTAGAGGAAGGAGGAGGTGAAGGAGGAGGTGAAGGAGGAGGTGAAGGAGGAGGAGAGTGAGGCTTAGAGGAAAGAGGAGGTGAAGGAGGAGGAGAGTGAGGCTTAGAGGAAGGAGGAGGTGAAGGGTGAGGAGGAGGTGAAGGAGCAGGAGAGTGAGGCTTAGAGGAAGGAGGAGGTGAAGGAGGAGGAGAGTGGGGCTTAGAGGAAGGAGGAGGTGAAGGGTGAGGAAGAGGTGAAGGAGCAGGAGAGTGAGGCTTAGAGGAAGGAGGAGGTGGAGGAGGAGGAGAGTGAGGCTTAGAGGAAGGAGGAGGTGAAGGAGGAGGAGAGTGAGGCTTAGAGGAAGGAGGAGGTGAACGGTGAGGAAGAGGTGAAGGAGCAGGAGAGTGAGGCTTAGCGGAAGGAGGAGGTGGAGGAGGAGGTGAATGAGGAGGAGAGTGAGGCTTAGAGGAAGGAGGAGGTGAAGGGTGAGGAGGAGGTGAAAAAAGGATCTAATGTCTCCGTCTTCTGCGTCTTTTTCTGTCTTCCTTTTCCTGTGTGTCTCTCCCCTTGTGTGTGTGTGTGTGTGGTGGGTGGAGTCTACCTGCCCTGCACACCTGAGAGCTTCATCATCATCATCATCATCACCATCATCACCATCACCACCTCCATCCTGGGGCTGAGCTGCCAACCTGAGAGCTTCATCATCATCATCATCACCATCCTCCTCACCATCACCACCGCCATCATCATCATCACCATCATCACCATCATCACCACCACCACCATCATCATCATCACCATCACCATCATCACCACCACCACCATCATCACCATCATCATCATCATCATCACCACCATCACCATCACCACCATCATCACCACCATCATCACCACCACCATCATCACCACCGCCATCATCATCATTATCACCACCACCATCATCACCATCATCATCATCGTCATCATCATCATCATCATCATCACCACCATCACCATCATCATCACCACCACAACCACCACCATCACCACCACCACCATCATCATCATCCTCATCATCATCATCATCTCCATCCTGGGGCTGGGCTGCCCACCTGAGAGCTTCATCACCATCATCATCCTCACCATCAAGTCTCCAGATCGTCGTTTACCAAGTGGTACTTCGCTCGTCCAGCTCAGCATTTTGGAAAAGAAGCTTTAGAGCCTTTTGGACCTGGTTTTGCTAACTGCTGTTCTTCCTGCTCTCTTCAGACTCGGTGTGTGCTGCCCCCCGCTGGTGGACCTGCGCTTCTCCACTCCAGCTGCCAGACCCCCGCGAGGCCTCTGGAGCCTCTCCTGCATCCACTTGTTCCAATAAAGTGTCTTGTATTCACCACAGTCCATCTCCTGTCAGCTTGTGGCTCCGACACTCACCACAGAGCGTCGCACTCATCTAGGCTCCAATCAGCTCCAGGAATTACAACCAATAGCTGTCATTGCAGAAAATAGCTCAAACTACTCACATGACCATCAGAAATACTATCAACATGATTGGACCAAAACGATTAGAATTTCTAGCAGAGGTCGTGTTAATGAAAAGAATAAAGGAAAACAGGTAAAGGAAGAATGTGGAAAAGAAAAGGGAAAAGAATGAGGAAAAGTATTGTTCTGACTGCTCTGACCACAAAACGCTCAGCATATAAAATACTTCAATATCTAATGCAGCTAAAACAGCTGGAATTGCCCCGCTCCT
The DNA here is from genome assembly GCF_963422515.1 of Blennius ocellaris. Lineage (NCBI taxonomy): Eukaryota > Metazoa > Chordata > Actinopteri > Blenniiformes > Blenniidae > Blennius > Blennius ocellaris. The sequence continues at coordinate 3,403,992 of NC_137651.1, read as the reverse complement.
GACTGTTTTCATGTAAACAAACTAAAGTTCTACTCCTTGAATTCAAGAGGGCTTCACATCCCCACGAATCTTTGGCGCCCCCTGTGGGGGCCGGGCGCCTCTGCACTAGAGAAAGGGGATCTCTGGAGAGGAACAGCGGATGTTTTCTGATACCTCGGATTCCGCTTGAAGATGACGTCACCACGGCACGTAGAAGCACGTGCTTTCATGCTGAAATACTTTTGATGATTCTTTTTAACAAAAACTGACATGGCATATCAATAAATGTATAAATTAAGAAACTGATTGATCATTTGGATGTCAAACAGCTTGCACCCTCTCTCACACACATACACACCAATAACACACGAATGTCTTCATATGTTTTGTGTGCTGTGAACATATAAAATATTTTGTAACCATTTCAGGCACATGCATAGGTGCACGCACACACACGAGTGCGCACGCACACTCACACACCGTTTTTTTCTGTCCATGCCAGATATCATGTCAGAAAATGAAGGTCAGAAAAGTTGTAACCACTTTGACATATTGTCACTGTTGTATATGGCTCTTTTAATAAATGGTAAATAATCTCTAGTCATACTTCGGCATTTTCAATACTTAAACCAAGTACCTATAATTAAACAACTTCAAATTGCTTTTAAACATACATGCTGTACATAGAAATCAATCTTAATTCTTTATCTTCCTTTATTGCGTGTGTGTGTGTGTGTGTGTGTGTGTGTGTGTGTGTGTGTGTGTGTGTGTGTGTGTGTGTGTGTGTGTGTGCGTGCGTGCAAATGTGCATGTTAATAAAAAAGGATGTCCCATTGGGAGTCTTTTGTACTTCATCTTCATGTATTGCTTTTTCTGTCTTTTAAAATCAACCAATCACATTCCAAACAAATACATATATTTTTTTTAATGAACTTTATTTTAACTTTGTGGTGCACAAACAAAACAATCAGTCGTTCCAATTCACAAGTCTTAACTGCAACAGCAGAAACAAAGTTTACAACAAATATTATGACAGTAACGCAGCAGAGATAAATGAAAAAAAACAAAACAAGTAGCATAAATTTGTGTTCTGTTTTGTTTTTTTACATATAAAAGTGACAGGTTTTTGTTTTTTCGGGGGGGTTATATGGCGTCACTTCCGGTAGTAAAATGGGGTTAACCCTACCGCTCTGCTTAATTGGTCTTTGACCTTCAATAATGAACACGTGCGGCAGGTGTAACGCCCCTTTCCTTCGTGAATCATTCAGTAACTCATCCTCAGAAGCGGCTTCATCTGTCTATCTCCCAGTAACTGAAGCTCCCTGTCGGCTGCTGGAGTTCAAACACCTCAAAACACCTCAGCTCTGCTCACTCTGCTCAACACACACCGGAACCGAGGAGAGACTGTTGCTATGGTAACAGCAGTACGCACGGCGGAAGCAGCGCGAGGTAATTACATTATTGCAGGAAAGTGGCGCCTCTTCAGAATAAAAATGCTGTTTATGTTGATGTGAGGCGCAAAAAAAAATCATTTGTAGAATAGAATAGAATAGAAAAATATCAAATAAGCATTCAAGACAATTTTGACTTAGATTCTGTACTGCTGAATTTAAATAATTTGCTTCTTAGATTTGTTGTTTCTTTTTCTTTTCCTTTTTCATTACTTTTATGGGCCTGCTTCTCGTTTGTATAGTATTCTTACATGTATAAAAAAAACATATCAATGAATAAAACTAAATAAAAAAATTTTGGTACAATCTGATAATATACAGTTTGTGTTTGTATTTTATTTTTACTCATTTATTTATTCATTAATAATTAATTTCAGGCATGTGGTATTTCACGTGTGTGCAATCACATAGGGAAACCAATATCCATATAGTCATGTACACGCATATATACACCCTTTGATGAAATATTCAGAGAGAGCGAGAATATTCAGAGAGATTAAATATTCAGAGAGAATAGATCATTTATATTTACATATACCCACAGACTAATAAACGCACATACACACACATAGATACCTCATATATTTAAGCGATATGCCTGAAAAGGGGTACGAAGATAAATCGTAACTATAAAATCAATATCTTTAATGTAGTCCATTTTGGAATGAGGTGTCACTGAAAGAAGGATATATTTTTTCTTTTTCTTTTTTAAAATTCGTCCATATACAACTGGTACACTGCACATACATACCTATCTAGAAATACACACGTACACACAAATGACACATATATTTATTTGGAGTTTGTGATATTCAAAAAGTTATTCTGGATTTTCTAAGAGCGGTAAAGTCGAGTTGAACTTCAGCTCAACGGTGTTTTGGTCCCTGAGGGTCAAAGAGGTCCAGCTGCTGTGGGGTTGAGCTGTTATTGTGACATCACCGGAAGTGCATCTTGTTTCGCGACGTGAGCTTGACTTAGGGCTGTGAGACACGAGCGGGAGCAGCGGAGGCAGGTACAGGTGTGTGCGCGCGTGTCTGTGTTTGTGTGTCTGTGGATGTGGGGGAGACAGGGGAGGCCGTGAAGAAGAGACGGAGAGGAGGGAGAGGGGGGAGAGGAGGACACGGCGAGCTGGATGAGGGCAGCCGGAGGCGGGCAGAGGATGTCGGAGAGGATCGCTTCGTGCGGGAGTCTGTGTGACAGCAGCAACCTGCTGCTACAGTACTGCAACGGTGAGACACACACACACACACACACACGCACACGCACACGCACACGCACACGCACACGCACACACAGATCATGCATCGATCATTCTATAGAAAACAGGAGAAACAAGGTTCCCCAGCTGTGCATGGACTGTAGCTCTAACGCATTTTATTGCATGTTGATGCAATCAAAATGACTGCTTACAGACCGTTTTAATTTCTGTTCAGTATTGGCTGGTGAATTTCCTCTCATTTGAGCTATTTTGGTTGATATTTCAATGCATCTACGCTAAAATGTCCATTGAATTAAAAATGATTTATTGTATTTTAGATAAAAGCTTGAATACTACTTGCATTTAAACGGAATTCTCAACCCGGAGATTGGATACCTAAAGTAACTGAAATATCTTCATCTTTAAATAGTAACTTTCCTTTCTTTACCTGTTTCTAGATTCTCTTGCATTGGCCAGGTTTATATTATAACTTGTGGTAATACATAAAAAAAAGGCAATTTATATGATTGAGCATCTGTTCATTACGCCACTATTCAAAAATGATCAATTTGATTTGTCTTATTTGCGTTTATATGTTTTGGTTGGTTACTTTTGAGTTTTTGTGAACATTTCATCTTGTTGTCTCACATCCTGCTGCAGAGATAAAACGCAAATCCGTCTGTGGAGCCGTCAGGTCTGATCATATCTGTGTGATAGTGGAAGAGCAGGGCAGATTTACAAACAAATGAACTGGCACCTTTTCTCCACTGTCATGATAAGATCTCGCACAGGGATGCAAATTTAAGCAGTAGGTCTGTTTAATGGCAAGTTTAAATCCTATGAAGTGAGTGTGGGTGGACTTGTCGGACAGACATATTGTGCAGCAGGTGTGGAGGCAGCGTGAGGTCCTGAGAATCTGGTCCGAGCTGCGATGTTTCCCATCCAACATGAAGACAACTGCACGTCGCTCCGTGTCGCTTCCTCAACGTTGTGACCTAAAAGCTCCTGCAGCTTCCAGTGACTTCAGTTTAGCCTGAGCACAAATCCACACCAGCTCAGTTCCGGTGGTAGAAAGAGGCAGAATTCGAAAATCCAAAGAGAAAAACGTCACTCCAGGGGGAGTGTGTTGTGTGACAGCTGCTCCTGCACTGATTGCTCAGCTGCTGCATTTGGGGAGTTTTCTGCACGACGCCAGTCTGCTTTTAATCACACTTAAATAAATAAATAGGAAAAAAAAAACATTGCTTACTTTACGCATTTTCAGACAGCATCTAAATCACTGCAGAATCAGTGATACTCTGGTTGGACTTTTCAACATCGACTTAAACCCAGAATCTGCATGTACAGGACAGCCGGTGCTTCTGTGAAAAGATCTACACTAGTAGTTAGATATTTTCAATGCAAAATACAAGAATGCATTACGAAGGTGTTCACATAAACACAAATAAATGTGCAAACTGAAATTGCTTAGGCCATTTGTTTTTTTTTTTAGAACAGGAGGTTTCTGCAGCCATTAGTCTGGTGTCCTTTAGATTTCTCTTTTTTTTTTTAACGGTGGACAAATTGGAAACAGCATTTGATAGAAGCATTGCAGTCAGTTATTTTAAAACTTCATGATTTAGATCCTTCACGCTACATTGAAATACATTCAAAGTGAACATTTCTACCAACCGATAAGGATATTTCCTCAAGCATAATAGAGACGTTCAGTGTTTAAAAACACAAACTGTCATCTGAAAATGTATTGATCTGAGGTTTTATTTTGTTTGAAGGATGCCGCAGGTTCACATTGTCTCCCACTCTCATCCTCGCCACACAAACGGCTGATTTAAATCCCTCAATCAGACACTAGAGGGGCTCGTCTGGCGAGACCTGCTCTTCTGAGCCTTAATTAGAAGCTGCTGTGAAGCAGCTCATTACATGTTGTGATGCTGGAAATTGCACCTCCATGAAGTGTGAATTAGTCATGAAGAGACGCGGGAGGAAGAGAGAAAACGAGCGAATAGACACCTTGTTCACACAAGTTTCATTGTCTTTCCTCCTCATTTTGCATCTGTCGGGCCTCCTCCTCCTTCGGTGCCGCCGGCCTCCGTGTGCCGTCTGTGCAGCCGCCGTAACCAGAGACCCTCCGTCCTGAACGGATCTGCTTTCTGTTTGTTACCTGCTCTTCTTTCTTAAGCCCTCGCCTTACTCTATACAGTCACACGTTGTGTGTTACACTTTAATACCGACACGTTTTAAGAGCTAAATCCTTGTTATCAAGGCAGAACCAGAGAGCTTAACATCCTTGCGCGTCAACCTTTGCATGACAGCCATTTTTCAAAGGACTCTTAACTCTGGGCTTAACCCTAACCCTAAAAAAAACACAATTACTAAATACAAAAATTTCTAAAAGGAAAAAAAAGGGAAATGGAAAAAAAAAAAAAGGTGCCATAATGGTTCAAATGGTCTCAAAAAATGCTGACAAATAGGATAGAACTGCTAAACTCGGGTACACAACGGCTGGGAATGGAATTGAAAAGTGATAAATGCAACCTGCAGGATGATAGTTTACAGATTTTAGTTTGTTGAATCAGAAGTCACGTTTTCATCCCTGGATTGTTTGTCGTTAAAACGAGCTCTCTGAGCGAGACGTGGTGCGCTGAACGCCGCATACTGTGTAGTACAGTGTGGTACAGTGTAGTACAGTGTGTTCCTGCTGCCGGAGAGGCAAGCGACTGAGGAGTGGCGTGAAGCAGCAGATCATCACTTGCTTCTCTTCTTATTGGTGACGCCACGAGCAGTCAGCCGTCACTGCGTCACTATTAAACAGACTGAGTTCACGTCATTTCTTCAAAGTATCTTGAAGCTTTTGTAACATTGTAACATGGTACTAGAAAATCTCAGTTGATATTGTGTGTGTGCCTGCAGACTAGTATCTCTTCCATTTAGTGTTTTTCACCAACAATCCCATCCACTTTGAGCAGCAAATTGTTCTCAGTATTTTGGTAATCTTTGTGGAAATGGTTTGCCGATCATCAACAAAAGTTGTAGCACACTATTACCAAATTTTCCGCATGTTGTCATGTGCTTTTTGTGTATGTGCATCCGTTTTCGCCCGTTTTTGCTTTGACGAGCAAATTGAGGATAGTACTCTTTGCGCCTCACCTCTTAAAGAGACAGGCACACAGAATTAAAATAGGAAGGAACAATTAGCAAGTTGTTTTTCTGTCTTTCTGTCTTTGAATCAAGTTCTAGATACACCTAGGTGTAGCCAGTTAGCACTACGACTGCGTAATAAACCACACATTTATCATTATCATGATATCAACATGCAAAATATGTATCTTATGAACAGCTGACGGATGAATGCAACATATCTGGCCAATCAGGCCCCACATTTGCATAGATATGAGTGTCTGAGGTCACAAAGACTGTGAAATAAAGTTATGTGTGGGTTAGTTTAGGGCCCATGAAAAGAATACTAAGGATGAAGAACATAACGGCATCAATTTTATCACGAATTACGTCGTTGTCGCACGTTCACTTTAACACTCATGGTTTCCTTCCACAGTACAGAGACATGTATTTAAGATGAAGTGGTGACTCTCATGTGCACGTCTGTGAGAATACAAGTGTCTGTGGTTCCCAAATGTTTCCTTGGTGGGATATTCCCAGTTGAACGGCTTTTCCCACTTCTCAGTCTCAGGATTTTGAGTTTTCGCAGCAGTTTTGAATGTTTTGAATGAATTAATTTCTGTGTCAGATTTAGCTACACATACCAACAGGTTTCCTGGCCTTTTGTGGGGATTTGCAGAGAAAAATGATTGAATATTACATTTTGAAAACGCAAAAGTTACCACGTTACATTTTTGGTTTTTTTCTGTCCTAAAACACAACAACTGGCCAGATGTCGGTGCTTGGATTTGACCCGTTTCAAAATGACTGGGTGAACCCGCATGTGAAAGCGCTGTGTCACTGCAGACTGTCGTGTTGTGCGCTTTTAATTTTTGTTGATGCAGCAAAACACCACATGTGGTGTGTGACCTTTCAGCGTGTGAGTGTGTGTCATTGATCCTGGAGTCTGCAGCATCTTTTCCTGGTGGTGCCTGGCTGTGCTGATGCTGTGTGTGTGTGTGTGTGTGTGCGTGTGTGCGTGTGGCCTGGAGTCAAGCTCCACCTCCTCTGCCGTCGTTCATGCTGTTTATAGCAAATGAAATGGAAGGAGGAGGAGGGATGTGAGTGGAGGAAGGAGGAAAAGAAGAGGGCGGAGGATGGAAATGAGGGGGAGGTGGGGAGGAAGAGGGAGTGGTCATGGAAGTGAGGGAGAGAGGGGGAAGTAGAGGAGCGAGCGGTTCGATAGGATGGGAGCTGGTGTGTGTGGGACAGAGAGGCAGTGTGTGAAAGAGAGGGAGGGCGTGACCAGGCGCTGGACACAGACAGGGAGGGGGGGTGTCCAGGAAGGGGGTGTGGGTGAGGTGAGAGCGGGTGGACACACTGACTGACCGACCGGCCGGTTGTGCAGCGGCTGTAGCGTTTTGATTGACAGGAGGAGTGAGCGGGCGGTCAGCAGCGTGGCACCATGGCAGGTAGGCCGGACCACAATCACTTCACTGCAGCATGAATATTTCAGCAGCCTTCCATCCTCCCATTGCCCCACGCCAACCTCCCATTGTCCATTTCACTCCCTCCTAACACACACACACACACACACACACACACACACACACACACACACACACACACACACACACACACACACACACACTCTCAAACACACACGCAGCCATCCATATCTCTCTGTCTGTCTTCCCTTCTTTCTTTCAATCGCCTCCTGCCAACTCCTTCTTTGTCTTTGTCATCCAGCTCTACCTCTTTTTCTGTTTCCTGACAGCAGCAAGTGTGTGTGTGTGCGTGTGCGTGTGCGTGTGTGTGTGTGTGTGTGTGTGTGCGTGTGCGTGTGCGTGTGTGTGTGTGTGTGTGTGTGTGTGTGTGTGTGTGTGTGTGTGTGTGTGTGTGTGTGTGTGCGTGTGTGCGTGTGTGTGTGTGTGTGTGTGTGTGTGTCATCACACATCAGCTGTAAATAACACTTGACTGTAACGTCTGCTGGATTCAGAGGGAAGTTTAACTCGTAACTCAGAGTGTGTCGGTGTGTCGCCTGCTGAATATCAAACAGACGCGGCCTCCGGTTTATAAGGAGGATAATGAAATCTCACTGAGGTGTAGCAGCTGTTGGCGTGTGTGTGTTTGTGTGTGTGTGTGTGTGTGTGTGTGTGATAATTCAAGGGCATATTGGAAAGTATCCGGCGCTGCAGCTCTTTTGAACAGGTGTCCTGACAGTGGAGGGCATGAAGGTGAACGCGGCTCCGCTCTCCATCTTTGTTTTCACTTTCCATCTGTGGACAAATTTTATCTTTTCATTTCCAAATCATTAACATAGCACTCTATTCCCGGATGTTCTGCATGTTTTGATGTGCTTGTAGCGGTGCAGGATTAACTCGCCGCCGGCAAAAGAAAAATAGCACGAAAAATAAAGCCGGCACCGAGATTAGTAATCTCCGTGCCTGCCTCTTTAAGAGGCAAGGCACACAGATTACTAATTTGGACTTTAAAGACTGCACATAAAGTTAAAAATCAGAGTCTGGTTCAAGAAACAACTTTTCCGTTGCTGTGTTTTTCTCTTCAGAGGACGTTTAAAGATGAATTACCGACAAAAGCTTTTAATAGCTTCATTGGTGCTGAAGCTTTCGCACATCCAACCACAATAAAAATGTATATTCAGAGTATTTAATGGGATATTTTGTGAACAAACTGAGCTAAATTTGAATCATGGACAAATAGAAAGTGGTGTTTTTCAGCCAAATCCTCCTTTAATTTTCAAAGGGGAGGATTGAGATGTGTTGATGCTGCTTCTGTGACCAACATCAAACACTCTGATTCACACCTCCTCCCTTACCTCGCCCTCAGGACACATTTTAAAAGATGTTCCTGCTCGGATTTGAAAGATTTCCACGAACAAGCCAAATAGAGCAGGTGACGGTTTGTGAACTGCTCAACTCCAAAATGATTAAAAGTTTATGTTTGACTTGGATGATTGCAGAACATGGTTTGAACGATGAAACAGAAACTCCTCCTCTGGTTTGCTCTTTTTTTTTTTTTTTTTTTTTTATGGCTGCCAGCTGAAATATACTTTATGGCCCCGTCCGTTTATATAAACATGATTATCGCTGCAGTCGGTTAAAAATTAATCATTTTTTCTCACTCTGCTCCCACGTCTTTGTCTTTTCTCAGCTGCTCACAACTCCTGACCTCCTCCCACCGACATGCTGTCTTCGCTTCCAGCTAACGAATGTTTCTCATCTTTCTTTCAATCTTTCATTCATTTTCTGTGCAAATGACTGTTTTTAACCATCAGGTCTGTTTGGGGGGGTTTTCTCACCTGAATTTCCTTCTCGAATAGAGTTTCTTACGATCAGTAAACAAAAGTATGTAACAACACTCATGGATTATAGTCTCTATATATAGAACCAACAGACAATATGAAAATCCAACATAACAAAACACAAACTTTTTTTCCCCACATAAGCATATGTGTATGGTACATTAAAATCAAAACAAACAAACAAGTAGATATTAATGTGAGTGGTTTGTATGTAATTAAATAAGTCAATTGTGGGGGGATTGTTTGTATTACCTTTTGTATATCGGGTGACCACAGGTAATCAAATTCCTTCATTTTGTTTTGTATCCTTGCTGTTACTTTGCTATTGCACGTTGAACTTTTAAAATGAGGCTGACACAGCTTCTAAAGTTTCATGTACACAGTAGTTTTGAAATGTGTACAAAACCTGTGGCTTATGTCACATTTTTAAAGTTTCAATTACAATTTCCGGGATGGTAAAAATGTCATTTTCAGTTGTTTCATATCTCATTTTAGCAGTTTCATCGTTCCTGAGAGCAATGAAACTGAATGGAATAGAACAGAAATACTTGATTCATCCGAGGATGAAATTACTTTAAGCATTGCGTCACACAGATTAAAGAGAAAGATATTTGAACATCAACTAAGACAGGATAAAAAATTAATAAGTAATTTTAGACATTACTATGTTCGAGGCTTAACAGTGACTAAGCAACGCAAACACTATTTACAAGCAGGCACCATAGAGCCTTATGTCCACAGGAAGGAAGGACATTTTAGTCATTTTGAATGAATGAATGAATTTTACCTCTTTATCTCTTTCCCAAGCAGTTTTGCTTGTTTTTTCCCCTCCATTTTCAAGCTTTTTCCCCTTTTAGAAATTCTAGTCATTTTACCATTTTTGTCCCATTTGAGTTATTGTGCCTTTATTAAAAACCCTTTTTTGGGTCCAAAAGATACATTTCCTTTTGAAAGTGGCTCTGGTATGTAAATAAAATGAAAACAAGATTATTTATGTGTAGTTTGGCGAAAGCTTGACGGAGCCGCTACAGAAGAGCCAAAGAGCCACACGTGGTTGCAGAGTGGCAGGTTGCAGACCTCCGTATGACACAAAGCTCCCCTGGGCTTGAAGGTTTGCATGTATACCGTAAAGCTCTGCTTCCTTGTGGTCACTTCCTGTCTCATTTGACTGTGAGATGTGATCCAGCTAACAGTAACAGCAGTGGCAGACCACCAGGACCTTCAAGGCTTCTCTGCAGGCCTAAGAAAAAGAACTGAATCACAGACTGGTGTTGATTATAGTTTTTCCATGAATACTTATTAAATAATTCCAAATGGTCTGTCCGCTTCTCCTCATCGCTTCTCTCCGGCTGCGCTGCTTCCAGATGCTTACTTCCACATTAAAGCTTTTAACCAGTCACATTTTAGCTATCATCTGTTACCAATTAAAGAAATCTGCTTTAGGCCTTCACATTCAATTCTGCAGGCGTCTGCAGTGTAAAACTAGTGTCTGTCACATGGCTGCTTCAACCAATCACATTTTGATATTGGCGACTCAGGGCCTTCTAGAAGGCCTCGTGTGACGTCGGTGTATCCAAGCTCTCTGATTGGCTCATCAGAGAGTTCACTCCCCAGCTAGCTGGTTGCATCTGTAGCGAGCTGCACAAACAAAAATATAGTTGTTTATTTGATAGTGGTTGTGTCAACCTACAATGACTAAAGGAGAAGATAAAGACATTGGGTCACAGATTTATTGTCAAAACAATTTTCAAGACAGACTTTTCCTAGAGGTCATTGAACGCACCGCAGCACTCAGCGCGCACATCCATTGTAATTCATTAGCACTCGCTACAAACTCCATGGCAAGATTCAGGATTATATTATTTGCCATTATATTATTTTCAAGACCAAGACAAAGCTAACGTTTGTCTCCCTCCTCGACCCCCAGAAGTTTTAAGAAAAGCAGCCGCTTTTTTATGCAGCTAACTTGGATTTTTTTCATCAGTAAAGGTGTTTATTCTGGCTACAGGAGTATCCATCTGTGGTGCAAAGGCTTTTTATACTGCACTTCTGCATGGTAACAAAGTTTTTGTATCCATAAAAAAAGTTATTGAGGGGTGGATTGACTCACTAGTGAAGGCCTGGGTCTGAAATGCACGGACGGCCACTGAGTGACAGTACTCTCTATGTGCTGAGCTCCTCCATGAGGGACCTTTTGTAGTGTCAGTTTGGGGTTCCTCGGTGCAATATTAAGACAATCTGATGCTCGGTGGATTTTTGTTCATTATGAAGTGTCACGTTTACCCCAGACTTCAATTGGAGACATTCTCACAATGAGGACAGAGAATGTGGACATATGAGCAGATTTCTGAGTGATCATGAGGATGTGAATTATTACACTGTAGGTTTGGAAGGTTTTCTACATGTGCAAGTGCAACCTTGTTTTTTTCGCCTAATCTGCTCATGTGGGCCAGATGAATAATCTGCTCCGTGCTGTTTGCCTTTGATAATCTGATCAGCCTGTGGTGGGGTTAGTGTGTGTGTGTGTGTGTGTGTGGGGGGGGGGGGGGGGGGGGGGGGGCACTGCATGATGATGATGTTTGAAGAGCTGAAGTTGTGAGGTCGGTAGTCAAAAGCTGCTTGTTTGTGGCATTAAAAGTTAATTTATTTTTGACTGAATCATATCACCCACTTTTTGTATTCTTATATATACTTTTGATATTGGTGCTTTTACTTTTTGGAGAAACTACAAGCAAATGCTTTACATATTATACAAATAAATACAGCTTGGTCTTTTAAAAGGTTACAAGACATCATTGAATGTAATGTATTCCTTATTAAGCCTCGATAGCAACATTTGTTCATCGTTGTGCAGGTGCACGACAGAGCACCGTATTGTTCAAGTTGTTTTTGAAAACTTCGGCGATTCCGGAGAAATAACGTTGCTTTGTTTCTTTATGAAAAGCTTTGTTTCTGTGCCTCTTCCTTCTTTTTCTTTTGTCCTTCTTTTCCAGCCCGTCGGTTCAAGCCAGTGTGCTTGATGTGGTTTCTCTCATTCTTTCTATCATGCTCACTCATAGACTTAGTTTTAAATTATTTAAACCAGGCAAGACTTCTTTTCTTCCCCTGAGAAACTTAAAACCACCAACTCACAAAGCACCATTCATCCATCCATCCATCCATTATCTTATTATCCATCCAAGTATTTTGAAAAGTTTCTAGCTTGGCTGTCATGATTTTAAAAGTTTAGAGACTTCAGATGACTTTCATTTGGTGATGAACGTTGCAGAATGTTGGACTTGCTAATGAAGCTGCTGTTTCAGTGCATGTGCCTCGCGAGGCTCGGGGCGAACGTGCAAACTCCAACGCACCTGCCCGGATGTGAAAACCGTCATGTGAAAACCGTCATGTGTTGCTGACGCTCTCCCGCACCGCCCCCGTCCAGATGACACGGTGTCGGCCAGCAGCAACATGGACATGGAGGACCGGGTCTCCCACCTGGAGCAGCGGCTGCAGCTGCAGGAGGACGAGATCCAGCTGCTGAAGTCGGCTCTGGCCGACGCGCTGCGTCGCCTGGGACACTGCGAGGAGGCGACCCAGGGCGTGCAGGTGGGAGGCGCGCACGCCGGGAGGAGGTCTCTGGCTACCTCAGCTTCAGTGGCGCCCACCAAGGGTAAATACAACCTCAACCATCAGGCCTCATTCTGCTGGGCTCATCTGTCGGTAGATTTCATATTTCAACATTTTCTGCCTCCCATCATTTGGAAGGACTATTTGATCGCGTGCTGCACTGGCGTTGTGTCAAACGCTCATCGAAGCCTCTTGCACTTGCTGAATACAAAGTGCTTGTTACTTTTTTCTCTGATTGAGTGCAGCTGCCTCACAGTTAACACAGCACCGCATGCTGTCTCTTCATTGTGTCATTACTGCAAACTCTGAACATTTCACGAAACGGTTGTGGGCGACAATCACCACGTGCACGCTCCCCTGAAAACTTGTCAACGTCCCGGTGCGATGAGGCTGATTACAGTTTGTTATCTCACAGTGCGTCAGCTCCTGCAGGCTCTTCCCTCCAGACCTCTGAGTAACGGCTACGTGCAGCAGAAGCGCCTCCTTTCCTCCCCGTCGTCTCCAAAGAAGGAGGTGCTGCAGTCCATTAAGAGGTACGACCGGGAAGTGAAAGCTCCTCCATCTCGATGCACTCCGTAACCCCGTGTGCTTTTTGTGCTTTGTTCTTATACAAAAATTGCAGTCGAGGAGTGCAAAACGTGACGGGGAAGGACAAAGGATTTTGGTTACAAGAAAGCACTTCTGTGGGGAAATGAAATTTTAAAAAAAAAAAGCCTGCGAGACAGTTTAAATCTGATGAAGGATGTAGATTTTAATTTAGCATCGCAGCAGGTGGACATGAAACAGTTTCTATCAGCACTTGACAGTTTTATGTCATCTAATCTTTTACCAGTCTTTAAAAATAATGCAGTCATGGTGGAAAATGAGTTGTCTGCATATACAGAGACGCTTGTCCTCCTCTTCATCCTCAGGAAGAGCATGTCCACAGAGCGCCTCACCCTGGTGAGGAGAGAGATGGCAGCAGAGAGTCGAAGTAGAACCACCTCGTCCAGCAGCTCCTCTGGGGGGAAAAGGTAAACACACTGCCTCCTTCAGCTGGGAGGTGAAGGATAAACTGTTGTCTTTATCATTCTCAGTGTGTGGCAGTGTTGGAAACAGTGCTTTGTAATATAAGAGATATTAATATTATCAAGACTGCATTAGTAACCGATTACTATCATGTAATTACTCACACAATTGAAATTAGTGGAGCTTTACTTGGGTTGTTACAGTGGTAGATTTACCCTCTGCTGGCATTAGTTACTATACACCCAACTCCTGTTTAACAGAGAAGGAGTGATTAGCATTAGCGTCTTCCTCCCACTAACTCATGTAACTTCAGATGAATTCAATGAGTGAATCAGTCAAGAAACTGACGGACAGAAACGCTACAAAAGGCTCCGTGAATGTCAAGAATCAGATGGACATAGTTATTGATTTTAGCGAGTGATGTGAATGCAAAGAGATAAGAACTATCATGTGTTATACACAGTTATCCATCAGTGGTTCTCAACTTTTCATTGTTTTTTTTCCTGGCCTTTTTTGAACATAATTTATCTGCACTACTTAACAGTAGGCTCCATAATAATGGGAGTTGATAATAGCCACTATTGTAGAAGGAACATAAAGTGTGTTTACATGTTCTAACAAAGGCTAGTTAAGCATTGGTATGATGCTGAATTACTATGAAAGCATGTTGTGCAGTGAGGCAAGAAAAGGTGTTTTGGAATCTTGATGACATTTTATTTTCTATCTGTGCTTTAAAGCAAAGTTGAGACCGTTAAAAAAAAAAAAGGCTCACTGAAACGAAAACAATGTGGTTGTATTTACTGCTAATTAAGGATGAATAGACTTTTCCTCTCTAATATCCCCACTCTCCTTTCATTGATCAGCAAACTTGAGTATTATTACCTCCTGTCATGCTACAAATCGCCTCCGGGGGTGCTGTTTCCTCAGGTCCTGAAGGAGCACAGCTCCTTTGATAGTTAATCTATTCCAGGTTTTATGTGTCAGCTCAGTATTTATTCTCTGTTGTCGGGACATTCAAATAGACGTATGTAGATGTGAGGCTTTAGTTCCTCCCTGTGTTGGAGGAAGGAGAGGTGAGGTGGATTCTGCACTGCAGCTCGCCCTCATGTGTGTTTTGGGAAACTCCCACAGTCGGCGCTTCATATAAATTTCTCATGCGGCCATGAGTTATGTCTCACACTTCAGTCCTGATGCCCACTCTGAAGTATCCACTTGTCATGTAGGTTTTATCAAGGCTGTTTTTGTCTTTACTCTTGCACTTTCATTGTATTATTTTTTTCACTTTTCCATGTGAAACTTCCTTCTTTCGTTCTGATCTTCTCCGCTCTCATCCTCTCCACTGTCCTGCTGCTGATGGATCATATTTCCAAACAGTTCTCGGTGAAGTGGGAGGTTGTGCTTCCTGTGCAGAGGGGTGGGTGGGTGGGTGGGTGGGTGGGTGGAGGGGGTGTGGTTTGCAGGAAGGAGGAAGCATGCTCTGATTGGCCGGTCGGGGGTTTCAGGCCGTTATAAAAGTTTGCAGAGTGAAGGAGGAAGTGGGAGTGTTGCCGTGGCTGTAGAACGGGACAGAAACCTCTCTGATCTGATCTGATCTGCTCTGACTGCTCGCCGCTCGTGTAACGGAAACCCTGCAGACATGAAGAGGTCCTCCAGGTAAATACCTGCTTTACAGACAAGTTAATGATTGACAGAGAAGAAGAAGAAGAAGTAGAGTGAGATAAGCTTTTGCCTTGTTCAGTTTTGGACTGAATCTGTCGTAGTACAAAAAGGAGTGGAGCTTTAACCTTTGAATGGCAAAATGAAACCTGCAGATTTTCAATGTGATTCAATGTGAGTTCAATAAAGTTGTCACACCCAGTGCTGCTTGCACAAGGAGGAGCAGTGTGCTTGAAATGCACGCAGACTTCAGAGAGCTGCAGTTGTCTCTTGAAGACAGCCTGTGGGAAGTTGGTTAGAACGGTTGTCACGCGAGCACATCCATGTGGTGGGCGTCTCTCTCCGTCTGCAGGGCTGTGGGCTGCTTTGTGTTGCCGTGGGGAGGGGCAGCCGCATAGTGACATGAAGAAAACAGAAACAAGAGCCGGCCCAGCGTAGTGCATCATGGATCAGATGGCAAAAGGCAGGCCTGATGGAAAAACTCCAGTAATATGGAGTTTTGTGAAGATATGTTAGATTTTAAATGTTGAATCTTATTGGGGGAAAAAAGTAGTATTTAGTAGCAATTTCAGGAATCTTTCTTAATGCTGCCAGTGTTTGTTGAGTCCTGCAGCTTCGTTAAAACAAACAGACATGGCACATTTCTGTGCAGTTAGAAAACACACACACACACACACACACACACACACACACACACACACACACACACACACACACACACACACACACACACACACACACACACACACACAGATGAGATGTGACAGGAGGACCAGGAACTCTGTGCTCAGCACTTCTGACAGCAGACTGATTATTCTGTTGAACCTGACTGATCCTGGCAGCGTCCTGCTTTACCGGACGACACAAAGACACTTGGATCACTCCATGTCCACTTTTTTTACAAACTTCACACCATCGACCACACCCTGCTTAAATTAGCCTGCCTTCATACTTGAAACATTAATTTTCTAAAAGATTTCTTACATGCAAAAGCCTTGACGGACATTCTCTGCAGCACTGTAGAGCATTACGGCCAAACACAGGAGGCTGAGGTGGAGCAGTGGGGCGGACCATTACCGAGTCTGCACAGCTTGCAGAAGCACTAACATTGATTGCATCTCCCACTTGACATGCTGCAAACACACCGAACACACTTTTATGAGCAGGAAGGCAACTTTACTGCGGCCGCCTTTGATTTGCTCCCATATCGAGCAGATGTGTTGTCAAGCAGAGCAACAGAAGTAAGAATTATGGACAAAGTGGAGGAAGAGGGACATTTCATTCAACCAGAGACGACTGGTCTTATTTACTGTGACAACCAGGCTTTCTTCAGTTTATGTTGCAAATTTGAAATAACTGCTGCGTATCAGATCTCTGCAACCAACAACATGCAGTTGTTTAGTCCGGCTTTATTGATTCCGTGTACCTTTGAAAATAATGATGTTCCAATGCACATTTGAACTACAGTTGTTATAAAATGCAAAAATGACCATGCAACTTCCCTGATGAAGGGTCAATAAAAAGGTGAATACAAATTAAACAAAACATGCAAATCCTGATGGAGGAAAAGATCAACACATCCGTATCACGATCAAATCTTTTCCGTTTGAGTGGAATAATGGACAGTAATAGACGGGGAGATTGATGCTCGCTTGTTTGTCTTCCCGCAGTTCAGGCGACTTTTTAGCGTCATCATTCTGACCTGCACGTCCATTTCCTCTCTCTCTGCATCATTTATGGATTTTCCCACTGAAAGTGACTCTTCTAATTGCGTTTCCTCAAAGAATGAAGGAATCTCATCTAACCAGTGTGTCCCAGTACTCATCCAATAGATCGAGGTTTGTATACGGCAGTCTTAGATAAAGTCAAGGTTTATCAGATTTTTCACGTGTCATTTTGACTGTTTTTACTGCACTTGATGATAAAATTCTATTTGCCATAATTTTCATTCATTTTCATTACACAAGTCCAATTCTAAAAATGTACATTTGAACCAAATAAATGACTTTTGCTATGTTTTATTATCATAAATGACAAAAGTCCCGATCACAGACATTATCCTACTTCTTTACAAAATGCACCCTAAATACTTGCAAAAATATGATTCCAATCCACTGAAAAATGACCACACAAAAAGAGCTGTACATTTACATTTAAGTTCCCAAACTGGATTGTTTTTAGAGCCAAACCTGAAAATCAGTTGGTAAAAGCAGTTAAGACATGAATATCTCAGTTTGATCAATCTGATTTAATTTTAGGCTCTTTTCACAACATTTCAAGTAAAAATGCATCGTTTTTGCATTATTATTTCAGAAACTTTTTGAAAACGATGCCCAAAAGAAAGGCTGAAAACATTGTTGCACGGTTGCTTTTGTAATGAAACTGCAAGCAGATGCGCACAGAGAACAAAATGCTCTAAACATTACCGGTGGGAGAACACGGGACATTCTAGTGGACAGACGACCAAGTTGGGTTGTTAATACTGTGACTGTCGACTATAAAACTACCAAGTCCCAGGAGAACATGGACTTGGGGGTCATGACACTCTGGCGGAAGACAATGTTCTTATTGTCCATCTACTGAGCATGTGCAGTAGCACCATTTCCCAAAAGGTGCGAGACGGAGTCGGAGCATTTTCAAAAAGTGGCATTTTCATTTACTCCAAGCACCGTTGTCCTGCAAACACGCGTACGAAACACGGCAAAACTTTTATGTTTTCACTTGAAGTCAATGTTGTTTAAACAGGGCCTTGAATTAAACTTGATTTCGGACCCCGAATGCTGAACATTACAGACGTATTGCCTTGTTCATTCAGTTCAAAGAAGCTTACATATTCTCTGGAAATCCTGCTTTATTCATATTTTAAAGATGCAGTTTATAAAAAAACGGTTAGTTTGTATCTTTATGTAATTATCCTGAGCTTCCACCGCTGTTTTATCTTCTCCAGTTCCTCTCCGTCTTATCGGACTGAAAACAGACAAGATGATGCTTCATGTTGGCGAAACCTGTTGCACAAAACATTGGCAAATAGCGACGTGATTAGAAACATCACTTGCTGTCTGTTTTGAAAGTTCTCTCTTCCCGGAATTTAATTTAACAGGAATGTTAATTGAGCTTAAAAGAGGTTTGATGCCTGTGACCGAAAGCTTTGATGGCACTTTTAACGAAAAGGCCTAATTTCTCATGAAGGCTCTTTGTTACTTGTTTGCCTTTTCTCATTATTCCAAAAATAAATGTCCTTTTTCAAAGTGCAGCCAGGCTGAAAATGCCAACCAAACATTTGAGTGTCAATGAGTGTCCTGTTTGTGCATTCCCTCTCCCTGGAAACCCGGCGAGTCGGACCGCTGCCACATGGGCTTTACATGCCGATTTATTTGCCCTGTCCCGCTGCCAGTTACCCAGCAGGCCTCGCTCTGCACTAATTACCAGGCCCGGATCAGTGGTGCTCCGCCATTGGTTGAGATCCCAGCTCCACCTCGTCTTCCAGGCAGAGCAGGCAGACAAGCGCTCCCCGGACAAACGGGCCTTTATGTGGTTAGTTGAAAGAGCCGACACCCTGCCTGGTGGCCTCCGGGACGCCCAGCAGACACAGGCAGGCTCCACTCAGGTCCTCAGATTACTGGTCTGTTTGTTCTGCAGTTCCGTCCTTTAATCTTCTCCAGAGGATCCGCGCTGTGTACGAACACGGACATGCAGCCCTGCCGTGTCTTCTTCCACGTGTCGCTTGTTGATTTTTAGGAATAAACGCATGGAGACACGCCTGTGTTCGTTTCGCTCGGAGATGCTTCAGAGCTAAGGTCACAGTTTGCAGTTCACTCCCAGTTAAACAAATGTCAAGACGGGTGAAGACGCGTCGTTCAACACGGTGCTTTAAGGTGTCCCGCTCATGGTTTTGCAAACATGTCAAAGAGAATATCGCTAGGTGTGAGTTCAATTGGAGGCCCTTTTTGTGTGGAGTTTGCATATTATTCCTGCTCCCGGATGGGAGTCCTCGCCACTGGCTCTTGATAACCTATATATAAATACGTCACTTTAAACTTTAGTGAGGAATACAGGAGACATGCGAGTGATTTTGACTTAGAAAATCAACAAATCGACACAAACTAGCAGCAATCATGTGCAACAAAACACCCACAAAGGTCATTTATGCTCCGAGACGTTTGGAAACAAAAGTGAATGTTTTAGTTTATCCTGCACCCGAGGGTGAGGAGGTCTGATCGTGCTTCTCTCTGGGTTAATCTCATGTTGTCTCTTGAACGCACCTCGGCTTTAGCCTGATTTCAGCCGGGACGCAGTCCAATTTCTGAGACTCTGATTTGGATTAAATGAGCTCGGATGATGGATGGTAGAATGGATTTACTTAATTTGTTTACGACTTTGTTTGTTTGCAGCAGCCTTGTTATGCACCTGCCCTCATTCCTCTCTGTATTACACTGTTTGTAAAAAAAAAAAATAGAGACAGAGAGAGAGACAGTGAAAGTTATTTTTGTTGTTCTCCTTGGCGTCTGGATGCATGAGACAAACTATTGAATGCTATTGAAAATAAGAGAAAACGAATGGGATTGGACAGCGATTTGTGTATTTATAAAAGACGTTAATTACAGCAACGGAGCTTCATTTAGTTAGCTTATCAATCTGTGGAATAAAACAAGACAGCTATACAGTATATAATAAACCAGCTTTACCACTATACATGTTTAATTGTGTTGTTTGTGTTTGATATATATTGTGTATGTGTGCATATGCTGTATATTATAGTCAGAAGAAACTGTATTGATCCTTGAGGGGCAATTAGGTGGACAAAAGGGACACATTAACAAGAGTTAGAAAAATAAATTAGATTATGTACAGATCAGCCTGCTGCCAGTAACAGTTAAGGCAGTTTTGTACGTATATAACAGCAGGTATATTAAAGCAGCAGGATGTGTATAACGGTACGCCTCATGATATAAATGTGGAATAAAATATGGATGTATACATGGTGTGTGTAATGTGCAATATATAGCATCATATACAGTATATTAATGATTATTTTATATCTATAATCGCATACATGAACTCCACAGAAAAACTTGTCCAATCCGTGTACAAACCCTCGATTCTACCACATTTTATTTCGAGCTCGTAGCTGCTGTCACGGCGACGGGTTGATGGCATCGCAAGTCAGCGAACGCTCCTGATTGGTTGACGGTGCGCTGAGTCGGAAAGTGTCATTCAGAAGGTTCAGAGTGACGGGTGTAATCATGAGTTTTGTCAGAAAGGCTGAAGCAGCAGGTGACTGGTTTGATTCAACTCCCTGATAAACGGCGTCTCGTTTCCCCGTGTGACAGTTTGGCTGAGCGCCGCGCCGACTGCCAGTCCATGTGTTGACTTTATATCCTTCAGAGGCTTTTAGTATTTCAAGACCACAACTTTCATCCTCTGTGACCGTCAAAGAAAAACTGCTCTTTGTGTTCATGTTCCTGTTTTAGTTAAAGTAAAGAAAGAGGAATCTTTTCATGCAAGCACAAAATAAAGGTTCATTCATACACAGCAGCGATGAAGGCATTTTTTTTATATTTTGTGCATTTGCTAAATTATTCTACCTTAATTATTCTTTTAAAATGGCAATTTGTATTTGGAGAATCTGAGAATAACTGTTGAATGGATTTTATTTCTTTAAGCACATTTTCACAGTGAAATTAGAGTTTTGTTGTGGAACAAACGTTTGGTGAGAAAATAAATGCTTTAATTCAACATTAGTACTTTCTTGATGGTGGTTTTCTCTTAATATAGCCGTTTCAAGCAAAACAACAAAATACACGTCTTACCATCATTTTCTATTTATTTTTTTATCTATTTAATATATTTTCTGGCTGGTTTTGTCTTCTTCTCGTTAACGTTTAGCCTTTTTTTTTTGTCCATCAGTGCGACCTATTTATTTCTGTTATGTCTGCCTATTAAATTTACTCCAGTTTTTATCCATTTCAAATTGAATAACTACTGTTTATATGTCTTGCAATGCTATTTTATTTGTCTTGTTTTGCTGTTTTCTCATTTTTACCCTTTTTTCCATTTTTTCTTTCTTTCTTGTTGTTTTTTCTCTCCTCCTACCTTGCATTGCATTAAGTTGCAAATTAAACTTTGAACTGGGGAAATATAAGCTAACAACGGCTGGACTAGAGTATTTGTTGGTTTTCAGCTGTATTTTGTCGGCCACAGAGATTCCAGCCACTTCGTTGCATAACGTTTCAGTCCAGCCTCTCATGGTGCATTATATGGGCCTCCGGGGGATAAACGCTGTTCTTCATGTCTTCATTATATGATGAGCAGCCTCTTGTGTTTCTGCTGACTGTGCAGTTTGTGGCTCCTCCCTGCACATAACTGCCGACTGGTTCAGCTGAGTGTTGAAGGGGGCAGCCTGCAGAATGAAGAATAAATAATTCACACATGAACAAAGTCCCGGGAGCTTCGGAAAATGCCTCTATTATTATCTTCTGTCTTTGTTTGATTTTCCATCATCACTTTTTCTCATGAATTGTGAAATTGACCATTTTTTCTCTCCTCTGTTTTAGCAAATCCAAAGAATGCGCCTTCAATGCAGGTACAAGAATATTTTTATCCTTTAAATTTGTGTGTGTGTGTGTGTGTGTGTGTGTGTGTGTGTGTTTGACATCTTTCCCTGTTATGTGTTAAGAGGTCTCATGTGTGAAACTCGATCATCAAGTGGATCCATTGACGCGTTCAAGGATTTAATTACTGTCATTTAAAGCCATTAGAAATAATGAACTTTCACTTTAATTACATCAATTAACATAAGCACCTACACCGAGTGCGTTAACTTGGATGTGTCCTTGGAAGGTTAAGAGAGACTAATCCTGACTTCTGTCTCTCTTCTTCAGAGGACGGCTACGTGAGAATGTTCCTCCGCGGCCGGCCGGTCACCATGCACGTCCCCGCCCAGCAGAGGGACGGCTACAGCCTGGACCTCAAGGTGGCGCTGCCCGAGCACAAGCTCAAACTGCAGTGGGTGTATCCTTCAAACAGGGAACTAACGGGAGGCAAAAGTACTGGCATTCTTTACTAGATTACAAGTAACCAGTCGGATTGCAAAGGGGTGGAACATTTGCGGTAAATTTCCGTGGAAAGTTAAGCTGGGGAACTTTAGAAATGTTCGTTATGATGGATTTTGTTGCATTGATGCAGATCCGCATCGTAGAAACGATTAAATTGGAGAGCATAGTCTCACCAGCTCTGTGCTTGTGATTGAGGAATAGATATTCAACTGTACTTGCATGAAATCTGTTTTTTTTTTTTTTGGCCAGGATTACATTAAAATATAACTTCCCCAACTATATTTATTTATTTATTTTTTTTTTTTTTACTGATTCACTCATTTAGTCAGTGAGTTTCTGGTGCACAGACAATATGTTGATCTATTTCAATTTTTTATTTTTTTTTATAAAATTTTTATTCCCCGACTATATTTCCCTATTAATTGCTAAGCTTCAATTGAGTAAATTTCCATTTTTTTCCCGTTAATTCCAATAAATTCCCATTTATTCCCATAGAAAGTTTCCAACTTTGAAAATTCCCAGGTCTTTTAGCACCTCTACTCTTTAGTATATGATGCCTTTTTACAAATTTCTTGCTCCTTTTTTTGTTGTTGCGCACGCAAAACTGTTGTTATAGTAATATATGCAGCTTAATCATTAGTTTTCACACAGATCAGGATTCTATTGTGTCCCAGAAGCAGAATTAGTTCTTTAACTCCGCCGTGCGTCAGGTACGGCTACCGCGGTCGGGACTGCCGCTCTAACCTGTACCTGCTGCCCACCGGGGAGATCGTGTACTTCAACGCCTCGGTGGTGGTGCTGTACAACACGGAGGAGCAGCACCAGAGGCACTACCTGGGACACAATGACGACGTCAAGTGGTGAGAAAACCACCGAGAGGAAGTGTCTCGTCACATGAGCGTGTGGAAAGATGACCTTGACATTGAGTTTTAAGTCCTTCATCCACAGTGGAAGATTAATCCTTCATTTCTGTTTCAAATAGCGGTCAGTGATATTTTTTGGTTTTACAACACTCATTCTTGGTGAATATTTCCCGTTATCACACAGAAACCCAAACAATTTCATATAAAACATCAAATGAGCTGCTGGTTCTTAATTTTTAGCACTTTTGAACTCCTACGGTCATTGTTTTGACTCACAGAAGTGGTTTTATAATTTAATTTCAACAGACTGGTCAGGTTTTACCTGGAGCCTGTAGTGGGCTTCAGAAGTATTAAAAATGTATGCATTCATACATTCATAACATGTTTTATGAAAACTCATATAAAATTGATATTTAAAATTACTTATTCTATTTTTAACCTGTCTTATTTGATATTCAACTTTCTTTCTCATTATTCCGTGTGAAGCTTAATGGAACTCCCCTCTGGGACTGATACGTAATTGTATTCTATTCTATTCTATTCTATTCTATGAGAAATGCTTTGTTTTGTTTCAAAGCTACTGTATAAATGAAACTTCATAAGCCGTGTCAGCCTCCTTTTGAAGGTTAAACATGTTTGGTCATAAAGGTTGAAGACCTCTGCATAATTTGCCCTTGTTCACATTGAATGATTCTCTTTCTGAAGATAACATTTAACCCACTATCACCTTGTGATGGATGTTAGACTTAAGATAGACTTAAGGTTAGACTCAAGTAAAAACCTCCAAATCTATTTGACAGTTTCTCAAAAATAAAGTGTTCTGTGACATTTTTAATGTCAAATTCTGATGAAACTAGTTCTTTAAGGTTTTCTTTTGTTGCAAATACTTGGTGATCTGTAGTATAATCCAATCCAATCCAATCCATCTTTATTTATATAGCACATTTTAACAACAACCTGTTCCCAAAGTGCTGCACATGTGACTGCACATAAAAAATTTAAAAAAAATCAAATAAACAGTCCAACACTAAAAAACCCTAAAATAAAAATAAAAACAGATTAAAAACTACAAACACATTAAAAAACTACAAATAAGAATACAACAATTTAAAAAAATAAATAGAAATATAAAAAAGCTTAAAAGGCAATAAAAATAAATAAGAACAATAAAATAAATAAAAGACACAGGGGACCACACGACTCACGCGGTGTTAAAAGCCTGAGAATAAAAGTGGGTTTTAAGACGTGATTTAAAATGGTCCACAGTGGGGGCTGTTCGGACGTGGAGGGGCAGAGCGTTCCACAGCTTAGGGCCGACAACGGAGAACGCTCTGTCCCCTCTGGTTCTACACTTGGTCTTAGGACCCACGAGCTGGAGCCCTCAGACCTCAGAGCGCAGGGGGGGTTGATAAATTTTGATGAGCTCTGTAATGTACTGAGGGGCCAGTCCATTCAAAGCTTTAAAAACAAACAACAACATTTTATAGTCAATTCTAAAATTAACAGGGAGCCAGTGCAAAGATGCAAGGATAGGGGTAATGTGTTCTCGTTTTTTGGTCCCTGTTAAAAGTCGTGCCGCAGCGTTCTGGACTAACTGCAAGCGGGAAAGTGCTTTGTGGCTAACGCCAGAATAAAGTGCGTTGCAGTAGTCCAGACGAGAAGAAATAAAAGCGTGCACGACTTGCTCAAAAAGATTAAAAGATAAAAACGGCTTAACCTTGGATAAAAGTCGAAGATGATAAAAGCCCGATTTTAAAACGCCATTGATCTGTTTATCAAATCTAAAATCACTGTCTATGGTGACGCCAAGGCTGGTGACTTTGGGATGCAAATAATTTCCGAGTGATCCCAAGTCTGTGAGGGCTGATCCAAATACCATAATTTCGGTTTTTCTCTCATTCAGTTTTAAAAAATTCTGGGCTAACCAAGCCTTAATGCCACCTAGACAGTCGAGCAGGGGTGTCAGGGGACTGTGGTCATTCTTGGCAATGGGCATATAAATTTGGCAGTCATCTGCATAAAAGTGATAAGATATGCCATGCTTCTTAAAAATCTCTCCAAGTGGGAGGAGATACAAAGCAAAAAGAATGGGTCCCAGGATAGATCCCTGGGGGACTCCACAGTGAAGCGGGGCAGAAGACGAGGTGGAGTCCCCCAGCCTGACGGAGAAGGACCTCCCCGACAGGTCGGACTTAAACCACTCCAATGCGGTCCCCCTGACACCTACGCAATCTCTTAGGCGGTTTAAAAGAGTCGTGTGGTCGACTGTGTCAAAAGCAGCCGTGAGGTCTAGAAGCACTAAAATGGCAGAGCCTCCAGAATCAGTCATTAAAAACAGGTCATTAAAAACCTTTAAAAGTGCAGATTCAGTACTGTGCAAAGCTTTGTAACCTGACTGAAACGGGTCTAAGGTGCCATTTGCATCTAAAAAAGGTTGCAACTGTGCAAAAACGCATTTCTCAAAAATTTTAGACACTAAAGGTAATTTAGAGATTGGACGGTAGTTTGCTAAAACTGCAGGGTCAAGGCCAGGTTTTTTAATCAAAGGCTCTACAACAGCTTTCTTACAAAAGGAGGGCACTATGCCAGAAGCCAAGCTGCTGTTGATGATCTCCCTAACAGAAGAGCCAAGAGGCGTTTATGATTTTACAGTGTAAAAAATGTAATGCATTGATCCGTGTCTTATTTTTCCTTCTCAGTCTGAGCGTGCATCCGGACATGGTCACAATCGCAACGGGACAAGTGGCTGGAAACACTAAAGATGGAAAGGTACCATTTCATGAAAGAAGCATTGCAGTATGGTTTAGTGTATAGAAAGATTTTGCATGAGCTTGTGTGTTTAACTTCTTGTGTGTTTTCTTCAGCTGCTGGCTCCTCACGTCCGTGTGTGGGACTCCGTGAGCCTCAACACGCTGCACGTCATCGGGATGGGCGTGTTCGACAGAGCCGTCACCTGCGTGGCTTTCTCCAAGTCGGTAAGCACAATTATGTGCCGGCTGGTTTTTCAGTGGGTCGTGGGCCCCAACAGCCAAATATCCACCACACAGAATATAAAATTGAAGACAAAGGAGGACCAAAAGGAATCGGTGTGTTGGAAAAAAAAAAAAGTAGCCGTAACCCTGACGTTAGTTATTTTGATTAAATTTCAGCTTGGAGAAATAATCTGTGGAGTGTACGAATCCCTCCTCTACAAGTTTAAACTGCCTCTTTGTAGCTTCTTATTTGATTCACTTCCACCGATCCACAGGCAGGAAACTGGACCGAACCATTGTAAAGCCGACGAGGGGCAAGATGAGTAGAGTAGAGAGCTTTATTCCTCCACAGGGGGAAACACAAACTTACAACAGCTCAAGGTAAAAGGTGCAGAACTTATACAATTAAGGAATTAAAGTATGTAAACATATGTAAATATCCAACAAGAGCAAAAAAGAGCACAAAAAATAGAATATGTAAAAAGAAAACAATCCAGTAAAAAGGAAAAGATCCTCTAAAAATAGAGTAAATTGCCAGGATTGGTATAAACACAGTGTAGATAGGTAAAGGGCAGTACTCAGTGCAGGTGTAAACAGTACATGTAGGACATTTACAGTGCGTTGTTAAATATCCTAACAGCTGTTGGGGTGAATGACTTCCGGTAGCGTTCTGTTTTACACTGCGGGTGTCGGAGCATCCTGATGTTTTTAAAAACACACGTGCATCATCATCTGTCTATAAGTGGTTTATTTAGGTATTTAAAGAATGTGGAGTTCCTCTGAATGTTGATTTCTGTCTGCGGGTTAAATGTGTACGTGTGACTGTGCTTTCGTTCAATAGAGGTTTAACCCTTTTTGTTTCAGAATGGCGGCACCTTTCTCTGTGCGGTGGACGATGCAAATGACCACATCCTGTCAGTCTGGAACTGGCAGAAGGAGAAGCAGCTGGCCGATGTCAAGGTATCTCCATCCTGGACTCTGGTTCTCTTCATCCATCCTCTAGCTGGATTTTTCTCATCTATTTGGATTATAATCAGGTGAAAATAGAAACTTACTGAATGGGGTTTGAACTCCTGTGTCTGCAGTGCTCCAATGAATCTGTGCTGGCGGCAGTGTTTCATCCCATGGACACCAACCTGATCGTCACATGTGGAAAATCTCACATCAACTTCTGGACGATGGAGGGAAACACTCTCACCAAGAGGCAGGGCCTGTTCGAGGTACGAGCAGAGTATGAAGCGTTCAACCCGACTCGTACGACGTGCCGACGCGAGTCCAGAAGCAAATCCTTCATGTTCGGCGTTGCTCACCTTTTTAGAAACACGAGAAACCAAAGTACGTGTTGTGTGTGGCCTTTGCTGAGGACGGAGACGCCATCACCGGAGACTCCAGTGGAAACATCTACGTCTGGGCCAAAGGTATCGTCCAACACCCTCGCTGATTCTTTAATTTTTAGGTTTTTATCTGCATGTTTATCTTCATGCAGGGGTATCAAACCGCTCACTAGAGGGTTCAATGTGTTATGGAACATGTAGAAATGGGAGAGAAATCAATCATTACCAGCGATTTTCAGAACAAAAGTAACTCAGTCGTTATAGAACACTGAGAACCAGAACTGAACAGCAGATGGCAGCGTTGCTCAGTTCCAAGAGATGAGCGACGCTTCCTTATTGCTACTCACCACTACTGAGATGAAAATGTGCACATGAAAGGAACAGAAACCATTTGTTTACAGACATAACGGGTTATTCATCCGAGATTTAGCAGAATAAATGTGAAGATTTCGATGAAGTCCTTCATTTTTTATTTGTTGCAACACTATTTTTCCTGCCAATCCTGAGCGAGTTCAAATTATATACCCCCGCGGAAATGGACGTAGTCCCAAGAGAAGCAGTGGGACTGTCGTGTATTCACTCCCTGACGCCTCTGTTTTCTACCAGGTGGTAACCGCATCACTCAGGTGCTGTCGGGGGCCCATGAAGGGGGGATCTTCTCCATCTGTGTCCTGAAGAACGGCACCATGGTGTCCGGGGGAGGGAAAGACCGCAAGGTGGTGCTGTGGGACCACAAATACAGGAAGCAGTCCGAGATGGAGGTACGATCACCGTCCTGTGGACATCAGATCTCAATAATGCCGTCACGTTGAACGACTCCCAAGTGATTCCCATCCAATGTTCAGCCCACTCTTAGTTTCAGTTGGTGTAAATGACACGGATCACAAGAGATTCATTGTATTTTAGATATTAAGTCATGGTTGGCAGAAAATGTCCTTCAGCTCAATGAGGACAAAAGTGAAGTTTTGGTTACTGGTCGTGAAGATAAGACAGACAAACGTTGGTCAAGAATACCGACAGCGTCTTTAAAAACATCTAAAGTTCTAAAGGCATTGCACTGGCTCCCCGTGTGTTTTAGGATCGATTTTAAAGTTATTTTAAAAGTCTTTATGGTCTCGTACCTTCTTATCTTTCAGATTTACTTTTATTTTACACACTACCACAAACCCTCCCGTCCTCCGGCACCAGGCTTTTAATAATTTCCCCCCGTTTATACAAAGACAAAAATCAAACTTGTTTATAGAACAACCCCTGTTACTTGATATAGATGTGTAGATTTTAGAATTTTTGTTTATGCATTCATTTATGCTTTATGCATGTATAATGGCCGGGGGCGGGAGGACCAATGGGTTTTACTTGTTTTTAAAACGAGTAAAGCAGTAACTGTAAGGCAGTTTATGCTATTTGCTGTTCAGTGTGGAGTTTGCATGTTTTCCCTGTGATTGGATGAGATTTCCTCAGAGTTCTGGACAGGAAGGAACATACAAGCTCCTTCTAAAGCTGTGCTTTGTGTCCGTTTCCAGGTGGGAGACTCATTCGGGCCCGTTCGGGCTTTGACTGAAGGAATATCTGGAGAACTTTTTGTGGGAACCACGAAGAACGCCATCCTCAGAGCCGCCTTCCCCAACACCCTCACTCCGATCGTACAGGTACAACTTCAGCACACACTCTGTCAAGTGATATTTGATTGTCTTTTTGAATAAAAAGCTTAGTTTTATTTCATTCATTGATAAAAGTTGAGTGGGAAAAAAAGTTTACTTTCATTTCCAAACTTCTGAATGAAAGAGAGCAGAAAAAAGAGTAAATACCCTTTTTACTCAACTATTAGTGACAATAGAAATTACGATCAAGTCTGAGTTAAATTCTTTGTATTTTGATAATAGGCAGGTTTTAAATGTTAAATCTTGCGTGTGAATTAGGCTCTTTTGATTCCTTCCCGAGATTCTTCCATAAATTGAATGCAGCATTCCAGTAATTTAGTTTTTTTTTTAGAAGATCGCTGTTGCTTGCTAGTTATAATTACTTTGTCTTTTTGCAACTCTTTGAACATTTTGTATACAACTCATTAAAAAAAAACAAAAAACTTGAGAACACTTTAACCTTCTAAAGCGGAGGCGTTCCTCTTTTGATTGACAACAACCCTCGTCCAGTTTGATCTGATATCTGAGGACCAGAAACATCCTGCACAGCTTTAAGCGACGCTTAAAGACTCAACCCAACGTTTCTAACGTGCTGATCTGAACTTGAACGTATTTCCAGGGTCACACAGACGAGCTGTGGGGTCTGGACGTTCACCCCTCCCTGGAGCAGTTTGTCACCTGCTCACAGGACAAACAGGTTCACCTCTGGGACACCAATTCCCATCAGCCCCTCTGGAGCAAGACCATCGAGGTGGGCGCCACGGGAATGAACGTCACACTGGAAATGAAGCAAAGTGTAATGAGTTGAAGGGATTCTAAAAGTGTTTGTTTGCAGGATCCCGGGAGGTCTGCAGGTTTCCATCCCAGTGGGGCCGTCCTGGCTGTGGGCACCATGACGGGAAGGTCAGTCCAATCTGTGGCGCAAGGTTTATCTGAAACGGAGTTTAAACTCACGTGCAAAGATCTGTTTGTGAGTTCACAGCACTTTCAAACTAGACCGGAATAATCGGGGTTAATGGGAGGATTCCTGTCCCAGTAGGTTTATTTTACAGTGATTTTCTTTAGATTTTAAAGGTCTTTAGTTTATGATGAGCTTTTCAAGTTTGCTCATTTTGGTATTTAAAAGATAAGCTGATATTGTGGGGGTCCCAGGTCTCATTTTAACTCTTCATAGGACATATCATCGAAGCAAAGTTAATCGTATTGATGTCCGTGTAAAAATATTGGTATGTTCCATTTACACATTATAAAAGATGTTGAAAAGCATTATGCCACATACAATCACACTAAATTTATCTTGTGGAGTCTGAAATTGTATTGATTTCTTTCTGGATGCCTACAAAAGAGCTAATTTTGCTAATGAGCTAATGAGCACTGCTGTCCTACTATATGAAAAAATGTAATATTGAAATATATAGTTATATCTTTTCCCCCAACAGTCTTAATATAATAATTCTAACATGTTTAAATTAATTGATTAATAAATAAATCTAAGCAAAAAGAAAGTTATACTTCTTCCCACTCCTTTTCAAACCAGATTATATTGTTTTGCTGCTTATTCACAGTTTGTTTGATGATGTATCATTTGGTTGATTAATGTAAACTATTTAATTTTTTACGTGTCCAAAATGAGTGAACAATTGCATTAATGTGTGAATTATTCATAAAAATCTGGAAGAAATAAAGAAGTTATCAATTAAAACCACTTAAAGTGCTGAAATGGAATCTGTGTGATTTGAAAAACCAGCTGCTTAAAGACTCATTTCAACATGCAATTTTACTTTTTGACCAAACTTCTTTGCTGTGTGTATCTGTGTGTGTTGCAGGTGGTTGGTGCTGGACACCGACACCCGGGATCTTGTTTCTATGCACACAGACGGCAATGAGATCATCTCCAACGTGAAGTACTCTCCAGGTAAAGCGTGAGCTGCTGATGCGTTGCCTCTTCCTCCTCCTCCTCTTCCTCATGTCCAACCTCCGATAAGTCTGTGCTTGTTTCTCTCTGCAGATGGAAACTTCCTGGCTGTTGCTTCCCATGACAACTTTGTTTACATCTACGCCGTGACGGAGAGCGGCCGGAAGTACAGCCGCGTGGGGAAATGCACTGTAAGAGCACGTTCACATGATGCATGAGGTTTTTCTTAGTTTATTTTTAATAATGTACATGATTCCTGAAGTCCTACGTGTCAGTAAAGTGTTCAGGGGCCACATGCTTCTTTCAGACTCATCCATCAGACAGGCGCCTTCCCTGTTTGTTTTTAAAACACGCCTTAAAACCCATGTCTTCTCTTTTGGCCTCCGACACCACGATTTTACTCATCTTTTTAATGTTTTTTTTATATTATCTATGTTTTTAATCCCTTTTAATGTGTTTTGACTGCATTTTTAAAAAATTTTTTTTATTGTCGATAGGTTTGAACTATTTTATGCAAACGTGGGAACTGTGCACTTTTGCATGTTATGTATTTGCTTGTAGAGAGCTTTGGTCCGCTGCTGTCTCCTTAAATATGGTGTAGAAATGAAGTTGGATTGGATGCAGCTCAGTTTGGCCTCAATCAAATCGCCTGTAAATAATGATACAGTCGTAGTGTCTTCTTCTTCAAACCACCTCTTCTTAACCCGTGTGGCGTCTGTTCTTCCTCCACAGGGACACTCCAGCTTCGTCACCCACCTGGACTGGTCAGCCTGCAGTCAATACCTGGTCACCAACTCAGGAGACTATGAGATCCTCTTCTGTAAGACAGTTTCACAGTTGACAGCAGAATCTGGCCAAAATAAAAGCATATTTGGACATTTTCCTGCAAGGTCATCCGTCTTGTTTTAGTGTTTCTGGAAATACGTGAAATGAAATTTGACGACAATAGAATTGATGCTCCTGTCAGTGATGTTCACAGAGATCGATCAAAGTGGTTTTATTGTTTCAGGGGAGGCATCCAATGGTAAACATGTGACCACTATGGACACGGTGCGCGACCTGGAGTGGGCGACGTCCACCTGCACTCTGAGCTTCAACACCTTCGGTTGGTTTACTTCACTTCATTTTATATTCACTCTGAAGCTGGTGAGCTAAATGCTGCCCAATACAACAGAGTACTCTGCTTTGACTGTCCGGGGTTTAGCAGAGAAAACGGAGAAATGAAACTGGCAAAATTACCAATGTAGTGGTCCGATCAGTAATGTAACGGCTGGAAGCAGGAAGCACAGATCAGATCAACAGTCGGCGACCTGCAGGAAAGTACAGAGTGGAGCAGAGAGCAGACACTACAGGAGAGACTCTCAGTTGATACACTATTTTCTCACCTCAAAGCTCACACACCTACACCAACAGACACTTTGAAAGTCACCAATTAACCTCAAACTATAGAACTAACAGAAAAACTCCACCCATGCACAAGAAGAACGTGCAACGACAAAGCACAAAGACTCGAACCAGGGATTTTCTCACTGTGAGGCGAGCACCCAAGCTAAACCGCCGTGCAGCCGCATGGCATGGGAATAAACAGAGTAGACTGTGGATTAAATGAGGTCTCCCAGAAAAATACACCTACAGCAGGATGCACCTGCAGGAGAATGAGCCGACAGCAGTATAAACCTGTAGTACAAAACCTATACTAGTATGCACCGACAGCACAATAAACATACAGCAGAGTAAACGTACCAGTGTTAAAACTAAATGCTCAACCTCTCATCCTTCCCTTAATGATTTGGCCTCCATCAGTTGAACTTACGAGAAAACATTTCAGATTCACATCTCATGTAAATTACAAAAAGTACCTCACACTGTGTATTGTTTTTATTGTGCCTATTCGTATTTATATAACTTTTTGGACCTATTTCATAGTACTCCCTATTGTATTCTGTTGCGTTCTTTACTAATTTATGTCTCGGCCTCGAGTACAGACTTTCTTACCATGTAACAGTGCACTGGTATGACAATGAAGAACCCCTGTATCCTAAATCTTTACGACTGTGTTTTTATATGTGGACATGAAGAACATATTCACAGAAAAATGTCCCACGTCATCTAAACATATTATTTCTCAACTTTCTGTTTTCAAACAATAAAAACACTCCTGATTGGGACAGAGTTGCATTGAATTCCTCAATGTCAACTTTTGCGACTGTGCGTGGCGTCTTTAAAAGTTTAGTTGTGTGTTTTCTGACGTGAACACACCCGAAGTTTGAGTCCAGACTGAGCTTCGCTCGGTGTTCAGTGATCTCCTTCAGGCTGAGTCAGACCGTGAGGTGAATATTAATGTCCGGGCCGTCTTGTTCTCGCTCTCCCGCTGCCTTTCTCACTCTTTCTGTTTTGTGTCTCTCAGGAATTTGGCCAGATGGAGCAGACGGCACAGACATCAACGCCGTGTGCAGGTCACATGACGGATCCCTGCTGGCGTCCGCCGACGACTTTGGCAAAGTGCACTTGTTTTCCTTCCCCTGCTCTCAACCGAGGGTCAGTGGCGCTCGCGCAACGCACCTTCATGTTCACATGTTCGTGTGCGCACGCTCACACAAGTTCAGTTCTGTTGTGTGCACGTTGCTGCAGGATGCTCACATTTTTTAACTGAATCTTTGTAACATCAAGCTGCATAATTACGTGGTGGAAAAAAAATTAACAAACCCGACCAGGAAGGCACATAAAATTAACAGTTTGAATGTATCGCAAGAAATGATGTAAATATTAGAAGGGTGCAATTTTCTCTGGATGGTGGAGAAAGCTTTTTCTCCTTTCTGGTCCAGAGGCAGAAAATTCATAACATTTTGGTTCAAGGCTTTTCCTTTTAGACTTATATTAAGTCTCTATAAATAGCCTGTAATCCTGCCACACTTGTTCACATTACAACTTCTTTTATAATCTGAATATTCATGAATGTATGCAACAAGACACACGATCATAAACTGTGCACCGAGTGGCAATGTAGAGACGGTCAATTCAACTGGAATGCATGTTTTTGAACTTTGGGGGAGAACCAGCATGCACTGAGAGAAGATGCAAACGGCACACAGAAGCTGAGTAGATTCTCTCTTTCGTGATATTACTGCACCGGGGTGTCACTTGCACATCCCAATCTATGCTACAGTGCCTTGACTGCAAGAATTTTAAACCGAATAAACATTTACGAGGAATTTAGAGCAAGGTGAATGTTTTTAGACTACACGAGGACAGAACATGGACACTCAGATCCACATTCAGTTTGTTAGGATTCAGAGGTATTAAAAACACAAGATGGAGTCTCCCAGGCCCACAAGTGTTCTAAAACCAGTTGTGCAGTCTGAACTATGCAAGGATGAAACGACCCATTAAAATCATGTTAAAGTTCTCACTTTTTCCTACAATTTCCTATTGGTGTCAAAGGTCCAACAATATTGTATTCAAAGTGTATTTCCCTAAATCCAGCCTTGGCCCTGAATTTCAGTCTAAAAGTCCCTCTGGTGAGAACAGGTCGTTTCTCTGCCTGTACCTTTAAATACTACTGTGTCTTTTCCCATAACGTTTGCGAAGAGAAAAACTGATCATTTTAGAGTGTAGAACTCATACGCTTTGTGTGTTGTTAGAGTTAAGGCTCTGCCATACTTTTCCACATTGCACGTTTCCACAGATGCACGCGCAATTCAAACTACATTTCAGGGTTCAGGTCAGTACGCGTTCCATAATATAACATAATGATATTTCTCTCCAGGAGTTCTGAGCCCTCTGGCTATCTTTAAGTTCTTTTAAATTGGCATTGTGCAGCTGGGGATACCGGCAGTTCTCCTCACACTCGTGCTCCTTGACGTAGGCGTCCTTTGTCGTCGTCTGTTACTCTGGCGCATGCGCGATCAGAGTGTTAAATCCGTTAGATCACATTGGACTGTGCACCCTCGTGCACAGAGGTGGGTGAACATGTGTACATCACATGACGCGCAAAGCAAGAATTGGCCTTCACTACCAAGTAACTGACGCTCTTATTCAGTATATATAGGGATGGGTTATTTCCCTGCTTGATGTCATGAAGGGAAAATCTCTGAATCGCTTGTATCGCTAAAAAGTGAAGCATGTAAGTTGACAGGCTTTGTTCACTTCTAGGGACACGCGTTACTGTTGGAAAACCATTATGAAGTCAATTTAGCATAATGTGGGACCTTTAAGGTATAATCACTGTTAGGTTAGACGGCACCGCTGTGCAAGTCACACCCTGATTAGTATTATTATTAGAATTATCTGTAAGTTCACAGATGTATGTAAAAGCTGCTAAGCGAACGGTGGCGTGTTGTTGATTCATCAGTATTTTATCATCCCTCCTCTTCTTCCCCTCTCAGGCGCCGAGTCACGAGTATGGCGGCCACAGCAGTCATGTGACCAACGTTGCCTTCCTGCGCGATAACAGCCGCCTGATCTCCACCGGCGGGAAAGACACCAGCATCCTGCAGTGGGTGGTTGCTTAGGCGGTGATCAGCGTCTCATCTGACCCCCCTCCCCTTCCTTTACTGATTCACCCTCCTGCCACCAGGGGGCAGACCCTCCTCCGTGCCTACAATAACACCTGGCATGACCCCGCCAACCTGCAGATGTCACACTGGATGAAATATCACTGTTTTGAATTAAAGTGTCCCGCTGTTTGTTATAGATTATAGAGGAAACAAGTTAACCAACAACAGAAAAGGCTCCACTTCACGCCATGAAACCTGTGATTCTAGCATTAGTATTGACTGTGCCTAAACTCTTATTTATTCCAAGTCCCTTTAACTGGGAATTCCAGCTATTTTACACAAGCTTGTTGGTACTTGAATGCATGTCGCATAGTTATGGTTTAGAGAGTATTATCTATTTTACACTTATGAAATGTTAAATTGAATTAGCAGGCTCTAGAAAAGTAGAGACTCATGGAAGCATACTGAATGCATGAAATCTATTAAATAATTTGAGTAACTGCTGAGTTTGCAAAACAAAAGAAACGGCAGCTGCGGTGGTTTGAAATGATTTGAAGTACATGAGACATTTATCAAAGCGTATTAAATCCACAGTCACGTACTGAAACGCAGCAGAATGTGATGCACGTCACTGAACAACGATTGTACAAGAATTCCTAAAATAGGTGGGATTCCCCCCTTTTCTTTTTAAAAGAGAAACCTACTATAACCCCATTGCCTTCTCAACTCTCTCTCACCGCCGGCCTGCTTTCTAAACTCTCCCGGTGCAGATTGTAAGTATTACACATTGCTGTTGGAGCTCGTGAACGGTACTCGGTGGCTGCTTGTGTCCTTGCCCCCACCCACCCCCACCCCCACCCGGCTGCTTGTGTCCTTGCCCCCACCCCCACCCGGCTGCTGTGTTTTCTGATTGTAACCCTGCTGTAATGCGCTCGGGTGCCACCAGGTGACGCCGCGGTGCAGCGGAACGAGTCTTCCCCCCCCCCCCCCCCCCCTCTGTAACTGCTGTTCATGTCTCTAGAGTAAATCTATATCATATGCAGTATATCCGAGTGGCTGTGTTATTTTAATATTTAACAGTGAATAATGATGGACGTTGCTGTTGTCGGTGCTTTTAGCGACGGGCGGAGGGCCGCTGTAGGCCGCTCTGCTCTGGAAGTGTGCTTGAGCTGTGCTTTGCCTTCTGTTTTGTTAATAAAGTTTTTACCCAAGTGCTCAGAGGGATGTCCGTGGTTTTTATTCCGGTCGTTCTCAGGGCAAACGCACTCAAATTCACACCTACTTTTCATTTCTGATTTGGCAAATACCTGGAGAAAGTGAGGGATTGTAAGAGAGAACATGGAAAAGCATTTATTTTTAATTATTAAAAAAAATTAATCGCCACAATTAACTGATTAGTCACACTAATCTTTACAATTAACTCATCACGTCTCTGTTTCAAACTACAAGGAAATGCTTCTCGCTGTGAGGCGATTGTGCTCACTACCATATAACCTGCGAAAATAAGAAAGTGTCTTGACTGTGATGACAGTCCACATTAACGTGATGGATGGAGGTGAGTTAGTTCTAATCTCCAGAAGAAGCAGCGACTGTTCACAGACAAATGAGGTCCGCCACCTCTTGTCCAGTAAACACACACATTCATCAAAAAGGGCTTGAAGTGGGGAACGTGTGGTGGTCGATACTCATTTTAACAGGAAGTCTGACTTGATGTCAAAGACTAGGTTGAAAATGTTTTGAGTATTAATCAGCTGGGTTTTTTGTTTTTTTTTTCTTTACATGAATGATGGTAGAATTGAAATTGAAATATGAAAAAAGGAGGCAGAAATAATAAACTGAGCTTCAATATATCTGGACAATAACTGGATGGACTCTAACAGAATAATAGAAAGAAATATCCCTTAAGGAGCTTTTACCTTAAAATAAGTGAAAAGAATCTGCCAATCGAACAAGTGAAGTTTGCCTTGGCAAGATTTCTTGAAATGAGACGTGATATTTAGAACATTGAGATCTTAGAATTAGCAGGGGGAACTTATTTTAAGTTAGATTTTACTCGTATTTTTAAACTTGGTGTCTTAGAATAAGCCACAAATGCTATCATCAAGACTATCTATCTGAAACAATTTACACATCAGCTTGAAAAATGTATGAAATGTAAACTAAGCCTTTGTTTCTTCTAATAGTCAACTCAAAACACGAGCATTTCAAGATTGTTTGACTAAGCAACATATTTAAGATGAAATTGTCTTCAAACCAGTCCCTCTCCTGGAATATTTCAATCAAGTGGGATGAGATATTTTGACTAAAAACAAGATGAATAAACTTGGCAAGATTTGCAGTGATTGTGGTAAAGGATAATTCACACACTGTATTGTCAAAATGTATACATTGTGTGAATTAAACTTGCTCTCCCACACTCCAAAACAATGTGCAGAGGCACATTACTGACTCTAACGTACCTGTTGGTTCACCTGCATCTCCGTGTTTCATTTTGAGATAGAGTACAGAAGCATCTGGACAAAATGTGTAAATCTCCTGATTATATGGTTTATATCTTGAGTTTTCAGCACATCAGGTAATCTACACATGAGCATTATGTTGTTTCTCTCTGCTCCTCATTATCTTTGGATCGTGTGAATAAAATCATAAAGAATAATTACATGCACATACTCTTTTTTTGTGTGAGTGGAACTTTGTCCTTTCAACATCAGTGCATTCACAATCATCACAGAAAAATCCACTGGTGGAAAATAATTATTTTCCCCAAGAAAATGTATATTTACTCATTCGAGACTGACTTTTCTTTCTTTTCTCAAACATGTTTAACAATACAAGTTTGTATTCAGAACCACTGCAGAATTTTCACACACCAGTTCTTTAATAAGCCCTCTGGTTTTAAAAGTTGAATATCTGTTCAATTCAATTCATAGAACTGGAATATGAACAGAAATAACAAACATTGGGGTGGACTTCCCATCATCTTTTTGAGTGGTAAAAAAAACCCTCCAGAGAGTTTTTGTAGTTGAAACACAACATGCATGATGGGAACTTGCTGTTTATTTATATTTCATATGTTCATTTAAGTCTTAGTTGTGTATTTATTAGAGTTTCATAATAATAAAAACAACAGTGTTATGAAGTATTGAATTCCCTTCCAGTTACATAATTGAAAGTGTCGGGCCTCTTTGGCTCGGCTGGCGGAGTGTGACGTCATCCAGTCCCGGGTTGGTGGTTTGATCCCCCACAAGTTTACTCCCAGTGGTTTACTTGTACCTTACATGGCGCCTTTCCCCGGTCAGTGTGTGTAAATGTGACCGTTTGCGTGTAAATGAAATCCCCAATCAGTTATCTTTGACGGTGACATTTAGTCATATCCCGGGTCTGAAATAATCTTTCTATGGTTTGTTTCAGTCTTTCAAACTGATTTCATTGTATGTTACTGACCTACAATTAGTTGACCTCACTTTAAATAACACAAACTTGTTGATCCTCCTACAAAACCTGAGGATTTAAATTTTCTTGTAAAGAATCAATAATATTTGCCAAAACATTAAAAGGCTGCACAGAGGAATAGTCCATTTAACATTTACAATGATTCTCCTGCAGACATGACTCACTGTGATATATATTCTTGTACATGACGTACGTATCTGCACCTGTGCACATGGAGAACTTGTAGATATACAGAAGATCACCAACCTGGACTCTTATTGAGTACCTTCTAGATGTGAGCTTCAACTCCTAATTCCACTAAAATGCAGCCAACCAAACAATGTTAAAGTACCTTGAATAAAAAAGAAAACAAAAACATATAAGAATTCTTCCCAGTAAAGTTACTCAGTCGTTCACGGGCTCAGAGTTGCTGTGTGATTTGTGAGGAGAGCGGAGAGGAAGTGTGTATCAGCCGGTTGAACTCCTTCACGGGGCAAACATGCAGAGTGAGTGTGAGTGATACCCTCCCTCCCAATTACAGTGAGGAGGAGAGTTTACGGCAGGCGGGCATCTGGAGTTGCCCCATAATTTACCTGCGTTGTGTGCGACGCTGCCCATTCGAGACACAACACAAAACTACAATTACTCTCTGGAAGCCAAAACACTGCAGTGCTTATTTTAACAGTAAGAAGCTTTAGCTTTAGTGGCTCCTCCTCTGTAACACCCATAACGCTCCAGGTTCATGCTGGTGATGCTGCAACTGACATATATACATATTGGTCGATAAAACAAAATGTTAACTATCTATGGAAGTAACTCGATGTTGAACCAGGGATGCTTGGATTAGTTGGAGAAGTGATTAAATCGCCACCTTAAATCCCTGAAACATCTACATCATTCCATTATTGCATGACATGCACCCAAACAGAGTGCGACGAGCAAAGGTTTCACGTTGAAAACACTGCAGAGGCTTTTACGTGTGGTCCGGGGGAGAAAAAACAACAACAACAACAACAAAAATAAAGTGGTAAATGCAGCATAAGTTAGTGTTTTTTCTGATCATAAATAAACCGTGAGAACAAAATATAAAAATGGCCCAAATGGTTCCCAGGGACGATTAATAGAAAAACACAGGATGGAAGATTCTGTCAGTCTGGAATCAAATGTACAACCCTGAGGCTACACACACACACACACACACACACACACACACACACACACACACACACACACACACACACACACACACACACACACACACACACACACACATACACACTTTTATTTAATTATCTCTTAAAAGAAACACAAAGTGACTCACAAAGACAGTGGCGCTCGGAGGTTTTTCACTGTAACGTCCAGAGTTGTTCATTTACACACCACGGGGTCGTTACTCTGCCATGGAATATTAAAGCTCATGAAGAATAGACTTCAGAAAAACTTTAGAATACATTCAACATTGACTGCTTTACTTCTTTCAAGAAATTCAACAAGAAAATTCTGGAGGAGGAAACCAACCAACCAACCAACCAATCAGCAAACCAGACAGCCAGCTAATAGATTAACTATTTACCACCATCCAACCAGCCAGCCAGCCAACAAACCAACCAACCAACTGACAGGCAACCAAATAAGCAACTAACTGACAGAAAACCTAAATCCCCTGCTGCCCACCATGATACCTCAGATGATTGACTGTGTACACTACATTTGTTATATCCTCCCACACAGCGCTGCACTTAAACTGTGTGCCATGTCGAGTTTTTTGTTATTGTTTTTTTTTATGTATTTAAGCTTCTGTGAGTTGTGTTCTATTCTGGAGAAAAACATACTGCCTGAAGAGGCTGAGAGAACCAACAAGCTGTTGTAGTACCTTAAAGTAAACCGTCTTCAAATCTAGACATAGTTAAATATCATAGAAGAGGAAGAAATTAGGAGAAAACAGGAAGAAGAGATAAATATTCGTGTTGTTCCACAGCGTGAAAAAAAGTGAGATAAAGATGAATAAATCTATTACAGCTGTTGCGTGTCGTCACTTTTATCTAAAAGTGATTTAATTTGTTTAAAAAAAAATTCTACTTTAACATTCAGTTAAAGCCTTCAGTTCAGCATGAGAAAATCAGAAGTTTACATTATTTATTTTTATTACTTATTTTGGTTTATTTACCTATGAGGGTACATACATCAGTAAAGGTTTTCTTCTCTGAACATGTCAGCTTCATGACGACAGAAAACGTAAATAATAAAAAGATCCCACCATCAGATACCTATACAGATAAACGCAAAGCCATCTGTCCCTAGTCTGCATTCATTTCAAATTAATTTTGGCCATAATTTTGTCCTTCTCCTGAAAACTTTTGGATATGGACAAAAAGAGCAGTCAATACAGGGGGCAGTAATGAGATTAAAAGTCGAAAAACAAATGGAGGAAGTGTTAGTAAAGCTGCATCTCCTGGAATGTTGCCTCGGACTGTAACTTCTTCTTTATAATCATTTTGAAACTACTCATATTGATTGTTGACGTCCCACTTGGTATTTCTAATGAAGAACTCTTTTATTCTACTTAGTAATTAGTATGTTCACCTAAACATGTTGTTTCTGGCCTGTCCCACATGGAAAGAACCTATATGAGGATATATGCGCATATATGAAACATATAAGCAGTTTATATGCACATATATGACAATATATGCTCATATATGACAATATATATGCTGCATACATGCATATATATGCCACATATAGGCAAAATGTAGGTGCATATATGTGAATATACAGGCCATATAGGTCTCCTGTACTGCTTCTTTATTCACACACACACACACACACACACACACACACACACACACACACACACACACACACACACACACACACACACACACACACACACACACACACACACACACACACACACACACACACACACACATATATAGCCTATATATCTCACGTTGGCAACTGTCATACATTATCAAGGCAATAATTGAGAACTAACTAAAAAACAATTATGCAAGAAGAACATATCGGTGCATATATGCACACATATATACATGCATATATGTACCTATATAAGTACCTGTATGCATGTATATGTGTACACATATATGTACATATATGTGCATATATGCACATATGATATAGGAAAACGGCCAATTTTATATATGTCACATATATTAAAAACCTATATCAAAACATATATGTTTATATAGGTTCTTTCCATGTGGGGTCGTCCACATGAGGCGGTGTTTTAGGAGCGCAAAAATGAGTTTTTTTTAACACGGGTCCCATAGTGGGGACATTTTAAAACCCTGGCTCGTGCTGTCCAACCGTCCGGAGTGTGGACAGCAAAGACGACAAAAACGATCATCTGTGGGAGAAAAGATTACATAAGAATCAGGGACGACAAGTGCCGCTGGAGCTGCAGAAGATACATGAAGCTAACAGCAGGATGAGCGCAGCTATAGAACTAGAATTATATAGAGGTTTATGAGCAGGAATCTACATCAGAATTTCTATGTGCTCTGTCTTCTTCTGCGTTTTGTGTGTATCGCAGCA
This sequence comes from Blennius ocellaris, assembly GCF_963422515.1. NCBI lineage: Eukaryota > Metazoa > Chordata > Actinopteri > Blenniiformes > Blenniidae > Blennius > Blennius ocellaris. The sequence goes on along the minus strand of NC_137651.1, from coordinate 3,361,405 downwards.
CCTCTAAAGGTCTGGCATGTGTACTCCAAGTGACGTGTGGACAGAATTTGTTTTAGAGAAGGCTGGGGAGAAAAAAGAGAAAACCCTCAGACTCTTTTCAGGTTTTGGAGCAGCGATTGCAACATCTACACCTCGAATGACTTTATATTCAAATACATTTCAGAAGCAGACATAAGGGCACAGACACGGTGGCGTGAAGCTGAGAAGAGAGTGCATGAAGCTTGAGACGGAGGGAGTGTTGGAGAGGAAGAGTTCAGAGAAAAGGTCAGGAATGCAGATAGTGTGGAGGAGGCTATTCTCTGGAACAACGGGGGTCCGAGGTGCTGCTGAGCAACGTGTTGACGTTCGGGGCGTCGCTGAATAGTTGCGGTTTGTCTGCTGCTCGTCCTGCGGAGCAGAGAAAACCTGCGTCGACGTCACCTCGTGTCCGGCATGAGACCACCGAGGCTTACTGCTCTGATTAGTTTAATCTTAGGAGCAACGGTTTTGAATCTGATGTTTTACAGATTCACACAGAACGGCATGCTAAAATGCTAACAGATAGATTGCTAACGAGCTACCAAACAGCTAATGTTAATTCTTTTTTTTTTTTTATCATGCATAACATTTAAGTTATTTTCTTTTCTTAATATATAGTTTAATACAATGCAGTTCATATTTAGGGCTCTGAACATTAAAAGTGTTGCCCCATTTTTTTTTATCAGAATTGTGAGACAATGTAAGGAGCTTTTGTGTTTATAACAAATTTTCAGAAATCAAGAATTTCCACCGGATATATAAAAACTGGATCTTCCACAAACTGTATACAAGGTTTACTGAATGTTCGATAGATATTTGATAGATGAACATACATCATTTTACACGTCGAGTGAAAATCATGCTATCCAGCTCGTTAGTTCAGTATCGGTACCCAGCTAGCTATGTATTTACGCGTGTCTGTGCCAAAGCTTATTGGAACAAGTTGAAAGAAGCTGATTAAAGACCACCTCACTGATTAAACCCACTGTATTTAATACACGATAACATTCGCTGCAGATGATGACGTTGATGATAGATGGTACAGCACAGTACCGCTCAGACTCACACACAAATCATGATTGTCCTAAACAGTGTGACACACCTCATTGTACTGCTTCAGGTCAGTGTTTCATCTCCGCACGGCGCCTCACTCGGTCTCGGAGCGTTGGACAGTCTCCACCTGTCTCAACAGAGCAGCTCCAGAGCCGTGGATGTAGTGCATGTGGAGAAACCACATGCTGATGTCCGCACATTAAGTAACACGATGCCACGGCGAGTTGGAAAAAAACATGTTGAGAACTGAAGAAGAAACACGCAGGTTTGGGGAAACGGGAACATTGTAAGGTCTGTTTGGGGAAACGCGACGCTCGCTGGTTGGAATCCTCAACTGCTCAGGTTCATCCTTCAAAACTTCAGCTAAATCAACTATAGTTGATCTTTTGGAAACCAGTCATCAGATGCAGATTAGAGATTTGGAAAACACAAGTTGCAATGAGACGGAGCAGAATCACTCTGACATGACCGCTTGATGCACGTTTTACACTCAATGTGTGTGTAGTTGTAGTACAATCTAACATCAGGTACAAAAATGTGCACCACAAGTATAAATTCTGTCCTGGATTTGAGCCCATTGATGACAAAACGGGGGCTTATCCATGTATTTCAGTTGAACTTGTTGCTCTCTGGTACCCCGTTAAATGCAAACGTTTTGTTTCACTGTTTGAAATTAACTGTACCCTGTAAGAATTCAAATGTGGTGGAAGTCATTGATATGAATTGTTCTAAATACCACAGAGGTCGGGGAGCTCAAGCATTAAGGTGTGCAGCGCCTCATTATAAAATAATGGTGCAACATGTAATAATGTAATACATTTTCAACTCATCATGTATTAATTTTGTAATAACTTGTTACATAATGCAACATTTGTTACAAACTGTGGGTTAAATGATTAAATGTACTCAGTGGCACTTACAATCTGGTTTCATTTCTTCAAGAAAATAAAAATCACTGGTGGAAATACTGATTGGCTTTAACTTTAAAAATCTACCAGCTGAAATGTCAGCTGATCTAAAAAGTTAAACTTGATTTACAGCCCTGCATTCTATCATTGTAGTACTGGCAGGACATGAGCAAAAGCAAAGAGTGACATAGAATTCTAATCCAACTGAATCTTAATTTCTTTCTCATTATTAAACATAGAACCATGTCTACAGGTAAAAGGCCAACATTATTACATAATGCACCAAATTATAACATTTTCTTTAAAAAGTGATGGAACACCCACATTTTGTTCTAAATACGTAACAAGTTAATACAAAATGCAGCAAGATTTATTAGAAAATGTGGCATTATTTAATGAGTTGAAAATATATTACATTATTGTGCCAATATTACCTAATGCCGGGCTCCAAGGTGTAATTCTGTTCAGGCTTGTGGTTGAGTGTGTTTGTGGTTGCCATTGGAGCAAACTCTTGTTGTTTGCATTTAGTCTCAGGGGTTAAAACAGGGTTTTGGACAGACGGAGCAGGGACAAGACTTCTGGGTTGTGTGATTGTTTTGTCCAAGAAGGCAAAAAGAATCTAGCCTGAAAATCCAATCATGGTTGATAGTCTTTAATAGCTGTGGTCAGTAGAATATTGTGTGTCTTCAGTTTAATCTGTAACAGTTTGAATTTTGTCTCCGAAGAAGTTCACAAAGCGTGAGCGGCCTCCTCCACATTTCACACGTCTGCACACCAAACACCTGCTGGAGTTCAGTTTGACAAATGTGAAAATACAGAGACATCCGTTTCCAAATGAAAACTGCAGCGTCTTCCACCTCCAGCTTCTCGCCGAGCCAGAAGATCATCTGCGTCCGCGTGATGATATCCGCAAACACACTGTCTGCTGCAAAACAGCGCAGCTCAGGCTGAAGAGAGGAATCCCTCACAGTTACTTGAATAAGGATTTTCTTTTTTTCTTTTTTCATTTTTTTAGTTATCAGGCTCAATTGACCACTGGAAGGAGAGATTTGATACTGGAATCTAAACTTGAAATCTTTCTGGTTTAAGTCTGGGGGTTTACATGTTCTCCCTGTGCAAGTGTGGGTTCAAAAACATCCGTTTGAGAATAACTGCTGTTTTTAAGTTGTCTGTAGGTGTGACCTGTTACACATGGGTCACATATGGCACCGACCCTGAACCAGCTCCTGGTTCTTTTTTTGGAGGAAAAGCCCCTAATACTGGGGTCGACATTTAGTTTGTGACCAGCCTGGACGACAGTGCTTTTACTCTGAAATGTACAGAGTACAGAACATTTACACTCAAATTTGTTACACTGCTTGAAGTGATTTGAAAAGGTTTAAAAAGGATGAAAGGAAAATTACTGGATCGAAATGGCAAAAAAGCAACTAAAGATTGGAGTAAAAAAGTAAAGCAGTCATGCCACAATACAAAAGGGAAAATAAAAAGTGTTTGTGTTTGCATTTTCATTTTTCTCTTCATGGTAGTTTTGCAAATTCTGACTGAGATGTGACTTATTTTCTGTAATTTCAAGTGAACTTTCAAAAAAAAGAGAAAAGGTTGAGGAGTCATTTCGTGGAGGAACAGAAGCAGAGGAGTCCTGATTTACCCCAATGTGACACCAGGGGGCGCAAGTAAAAACAAGCAACTGAAACCCTGCTGCTACTGAGGTTTTTACTGTTCAGCATTGCATTACATCATGAACAGCAGGTATTTAATTTTTTCTGTAATATAAATCTTTGTGGAATGAAAAATCAATGTCAATAAGCTTTAAAATATATTCATTTTATCTTTGACTTTGGCTATAAATAGACTTTCTTTTTGAATTGTGTACTTTTTGACACTAGAAAAAGACGATTATATATATTTTTTAGATACTAACATACAGTTCAATAATATAAGAGTGTATCAGTACTTCAGTATGAGTAGCTTTATTCTTCAATCTATATGTGACCATAAATACTACACGATGTAAAGTTGTTGTTATCCAGTACAAAATGATTTGTTACTGGTACTTTTTTTTGTCTTTTAATATTTTGTGTCTCTGCTTCTTTAAGAGGCAAGAAACAAAGTTTACTATCATAAGCACCCTTTTTTCCATCAAAGAGCACATTGAAACGTGGAAAATTCAGGAGTTGTGTGCTTTGACTTTTGAAATAACCCTAACCCTTTAAGAAACCATTTCCGCAAAAATTGCAAAAACTTGGCAAAAATGCGAGCATGTAGAATAACAGCACATCAAAACGTACTGGAAATATTGGTAATAGTTTCACAAAAAAACAGCGAAAATTTGCTGGATTGGATTGGATTTTGTTGAAAAATCGAAAACGGAGGGGATTCTAGACACATAACATATCTTTTAACGATCTGTAGTTATTCTCATTATTCCCATTTTATGGAGTATAAATTAACAAGCAGCATAACACTGCATCTATATGACAAGGCTATACTGTAGTTTGTACTGTATTTATTCGGAGAAACCACATTTGAAAAAATATGAAAGCAACTAAAAAATACCATTTAAGGAAAGAATTGAAAGACTTTTGACAGTTATTGTCTTTGTTTCCAGGAGAGAAAGTGAGACAAACGCTCAGAGGAAGCGAGAGTCGTCAAGTCAGGAAGAAAGCCTCCTCCTCTCTCTCTCTCTCTCTCTCTCTCTCTCTCTCTCTCTCTCTCTCTCTCTCTCTCTCTCTCTCTCTCTCTCTCTCTCTCTCTCTCTCTCTCTCTCTCTCTCTCTCTCTCTCTCTCCTCGCTATGCGCGAGTCTCTCTGTGTCTCCCGGAGGACCAGGACGCTTTAAACGGACTTTTCTCTGCGGATACGAGCCGTTTTGACAAGTGACTGCAGGAATCCGAGAGTCTGACTGTGAGTAGCTCGTTTTTAATCCCCCTTCTTCGCTTTGCGAGCGGAAAGTGTCACCTGCAGAAATCCGCCGCATTGAGCGCGCGCGCGCGCCGTGGGAGCGAATCACTTCACACGTCGTGCGCGCATCGGGAAACATCTGCTTTCAACACTTGCAAGGTGCGGTGGTTTTTAACTTTACCGGGACGAGAGCCACCGTCAAACATAATGTCTCGGTTAAAGCGGAGGCACGTTGGAATCTCCAGTTCCTGTCAAGTTTGAGTTTGTCTCTGCGCGTCTTGCTGCTTCACATTTGGAAGATTTAGATTTATTTATTTCCCCCCCCAACACAGGTGATGTTGGTGAAGCTGCAAGCACGAGCCACGAACACAAACACAAAGCTTCCACCTTCAAAATACAAGCAACTCATGCGAGATGTGGTGATAGCAATGATGCGTACTGGCGATGCGGTGGTGTTAATGGTAATTGGGTTTTGGGAAATAACAGCCGCTGTCATTTCAATTCAATTTAACAGTGATACAGATTTACACCAGATGTGACTGAGCTGGATTTTTTCTTCTTTTTCTTTATCATGTGTTTTTTTTTTAACATGTGGCCTGTCCTTTTTGTGAATTCATTGTGAATAATCACACTTTTTCTCATCATCTTTACAATACTATTTTGAATTTGCACCGCCTGAATCTATCTATCTATCTATCTATCTATCTATCTATCTATCTATCTATCTATCTATCTATCTATCTATCTATCTATCTATCTCATGAGGTCAGCTGATTCTCATGACATCACATTCATTGTTTGGAGTAAAACCAGCCACATTAACTCGACTCTTCCTCTCTATTATAAGCTGTTAGTGAGCCTCCATAAACTTTTTTTTTTTTTAAATGTCACTCTCCTTTCTACACTGGGCTTTCTTTCTGTTGCTGCAGCCGTGGACTTGTTGCAGAGATAAGTGCATTAGCAAATGGAAAAGCGTGTCTCCAGCAGCAGGCACTTGTTGTTGGTGCCTCAGCTCCAGGGGCTATCGACTGCATACAATTAATAAATCATGAGGCCCAACAATGAAATCAACCATTTGTGTCTCTCAGACCACTTAAGCTGCATTTCGCTTCGCCCAGAGGCAGAACGAGGCTCATGTTTTTACTTTTACTGATGAAGAAGAAGAAGAAGAAGAAGAAGCTCTGAGTCTGCGAGGTTGTATTTCTTTGAAGTCAAAGTTTGCACTTGCATGGTTTTGTGAAAACAGTCTGTGGTATTGCTCGGGAGTGAAGTGGCTCAGCTGGTAAAGTGGGTTGTTTTTCAGTCTAAGGTTGGCGGTTCAACCCCTCACCTTGATCTGCCTTTGTGTTGAAGTGCCCTCGATCCATATGCCGAAGCTCAGACTGCTCCCAGTTGAGGTTGAACATGTTGACTGGTGTGTGTGCGTGCGTGTGTGTATGTGTGTGCAAATCCCTTTGAGATTGCTGAAATGGTGAAAATGCACAATACAAGTGAAGTATGTTCAATATTAAAGGGGTCATATTATGCAAAATTCATTTTCTAATGGTTTTCCAACATTGATAATCATCCCCATACCTGGAATGACGCCCCAGAAGTTATGAAAGTAGGGATGGGGCCAATCCGATCCAGTATCGGTACCGGTTCCGATATGAACGTAATTCACAGATCCGAAAACTCCGATCCAACCTGCGGAGGTTTCCGATCCATGAAGCCTCGTCTGTGCTTTTGCTGAAATGAGTCCACAAGTGTTTCCCTGCCGGCTGCTCTGCTTGCTGCAAAATGTGGACTGGATTTCCTGAACAGAGGTGGGTCTCAATGAGACGCGCAGTAATAAGTCGGGGAAGTAGCGCTATCCGTGCTATCTGTGCTGTCCGACTTTTCATGACAACACGTTGCTGTTTGGACGTATTTTACGCTCAAAACACAGCAAAGTATCGACATGGATGTTTTGCAAAGCGGTCGTACAGCGAGGGGGCGCTCTGCCGCCAGACGTCAGCGTTTTAAAACTCCAGCTCTCCAGGAGAACAGCTCTGATATCAAAACAATGAAGAGCAGCTCCTCCGCGGTAGCAGGCGATTCACTGCTCCGTGAAGCTGTGTCCTACTCCACGCTAAAGTCCCTGAAAATAGTACCAATCATTTGTGCTGCGTTAGAGCTGGAAACATTCTGTTGGTGCTGCGTTGACGAATAATTTCTCCAGGGATTAATTAAGTGAGTCTGAGTTTTTAAAGATAGAACTAGTTTATTATGAGATGATGACGTCACACAGACCCACACGTTGTCCAAAGTGAACAACATAGTTTGTACTGCTTCCTTTTCTGACCTTCTGCTAACTTCAAGTTGTCTTTTGAGAGAAAGCCTGCAAACATTCCTACATTTCATACTTTACTTTAGAGAGGAGTTTATTACAGCCTCATATAAAATCAACAATAATGATAATAACAATAATAATATTATAGCAAACACGGCTCTGGTATCGGCATAGTATCGGTATCAGCAGATATCCAAAATCGGGTATCGGGTCGGATCGGAAGAAACCTGGATCATGTATCCATATATGAAAGTGTGTCCTCTCTCTCGCTCCCATTTCAGTTGTTAAAAAGTGTGTTGCTCCAACCAGCCAATCAGAAATCAAACCGTCGGTGTCACCGAGGGTTTAGCCACCATCAAGGTAGGCTCCTCCCACAATCAGGCAGCTCTGCTCTGGCACATGGCACCACGAGAGGAAGAACTTCCTCCTCTTCCCAAGATGGGCATGTGTGGGCGGAGCCAGTCCAGCTCACATAGACACAGCAGATTCCGAATGCAGCTGCTGTGATCCAAGATTCTAATGGAGGAGAATCAAGGAGGAGCTGGATTTGAGGCAATTCACATTTTGGGCCATCAAGACCACGTAAAAGTGTTGCAGAGCTGGATAATATGACAGTTTTTGCTGCAGGGCTTCAGTCTTTCACCTCTCTTTGTGAGGAATCACTTTTTTATTCTGTCACTTGCCCCTTTTTTAATCTTTAAGTTGTTTCCGTGCAATTGTAACAAGGTGTGCGGCTCAATTTATGTTTCCTATCACAAACAGACGAGAACATTTCCGTGACATTCAGCAAAGCAGTTTGAAGATCTGCACAAATCCATTGAATTCATTGGGGACTCACTTGTTTGTTTTGCTCTTTCATTGTGTTGTAATTTGCATTAGCTGCTGCGTGTGTTTCTTTTGTTTTCTTCTATTTTCATGTGTTTTGAGTCTGTGGAACATCATCTGTCACACCATTTCCACAGAGAACGCCATCTTTGATTTCATTATCACGCATTTATTTTGATTTGTTGTTTGTTTAGTTGTCATTATATTGTTATGTTGTAATTTTAAGTGCTACTTTCAAGTGTTTTCTGTCAAAAAGAATGATTTTCCCGGTGTCAGAACGATCAGTAACTCAATGGTGACTTGATATCGATCAGATATTCATCTTTTCAATATGATTTGCTCAATTTGGTGTGCTGGTTTTGTGCGTTTTTGGTCGGGAACAGATGAGAAACGATGTCGTTTTGCGGGCAGATGAAGTATTTCCCATCACAACCTTTTTAGATTAAACAGAATGAAAGTGCATGTACTCAGATGTTTCGCAAAGTTTATTTGCAACCAGCAGTGTCGTCTTAAAAAGGATCTTGAAAACTATCAGTGCGACTGATTCATGTTTGTTTTGACTGTGATGAGCTGCTCTGAACGATGTTTCTGAAGATTTTGGGATCAAATCTGTGGCGAAAACGTCTGAGCTGCAGACCTTTTAATGCTCTCAATGAATCTACTGTTCCCCCTCCGCAATTCCTCTTTTCTACTCCAACATGTGTAATATTAAAATCAATAGAATCTCATTTTCTGCCCCACCGGAGCCGCGTTCCGCCCGCTGGCAAGATGGATGGAGTCGCTTTGTCTCAGATTTTCAGCTCGAACTCTCTTCAGCAGGGGACCTCGGTGATACCACATAAAAACTTTACAAATGTAACTTACGATCCAGTGCCTTCTGCTGCCATCCTCTCTACCGCTGCATCTTTTATAACTCAGCTCGAAGACGCCCCCCCCCATCCCCCCCACCCCACTATTGAACTGTTTCTGACCTTGTTGGAAAGATCATCTGTGCAGTTTTAGCTCCAACCTTGAAGGCAGGGGGATGACTGTGGTTAGCTACGAGTCCCAGCTTTACTTACACACAGTTTTTCACTGCACACACACACACACACACACACACACACACACACACACACACACACACACACACACACGCACACACATGCAGCGGCTCCAGGCCCAGATCGACGATGCCTCCTCATTGTCTCGACCCAGAAGTCAGACGGTGGCTGTGACCTTTAGAAGAATGTGCTCGCCGGTGGATGGAATTGTGAGACGAGCACCCATTCAGCGGAGCAATGCTGAAACGGAAGGCTCCGGCGAACCACACCAGACGCTTAATTATCAGCTGGTTTCGCCGCGTCACTTCCGCTCATGCTTTTCGGCAGCGAGGCGTCCAGCCGTCATTTGGACGGTCATTTTTTGTCAAATAGCGGACGCGTTGCTCAAAGCCGTCTGAAACGTGTGTGTAATGGCCATCACTAATTGTCACCGTCTAATTTGGCTTAAATTCATCTTTTTTCACAAATTTTCTTGACAAGATGTTGAGGAATTCTATCTGCACAATCCACACAAATGGGACTAATTCTACCGGACCTATGATCCATCTAATTTGTCATTTCCAAAATGTTGACACGTTTGGATAACTGCACATCGTTCACGCCTTTCACTGAAAAATTCAATATTTGTTGTGAAAATGATGATTTAATATAAGTATTGACAATCATGCTGGTTCCATCACCAATCTATGTGTGACTGTGACATTCTAAAATCTTCTAAAGACTTTGCTATAGGAGTCCTGCAGATGACAAATAAACATCTAATATTCATTTAAATACTAATAATAGGATAATAGAAACTATTTCAGAGTCCAGAGTGTACAGGTTCTCAATTTAGGGGTGGAGATAGAAGCAATGTGAAACTACAGGGGGTTTAAACAAGTACATGCAGTGAAGTTTGGAGGTACAGGTACAGGTACATAACCTTAAAAGAAATAAGACACCTTTTTAACAAAGCAATAACGTTTATTTGATGCATCAGCACAAATGTCAAGGAGAAAAGGGAATCTATTGCTGTTAAGAAGTCAAATCTACCTGAACACAATGTAGTATTTAGTAGTCCAGAATGCAATCTATCTCTATTTATTTATTTTTCTAAAATAGCGACCTGAATTTATATAACAGTGAGAGTGGTACGGTGGTGCAGTGGTTAGGACTGCGTGATAGTGTTGGATTGTATTACTTGTGATAAATAGACAGAAGTATGTGATGTTGACTTCATTAGAACTCGCACTTTTTAATTCAAGTGCCATTTCTTTTCTTTTCTTTTTTTCAGATCACACATTCGTGTGCGGGCGCGTGTGTTGGGGTTGTGGTGGCGTACAGATTTTTGATATTTGAAAACGTATCTTATTTCTCTTCAGTCAGTCTTTTGTGTTATGTACCATATTTGGACCAGGAGTCCAGCCGCTGCTGTTCCTTCTGTGAATTTGTTCCTCAGCTCTGACCGTCGTGCTTTTAGCGCATGATTTATTTGTTTCCTTCGTCACGCTAACGGTTTCTTCTCTCCATTCCATTTCAAGTTTCTCACACACTCTAATTTCTGCTGCCTTGCTTCTGTTTCCTGCTGCACACTTGAGAGTATTTAGTTTCAATTCTGCTTTGTTGTTTTGTCTTTTTGTCAGGACACAGTGGTGATGGAGGATTTCGTTTGGTAATATTGGCAGTATTCTAGTGGTCCCAGATATTATGTATAAGTCACATGACCAGTCAACAATCAAAAAAAGTGTGATTTATAATCCAGGAAATATGGTATATTTAGAATGTTTGCATTGTGATAGCCATAAAAATATGGTGCTGTCTGAGTTGTTGAATAAAGAAGTTACAACATCCAGGTGCTCTTGTGGGAAATTTGCATGTTCGTCCAAAGTTTACAGCACTTTGAAAGTCCTTTACATCCTGTATTGAGTCATCAAACTGACCCGAAGTACATTCGCGAGCTCACTGAGGCCTGAGCGCCTCCGTTGTTTCAGAAAAGTTTTGCGTTTACAAATGCAGACATTGAAAACGATGTAGTTAGTATGCCAGGCCACGAGTTGGCGCTATAAATGTTAAAATTGGGATTACTCATGATTCATATGGACAGATGTGGAATTTGATGCTATCAGGGGAGAATCTCAATTATAAAACTATATATGGACTATAAAAGTAGAACACGGAATGGAAATCATGCCATTGCGGAGGCCGTCATGTTTGTTACACATGAACAGAATAATGTGAATGCAACGATAGTTTTGCAGTGCCTTAGTCCTCGATCAGGGACCTGAAAGTGCAAAACTTTACAAACTTTAAAAAATGTTTAAAACACTACAAAATAGAGAAAACATGACCAAATCTTAAAACCATTTAGATTTGTTAGTCCGCAATGAGGACAAAACCTCTTGTCTCCTGACTATGGAAGGCAGTCTCTAAATCCACGGACCACGCTTCAGTGGGCACGATTGACTTCCTGTTAAAGAGACGGGCTTCTGTCCAATCAGCGATGAGCGTATCATTTTCAGCACGTCCAATCAGTGACGACGCTGCCAGCAGCAGGTATCTAATGTTTCCATTGTATGTTCTATATTTTGCAGTTTGGGGTGTGGTAGTGTTTTCTCTGTCTTGTAGTGTTTTTGTTTTTTTGTTGTTTTTTTTAAACTTTGTAATGTTTTCTTGAATTAGTTTTGTTCTCTGAAGTTTGTGTTTTGCACTTCCAGGCCACCGTACATGTGTCCTGTGGGCCAAAAGTGGCACAGCAAGATGGCTGAACTTGATTCAGTTTTTTGTTTTTTTTAAGACAAGCAATAGTAGCTGCTGATTTGCCCACTGGAGGTCACAACTGTTTAAATCAGAGTAAGAGGGTGTAACACAACACTTGTGCACAGACCTGAACTGACGGAAACACTGTGGCAGGTCGGATGACAGATTACACAGATTATTTATATATATTTTTTTATAAACGTTACCATTCTCAGGATGTATGTGTGAAATTCCATCATCAGCCCAGTTGAGTAAAGACACCGGATTGTCTGTGGCTCCTGAGATAATTTCAGCTCGACGCCCTGAGAATAGATGGAAATTTGTGTATGTATCAGTAGACTGATTAGATTAAGGGAAGTAACCGTCTTTGGCCTATTTTCGGCTTGCCGGCTTCTCGTGACCATGTTGTCCTATGTTGGATAACAGTGTGGGTGTTGGACGAACCGATGGATTCAAGGTCAGGACGTCACATAACAAGGAGGCAAAAAGGACAGCAACAGTTTATGAGTTTTTAAAGGAAAATGGATGAAAGGCCCAGCAGGAGAAGGAAGGAGTGATGGATGGAGGGCAGAGGAGGGAGAGATAAAAAAAAGGCTTTCAGAGGTGAGTGAATGAGAAAGAGATAGCGGCGATGCTGTAATTGCTCTCCAGAGGAGCTCTGATAAGCAGCACTTAAGAGCCTGTGTGGTTAACTAATCACGATGATTAACGGCTGCAGTGAAGGAGAACAACGCCAACAGGCGGCCTGACAGGCAGGCGGACGCCCACTGCAGTGCTCCATCACATTATCCTGTAACACAAGACCCCCGACATGTCGGCCCCTCCCCGCTTCCCTTTGTCAACACGCCGCAGTCGTGTGAGAAGAGTTTAACTCGGCTCTGCTTCAAATAATCCCACAATGGGATTTTCTCCCGGTTTGTTTTCAGGGAGTGTTCAGGTTCCCGCCGTTTGGTTCCAGTAAAACAACCTTGAATTCAGTTATTTGGTTGAATTTGGGTGGCGTCTAGATACTGTAAACAACAGCAGTTAGACCACCTGAGGCGGGGGTCTCCTGCTCCAGACAAAACGTCTTAAATCTGAACCACCATAACTGCAGCAGGTCTCTTTTGTGTCTGCGGATAAAGGTCATTCTTGTATGGTTGTATGGGGGCTTTGAGTACAGTTAAATGATTTTTAGATCATTCTAAAGATATATTATCAGTGAGAGAAATTAAAATGGAATAAAGTGTAAATAAAAATTTAAAAAAACTTAATATTCAACATGAAGAAATATGACAGACATCAGTTGTTTTAATTGTATTGGTATTATTATGTTTACACAATAATGAGCTTTTCCAATGATACACATTTATGAAAATCATGACCCTTTTATTATACTCGTATTCCATCACGTGGTCAGTACAATAATAATATATTTCAACCTTTTGTATTGCTTTCCACTTAACCTGACACATTAATAGTGTCATAAGTTTACCAGGCCAATGCTATCAGATGCTGACATCCCTTGTTTTTATTTTTATAATGACCATTTTTATATGTAACACCCAAGGAAATGACTCTACAACTGAGTTAATAACTATCAACACTTCCTCCCTCCAGTTTCCCTCCATTGTGTTTTTCACCAAAATCTTACCCACGTTGACTGGCCAATTTTTGGCATTTCTTTGTGTTTTTTGTGGAAACGGTTTGCTGAATAACTAACGAAAGTCTTCGCACACTATCCCCGAATTTCCCGTTTTGATGCACTTTAAGCAGCATGCTCTTTGTTTTTTAGCATTAAGACCTGTGACCTCGCCAAAGCCTCTGGTCAAGTTGTTTTTTGTGTGAGATGAGCATGTTCTACCTGCGTGCGCATTTGAGCCCTGTCCACACAAGCCAAAGCGATCTTTTTTTCTCAAAATAATTTCCGTCCACACGTCACTATGAACACGACTCAACATGAGGCTTGAGAGCATGTAGTACATATGCCAGGCCTTTAGGGGCACTGTGACTCAACAGATACACCACAAATGCTGCAGAAGACCCGGACCACATAGAAATTTAGGAGTAAGCTCCTGCTCATAGACTTCTATATAACTGTGAGTTATATCGGTCTATGCTGCTGCTGCTGCTGCTCCTTCTCCGGCTAGTATTGGTACTGACGGCCGACCTGCAGCATGTAGTCCGTTACTTTATGTAAGCTACAGTTTATACATATGTATAGAGAACGCATTTGTCAGACATCATCAATATTAACCTGACTTCTCTTTTTATACCTATTGATTTAACCTGTGTTGACATGTACAGATGTTTTTTCCACTTGGGTATGGAGATTAAGAACAGTGGGACAAACAAAAGGTGTTTGAACAAGCAAAACGTGATTAAAAACAGAAAACAAAGAACAAAACATGTATGAGGATCTGCTCTCAAATAGTCTCTGCATTGGCTGCTGTTTCCTATGTAAGCTGTGTGATTCACACAGTGGAAGAAACTCTGTTCAATATGTGAGCGAGGATCCGATTTCTGTCACAGAGAGACATCAGGTTACAAGTGTTCAGAGATTTAACCCGTGTCAGCTGTCAAAAATAGCTTGAAATGAACATGATTTGATGAGTGAAATGGCAAAAAAATGACCAATTGTTATTACAAAAAATTTAATAAAACAACAAGCTGTGAATGGATAAATATGATTCAGAAATTTCTGAAGTTTCTCACAGGTGAAATGTAGCTGATGCACCAGAGATATTTAAAGCAAATTATATGTTCTGGGTGCATGTTTTTTGTTTTTCTTTTGTTAGTTCTTTTTAGAATAGTGGCTCATTACCAGCCTGATGTTGAAAAGTGTAACTGGAGGAAACATCCGCCTGCAGCCTCACGGCTCAGATGATGAGATAATTGTTCTGCAGAGGACAGGTGTCACCATAATTCTTTCTTAATTAGCAGGATGACTCATAATGGAGTCACACACACACACACACACACACACACACAATCTCTCCAATCAGTGACAACCCCTGCCGTCAGCAGGTTCCTGATGTTTCCGATGTGTCTGTGAATTTTGTATTGTTTTCTGAATTTGGGAGTGTGTTGCAATTCCGTAATTTGGCCTTCCACTCAGTCACTTTGTGATGAATGAAAGCTCATGAACTTGGAGGCGTGACCGGTTCCAGCTGATTGTTGTGATGTAAACGGGTCTGAAGTACCAAAAACCCTCATTTAAATGCTCCTGTTTCACGTGGTGACAAACGATGTTGTTCTCAGTTGATCAACTGCAAAAACAAACCAAAAGCACAACGTTGTTACGTGAGCCTGCAATTAGCACGCTTTACGCAGGATCTCAACCCCTGCTTAATTGTAACCTTAACACACATCTTTACCCTCAAATAGCACCTTGTCAGGCCCGACGTTAAAGCCTCCATAAGGTGAGGCGGTCCCCACAATTATTGTAGAACCATAAGGCTCAAACAGAACCGGCAGGTAGGCGGGACCCCATTCATGTGCTTCTATTACAATACAGGACCACACACACACACACACACACACACACACACACACACACACACACACACACACACACACACACACACACACACACACACACACACTGAGCAGTCTTGTGCTGTTTAATTGGAGGTCTCTGAGGAAAGTGCTGTTTTCGTGTTTCACTGTGGGTGACCGCTTTTGTTTTCTCCAAGTCGAGAGCTCGTTTACATTGACGCCTCCTCCCGACCTTTGCTTTCTCAGTCCTCTAAGGCCGCATCCATACGACGAGAAAAACAATCTTTATTCTCCCCAGCCTTCTCCAAAAAGAAACTCCGTCCACACGTTACTATGACCACGGCTCAACACGAGGCTTCAGGGCATGTAGTACACATGCCAGACCTTTAGGGGCGCTGTGACTCACCAAACATACCAAAAATGCAGAAGAAGACAGAGCACATAGAACTTCAAAAGTAGATTCCCACTGATAAACCTCTATATAATTCTATAGGTCTATGACCCTGCTCTTCCTGCTGTTAGCATCATGTAGCATGTAGCAGATGATCATTTTTGCTGACTTTTGTTTTTGGCACAAGCTGGCATTTTAAAATTTGCCCACTCTGGGAACCGCCTCATGTGGATGACCAAAAGGCCCAAAACAGCACGTTTAGGTTCACCGGTTTCATGGTGTGGACGACCCCTCAGTGAGGAGAACATTTATTTCTTTTCATGAAAATCTGTGACTTCCACCATACGTCAGAAACATCAGTTTACTACAAACGGTTTGAATCACTGTGCTTCAATGGGATTTTTAATAGCTCTGAGGTCTGCCAGACATGAGTAATGTGACATTTTACTGTTCCAGGACTTACATCGAACGGCAGTGATGAATTATAAACGGCCAATTATTTTCTGATTGCGAAAAAAAGAACAGGGACTCTTTTCTTTTTTAATTAGCAGTCATGAAATTGTCTGATATTTTGTGCAAAAAAAAATGGGGTGAGTAAGTTCAAAGTTTCATTACTATGTACGGTTGGTAAATGTAAAAAATATTGCTTTAATTGTTCAGTGTTTTGGTCGGTAGGTTCAACTAAAGCCACATAAGACTTACATTAATGAATGAATGGAAGCTTATTTTCCTGCTGTGAGTGGCTTAAATGCGTCTGCATCAATTCAGTGCTTTGAACGTCACAATGCTGTACATCATTATTGCACGTTTCGATTAGTGATGAAGCTGCACATGTAAATGTTTGGGTGTTTCTCTGTGATGAGTTGCTCTTTGATTATCTTCCTCTGTAAGGCATTTAACACGTGGCGATACTGTAACTGTGTTATTGTAAGATGAGCTGAGCTGTCAGCACTCTGTGGTTTTATGTTGATGATGGATTCACTTCATTAAGTTCAGCTGAAGATCCATCAGCTTGTAGCAGGAAGATGCTCAAAACTCAAGATTATTTATCCTGTGGATGCAGCTCTGTGTCAGTGATACTGACCTTTCATGCTTCACTAGATAAGAGTTTAGTGACATTGTAGCAAATAAGATAATTCTCCTGGGCTGCTAAGGCCACCGTTTACACAACAAGGTTTTCAACTGAAAACAAACATTTCTTCTGCACATGCTCAGTAGATGTGAGTGTCATGACTCCCAGTCCATATTCTCCTGGGACTCTAGTTTTATAGTTGACAGTCACTGTAATAACAAACTTTCTCGTCCATCTATACGAGAGTTCATGTTTATAACGTAGTGTTCTGTGCATGCAGGTGTGTGGTCTCAGCACCAACCCATGGCCCTACACATGTATTACATAATTTTCTGCAATGCAGTGTAAACAGGCATCGTTCTCAAATCGCTTTTGTGAATTTTTTCTGAAACGAAACAAAAACGCAAATATGAGACAGCAGCTCTGTCGCTTCAGTAGAGTTCACTGAGACTTTAACTGCGATATGGCCTTTTATCAATATCACCATATTCTTAGGCCATACCACAATACACAATATTTATCTACTCTTTAAAATCAACACTTTTGATGCATCAATCACACTAGTAAGATGATTCTATGTCAACATTAAGGCATTTTTGTTCATTCTACATTAATGTATGCTAATATTTAACTTGGATGCAGTAAGGGGGGGAATCACAAAATAAAATTTTGCCAAAACAGTATTTATTAAACAGTACACTCGTGATTTGAATCATGAGGGTAATTTTGAATTGTCACTTTATTAAAATGTCTTCTCTGTCTTGAATATACAATGCAGGTAGAGATTTCGCTGTAAAATATTTGCGAGCAGAGAGAAAAACAAAAATTCTTCATTTACACGGACCGGCATATCCACCTGGTTCAGAGCTGCTCTGAGCATGCCAAACCTGTAGGGGGCAGTGTAACGAGAAGCATGAAGCCATAATAGCAAATCAGGATCCTCGAAGAAAACACAGTGCCACGAGTTGTTGCATAAATATCCACCTGCCCCCCTTTAGATGCAACCGGTGACACGGATTTTATTCAGATCTCCACTGTGACCGGAGTTTTCAGGAATCATTGTTTGTGGTGAGTCGTAACTGCTTTTATGTGTAAACGCGCGGCCCAAACACACAGAATGTAAACATGACCTGAGTCATTTATTTGTTCTTTCTGTCCGTGCAGTGTGTCTCGTAAATTAGTCCACATTTTTCCTGCAGTGTCGCCACAATGGTGCTTATGTGAGCCACTGCATACTTGCAGACACACATTTATGTAGCGAGGAAGTTCGACCTGAATCAGGTCAGGTCTGACGGCGAAGTCGTTCACATTAAAAAGTGGAGTCGGAGAAAGTGTGCTGGACTTTTTTTTAGAAGATTGTTGTGAAGAATGGAAAGGAGTATCCGTGTCTGTGCCTGCAGCCTTGACCCGCAGGGTGTGTGTGTGTGTGTGTGTGTGTGCGTGTGTGTGTGTGTGTGTGTGTGTGTGTGTGTGTGTGTGTGTGTGTGTGTGTGTGTGTCTAACAGGGCTAACAGTGTTTAGAGACAGACAGGAGTGACCTCATGACGCCCTGGGTACATTTAGGCACAGCATCAGACACACACACACACACACACACACACACACACACACACACACACACACACACACACACACACACACACACACTCTCCGCTGTGAAGACAGCAGCACCTGTGGCGAGTTTCTGATGGTCGATAACCATCCACGTCTGCTCTCTTTCCCATTAAGCCTTCATCCCTCCATCCTTCAGTTTTCCAGCCCTCTCTTCTTTTTCCAATATCGCTGACTTACTCATCTTTTCCCCCTTTATAAGGTTTTACTTCTATTCAAACCTTTCTTTCCTCTTTGTTCTTCCTACCTCCGTCTCTTGTTCTTTTCACGTGTGAAAAATGACCTTGTGTGTTTCTATCGATTCAGCTGAAGCCCTTTTCCATCCGTCCTCCTCTCACATTATCTCCTTCCACTTCAGTTATCTGTTCTGTTGTGAGTGTGATGCAGCAACCTCTTTTTTCTCTCACATAATCAATACATGTCATCTTGTTTTCTCTTCTGTTCTCCACCCAGTGCCCTGGCTTTGTCTCATTTCACACACACACACCCACACACACACACACACACACACACACACACACACACACACACACACACACACAGACACGTCAGACGTCTGGAAATTCAGTGTGTTTTCAAACTTGCTTGTTGCAAACAATATTGTAAATGAGTCGTGACAACTGTGGCTCCTTCAAGACTATTCTCTGGAGTTGAAATCCCGCCCTAACGTTGTGGAGCGTTGTGTTCCCATGACAACCAGATATGTTCCAATGGAGAGCGTCGTTTTCATGTTTTCCAGACCGAAAATGTACTTTTGCTGTCATGTAGCGTTTTTATACAGAGTGATTGAAGCTCCTCTGCTTTCATCAAGCACGTCACTATTGGGATGTGTTGTGGTTATATATGTGTATTTATAACATTTATAGCAACACCCACGTCACTCATACGATGACGGGAGCCTTCTCAGCTCAAACCTGTTGCTAACTGCCGAGGTTCCTTTCGGGCTCGCCAGAATTGGACTCTTCAGGCCGCTCTGGCAGCTTTACCTTGGCCTGGAGTTTCGTTTTGCATTCACACCCGAGTCCCCAACACAGACTCCAACCCACTATGTGGTGAGAGCGCTAACCACCACGCCTCTGTGGAGAGATGCCGCTGTAAAGTGTCTTAGTACTCCGAGAAAGAACATTCGCACTCATGTCCTTCCTGTTTGTTCCAAACCTCCAGTCACAAATGATGACAGTTACAACAGATATGTTCCAAATGTTAAGATCGGTGGTGCCTGAGGACATTGAATCATTAAAAAACATACATGGAACTAGAGCAAGTGACAGCATGTCATTTTTTAAACATAGTGTCTTTAGTTCGTCCTATTCAAACAGCAAATACTTCTATAGAGCCACACATTTAACTCAATTCTGCTCAATATTTCTTTGTAAAAACATGTAAGCTACATGGTTTTTAGAAGCTGCTGTTACTGCTTTGCAGTTCTCACTTTCTGCACATCTTATCTAATAATTTGCAATCTGTCCGCCAAATTCAGTAAACAAGTCACAAAACTCTCTACTTTTCTAGATTTATTTACCATCAAATCACATTTTCTTCAGACAGAAAAGATTCTTGTTGCTCTCCATCACAATGTTTGCATTTATGTTTGGTTATTAGCATTAAATTACTCTAAGTAAAAGATTACTGAAAGTAATCAATCATTGGATGTAATTTATGAGAAATTGAATTTATTCATGGAAGTAAACTGTCATTTACTCATCAACAATTTCTAAAGTAAGAGAATAATAACGAAGTAATAAATTATAGCGTTTTCAACCATGCAGTCACCAAGTTTTCTCTTTGTTCTGAGAAAAACAACATTGCTGTTTTATGGCCTGGTGCCTCTCTTCTTTGCAGTTGAGAGTGAATCAGTCCCAACAACAATGTAGACAAGCAGGCAAAGCTTCAGGTTCAAGCAGGATTCATGCGTAATGAAAGAAACGAGAGCTGTCGTCTATGATCTATAATCTAATTCATACAACATGGCAATTCATTTTCAGACTCAACCAAAGGGGCCACATAATGCATCAGGTCAGTTTTGGGCTGTAAATTAGAAAATTTGTTGGAATTTTTGATCAATAACACCTTTGAAATAACATTTTTTGAAAATAATGTTGAATTTCTTTTATTCCCTTTCAAATATTTGGATGCGTAAAGGTTGAGAGCTGCTCTTCCATTTGACATGGACGACCCGATTGTTTTGGTAAAAGTGCACCAGCTCCAGCTGCAACAGCGAGCGGCGGTCGGTTCTCACTGTGCTGCTGTGCACATCTGTGAGGAACTGCAGACCACAATGCACCACAGATAATTATAAGTCATCACCCAGAACATGAGTGCCCAGTGTGCATATTCTCAATGGTGCGTGCAAAGGCGCGAGGAGTAAAGCACACTGACACAGTTGGAGGTAAAATGTGTTTTACTATATGCTGCCATTGAGTTTCAGTGACTCAAAGTCATTCTGGATGAAATGTGAACCAGACAATGTGATAAAGTAATAGATAAAACTTTCTCTTTCTCATAACCACTTCCTCTCTTTCACCGCCTCTCATCAGGTGTGCTGCGATCTGCTGTTTTAACAATTAATTTAAAAGTTTAAGGGCACGAGAGGGGGAAATAAATCGATTGTTTGTGGCGTATATAAAGATTCGCAGTTTTCAGAGACAGAAGGAAAACCTTTAATTTGTGGTAACTTCTATTTTCCACAGTGGCAGCGGGCACATTTAGTATTTCAGCTCTGAGTCTGACTGTCTGCAAGTTTTGGCTGCGACTGGATTGATGGAAGCCTGTTTGTTTTTAATGAAGTTAAAAATATACAAAATAATACTCAGATATATTTTGGATTGCAAATGCCTCCCCTGAGATTTGCAGTGAATACAGCAGATTTATTCTTATTTGTCTGTATTTATGGAGTCTCACATTGTGACCAACTGCATAAGCAAACTGCAAAAACCACCGGTCATGCTATTATTGCAGGATGGAACTAATGCATTTTCAAAGTATTAGATGTGCTTGTCTCTCATCGATGGGACAGCACGTTATTGTTATAGCATGCAGAGCATCTATATTAGGTCTGCAACTCACGATTATCTCCTCACTGTGAGATGAGAGCGCTAACCACTGCTCCACTGTGGCGCCCTCAGGTGATAATACACAGCACTAATTCAAGTATATATGATTTGAAAACATGTTTTATTGAGATGACATAAAGATGTGACGAATCATTTGCATTTACAGTCAAGACATCATGAAGAGTAGCGAATGTTTTTCTCTATTTCTCTCCAAGAAGAATCTCTAAAATGTACTTCACGTAAAAAGTCTCACTTCTGCCCAGAGAATTAACCAACACACCAAAACAAGACCATCACCACAGTCTGTGTACCTTCCAGCCGTTCGATTTTCCTTTTGATGTCGCAAAACAGGAAACTTGAAACCAGCCGATTTACATTTTCCAATTTGATATTGGGAGACTATTTAGAATTTGAAAATCGAAAAATGTCTACAAGATGGGGTTGCCATCTTGCCTGCCAGGTCACCAGCTCTGGCAACAGCCAGTTCGCGTCCTTACTGCCACCGAGTGCCGACCCTACGCCCTTTCTAGATGCTTCTGCAACACCTCATCCGTCTCGGCAGTCTGGATTCTGGTGGAGGAGCTTCAAGACCTGCTCTGCCCATGTTACTCAACAATTGGTCTATTAACCAGAATAGAATCGACCAATCAGAAGAGACGAGACAAAACAGGACGTGGCACAGGAAGCAGCCGCATCCTGGTAGAACACACACACACACACACACACACACACACACACACACACACACACACACACACACACACACACACACACACACACACACACACAAAGAGGGTCCTCACTGATATCACTCCCTGATGATCGTATGTGGCATTATCATGAACACAGTGAGAAAGAAGTTTTAAACTTGTTTCTTCGGGTGTGGCTTCCCCGTGGACCCTCAAAAGTGTGTGCGAGTGTGTGTGTGTGTGTGTGTGTGTGCGTGTGTGCGTGTGTGTGTGTGTGTGTGTGTGTGTGTGTGTGTGTGTGTGTGTGTGTGTGTGTGTGTGTGTGTGTTTGGGGCAGTTTCTCTTATCCATCAACAGTCATAGTCTTACATATTCACCCACATTTACTCACGACGCGGATGTGTGCATGCATACTCACACGCACACACACCCACACACACACACACACACACACACACACACACACACACACACACACACACACACACACACAGCCCCGGTGGGATTAGTCTGGCAGGCTGCCCTCAGAAATGAGAGGAGGTTTTCTGCAGCCTGTCATTGAAACTGCTGACACCTCCACATGCAGACCTCCACTGGAACATCACTCGTGCTGCCAGCGTCTGAGGACTCGGTGTGCAAATCACCGTGTCGGACTCCAGAAAGTTTCTCTCCTGGAGGAATGGTGCAGTGAGTGAAAAAAAAAAAAGATTTCGAAGTTGTTGTTTATTTATACTTCTCAGCTTTATCAGAAAGAATCTTAAAAAAAAACCAAAAAACTTTAACCTTGAAACCAAAAACATCACTTAATTAAAATGATTAATGGGACAAACACCGTTCACACAATGGAGCAAAACACCTGCGCAGTTTGAAGCAGTAAACAACAATAGGAGGAAATGCCAGCCCTTCACGCAGCTTCGAACACAAACAAGCAAACAGGCCACAATGACATGTGCTCTGAGTTTAGTGGGTGAAGATGAAGTGCTGAAGAAACCGTGAGACAAATGGCACGGGGAAGTCGTTTTCCAGAAAGAACATTTCAAACAAACCTCAGATTTCAATGAGTGCAAATACTTCCAACGAGACGGTCATATACAACACGTGTTGTTATTGATGTCAGCATGGATACATTATTCAACAGCAGTGACACAGATCGTGATTCATATTGAATCACAGTCCTGAGTGGGAAACAAAAACCCCCCAAAAAAGTTAGATTTTCTCAAATGAATGATGAACTGCATCACTGATTATTTGACATGTTCTGTGGGTTAACAACTCTGAAAACGGGAGGATTGAATGGGTAAAGTACGTGAATATAAGTCGTGGCGAGACCGCTGAGAAGCAATAACAGCTCGATCGCAGCTCCTTTTTCAAATGTTTTTCAAAAACAGTATGCACGAGAACACCTTAACCCGTTCATTCACTACAAGTTACCTTTTCAGACTGTTAAAAACACGGCGCGAAGCTGAAGAGACTCTTCCTGCACACTGCACATCCTATCTCGTGCATTGGCTGCAGGAATAAGCACTCTCAGCGTTCATTTCGTCCGCGTACGACAACGAGCGTTTGGTGATCTGATCGGAGTCACATTTGCCCATTAAAGCTCGCAGCCCGAAAACGTCTCAGGATATGTGGCACTTTTATTGAAGTCATTAATTTCCCCGGCAGGGCGCCGGGTCGAGCCCACGTGGGCTCTGAGACATGCCGGACTGCACGGCTCCGCCAGCAGAAAATGGACAGGCAGAATTAAGTACCTGCGGCCTTCAGCTTCGCCTCGTCACGCTCGGTTCAGACCCTCGGCCGCCGTCTTCGCTGCTCACTCTGTCTGTTTTCTCCCCGATAATCCATTTCTTTCTCTTCCTCCCTCGTAGAGGTGAGTAACTCTCACGTAGTGCCTATACACAAGCTGCCCTGTGGGTTATTTCTATGGATAGACTGCAGTGGAGGCCCAGACGGCATTAAATTGTTTCTACAAGGTCTCACGTGGCCGTCACATCAATCTTCTGTAAGAGCTTCAACACAGCGCTGCTGGACCAAAACCAAGCAGATTAATTTTTGAAATTAATTTTTGGTTTATTATTTCGATGACATTACTTCAGGAATTACTTTTTTATTTTACTTTGTACATTTTACATTTGTATTCTTTCATTTGTAATGCTACTTTTTTTTTTTAAATAGGATTTTCATTTTGTTCGAGTATTTCTTATATATATATATGTTGCAGCTTTAAAAGACTCACTGTTGTCACTGGTTTCCATTATACTTTCCTTGCTTGATCATCATGCTGGTACTTAGTCAGAATCAGAAACTTTTTTGTCATTGTGATAAAACAGCAAAACTTTGTCGGTGCAATCAGACTTCTTCAAGCAGCAGATAAAATTTGTGTAAAAAATAGTATAAAACAAATTTCTGTATTTTTATGATGAGTCTTTTTTTTTTCTTTTTACTAACGGTGTCATATTGTGCAAAATTCACTTTATCATGGTTTTCCAACAGTAATAATCGTGTCCATACCTGGAACGACACCCCAGAAGTGAAGAAAGTGTGTCCTCTCTCTCTCTCTGGCTTGTTCCAGGTTTTATAAAGTGTGTTGCTCCAACCATCCAATCAGAAATCAAACCCTATATACTGTCATCAGGGGTTTAGCCAATCACAATCAAGGTAGGCTCCTCCACCTTTGACTCCTCCCACAATCAGCCAGCTCTGCTCTGGCACATGGCGCCACGAGAGGAAGTACTTCCTCCTCTTCCTAAGATGGGCATGAGTGGGTGGAGCTTGTCCAGCTCACACAGACACAGCAGATTCTGAATGTAGCTCCTATGATCCAATATTCAAATGGAGGAAAATTAAGGAAAAGCTGGATTTGGGATAATAAACTTCGAATACAATGTTTTTCGGACCAATGACACCATGTGAAAGTGTTGAACAGCTGGATTATATGACCCTTGTAAGATTAACTCGATTAAAATAACTTATCAAATCTTTGAGCAGTTCTCAAATACAGGTGGCACACAAACCTTTCCGTACCTGAAATCCTCATCTTGTGCACTTGCTGGTGCAAAATTGATACAGTAAGCCCTCAATAAAAACTTCAATTGAGTGCTATATATATATTATAACTATATATACTGTATATATATAAAGACATACACACAGTAGCAGTGATGTTTCCGGTATTCTAATTGCTTCTCGGTTTCATCAAAAAAAGGTTCAAAAACTAAAAATAACGTGAATCTTGTGAAAGCAATAAAAGGAAAGACGGAAAAGGAAAGCTTCAGGTTTGCAGGTTGATTTATGAACAAAGAACTCCACAAAGGATCAAAGCTCCGATTATTGTGTGCAGCTCACCTTCCATTAAATCCCCGTCTCTTTCTTTCATTTGTGTTACTGTAAACAGGTCGTGCATGTAAATGCAACGTTTTGATGGAGTTTGTACTTCCTGGAGACATATTTAGAAAGAGGAAGTGTGTGTGTGGGGGGGGGGGGGGGGGGGGGATGAAAGCACAGCTGACCTCCTGAGTGCCTGAGGAGAAGTGCTGCGAGCTTGTCGGTCTGAAACTGCTCCCAGAATTCCTGGAATTCCTCGTTGTCACATGAAATTGCTGGAAGGAGGGTCACTTTAAGACCCTGAACTACAGGGAATAATACTCTGGTACAAAAAAGCCAGAACCATTGTTATTGTACAGACACATTTAACCCTTTATTGGGGACAAGTGATTCTTTAGTAATCTTATTTCTTCCTGTTTCCTGTCATGGAAAATGAGATTTTGTTAAGATAATGCCGATATGATGCTTTAAACTTTCTACATATCTACAATGTACCTAATTGATGCTCTTATCGTGAATGTGCGGTAAAATACAACACACCTTCAGTAACCACTTTTAAATATCTCTTTCCATTGTAAGACAGTAGACTAGAATGACATTTTATAGCCTCTTATAGAAATACGATGAGAAATATTTCCTATTCAGACACATTTCATAGCTTTAAATCGTGAAATGTAAGTTAGTTTTGCTGGATTAATGTATCAATCAAGTGATAGAAAGTTTTATTTCAGCAACACCTTAGCAATATCTTTATTAAGATTGATATTACTAATACAAATACAGGTAATACTACTAATAACAATAATATGAATTATTGTGGTATCCATCCATCCATCCATCGAGCCAGCGGCCATTTATTTGCTTCTTTTAAAGAAAAATGAGACGTTGCCAGATATTGTCATTTTTCCATTAAAAGGTCAAAAATATGACAAAGCTGGACTTGAACAGTGAATACTTTTAAACATACAGCTAATATTTTTAGCATAGTTTTATTCTGAGGAACACACTATGTTGTATGACAGTGGGACACAATAATATATAGGAAATATTCAATGGCAGCTGAAACATGATTCTTTAATCTTTTCACCTCAAAATGTGGGAAAATGTGTAAAAATTGTCTGTTTAATTCATGTGTAAAGGTGTTGCTTTGCGCAGACATTAAAGTTGGAGTATTGAAATAGCCTGCAACAACACACACACACACACACACACACACACGCACGCACACTTCCAGGTGAGCGGGCCACGCGATGACAGCGGCTCCTCGGGCTGCAGTCTCATGACTCAGCTGTGCAGCTGACGACGGGCTGGAGGCTGTTATCATGCGGTGGCTCCGTGTTGTTGCTCTCTGCTGCTCTCAGCAGCTCTGTCATCTTGTCCGACATGCGCTGCGGTGGCAGGCGCCGTGTTCAGGCGCTGCTGTAACAGGAACGCATCCTGTCCCTGATTATTATTTTCGTGGCGTTTGCTGGTTTCGCGGTTATTGAGACTCTCATTGGTGACCTGCAGTGGAAGAAGTGACACACACACACGCACACACGCACGCACACACACACACACACACACACACACACACACACACACACACACACACACACACACACACACACACACACACACACACACACACACACAGTTTGGCCTGTTTTCCACCAGCATCAGGTGTTCATCTACTGGACTGACATCACTTGTTCTCCAGGTGTGAGACACCGATCCTTGCAGTGTTTCACTTTTCCAGTCGTTTGGTCTGAGGAGGTCGGGCTGCCTCTCACTCCCTCAGTGCTTGTGTAACAGAGAAGTCCTGATGTTTATCCAGACTTGATGCATCGCTTCCTCTGCACCCAGAGAGTTTCTCCCACCATGCAACTGTGACACTTTATCAACTCAGCAAAGTTTTATTCAGAACCTGGATCAAGTTAGAAACTCTGCATTCAATTGAGGTTATTTTTGTGTCCATCTGCCAGCTGTAAATTCAAGCAGCAACCTCTTTGTGATGTGTCGTGTTGCCTCAGGGTCATATTATGCAAAACTCACGTTCTAATGGTTTTCCAACAGTAATAATCGTCCCCATACCTGGAATGGCACCGCAGAATTAAAGAAAGTGTGTCCTCTCTCTCCCTGGCTTGTTCCAGGTTTTAAAAAGTGTGTTGCTCCAACCAGCCAATCAGAAGTCAAACCCTATATAGGGTCATCAGGGGTTTAACCAATCACAATCATGGAAGGCTCCTCCCCTTTGACTCCTCCCACAATTAGGCAGCTCTGCTCTGGCACATGGCACCACAAGAGGAAGTGCTTCCTCCTCTTCCCATAGATGGGCATGTGTGGGCGGAGCCAGTCCAGCTCACACAGACACAGCAGATTCTGAATGCAGCTCCTATGCTCCAATATTCTAATGGAGGAAAAGCTGGATTTGGAATAATAAACTTTGAATAGAATGTTCAATGTTGTAGAAAGAGCTGTGACTTCCATGAATGAACAGTTTATTTCGGTTACAGTTCCAGAACAAAAATGTTATTTTGTTTATAGTGCTTAAAAGTTCACGGACATATGTTGTTGTTGTTTTTTGTTTAGCTTGGTTTTTTTACCATTTCTATAGCTGAAATGGGTATAGGCTGAAGCCAAGTATTACTTTTGCATGTTCCTTAAAAATCCATTAAGTTACCCGGGATAACAGTGATACAAGAGAAATACAAACAGAAAAAACCAAACACATCAGAAGTAATACAAAGGAAGCGAAAAACTAAAACTAACTTAAGTTATTCTTCTTAATTAGTTCAGATTTAACAAAATTTTCATTTTAACCAATAACTGTTTTTACATTTCAAATTATTTTTTTAAGCACCACAGAGATTCACACAGTTCTATGTCGTGGCCAATTTTGCTGGTTCCACCAAGTCATGCTCTCTGTGACCGGGAGAGTTAAAGGAGTGTGACACCAGCACCTTTGAGAAATAACTGTGCGGAGTGAGTCTTACGGGTTCTTACGGTTGCGTTGAAGTAAACAGATCCTGACCTGCTCCTGTCACCTTGCTGCGACCAGTGCGGGCCGCTGTGACGCACGGCACGCTGCAGTTTCCTGCTGAGCTCCACAAATCCAGCGCATGTCGGAGTGCATGACAGACATGTTCTGGTCCCGGCTGATGACATCCAGGACGCAGCGCTGACTCACACCCTGCAGGGACGCTGCAGTCAGATGCCATCGCGGTGCACTTTTCTCCAAAGATATAACAACAACCCCCCCCAAAAAAAACGAAAAAAAACTGACTACCTTGCTGGAGACTGATCCGTTCTAATAATACAGTCTGGTTGGTTTGGTCCAGATACTATACCCAATCATTTTCGGGGTAATCTCATCTGAGGTCACTGTCTGAGGTGACTCACCCGTAAAAGGGTTAGGCGCTTGACGGATCGCTGTAATAACTGGAGGCGGGAGAGGCGTCCGCGCTGCTGGTGATGACTGTCTGTCAGCACTTCCTGTCACAGAATTTAAACATAGTCACGGATCAAAACGTACATACTGTCATCTATAGAGTCCATTATTAATAAACTGCAACATGTTGAATAAGGAACTTGATTTTAAGACCCACAGCAAGAAATCTGCAGTTCATGTCGCCTGCCAGCGGTAGAATGCGTCCTCAACTCATGAACGCATTTCTGTGCTCTGGTTATTTATTTTGCAGTTTGCTCATGCTGAATTTAGTTATACCACAGTTATTAGTTTAAGATGCGGTTTATGTCTCTTTGTTGCAACTATTACTGCAACAATATCATGAGCGAGGTCACTGTCTGCGTTTGGATGTTAGGAAGGCAGAAAAGTGTTGAGAAGTAGTGTGTAAGTGGTGCTTGAGGTTTTGTTTGGACTCATGTAAGTGGCTTCACACACAGCATCAAGCTGCGCTGTATTTCATTTGGTGGGGGAAGATTTGAGGTCTTGTTCAAACCGATAATGATCTGTGTGAGGGTTTCCTCCTTCCTCCACAGGTATCAAAACGACTCGATGATGCTCAGTGGAAGAGCGTTAATAAACTTTATCGTCACCGATCATCGCTCTCTGTTTGAAACGGGATATCACCAGTGATCCTTTCCACTGAAAAGCAGTAATTGTTACAATCAGTGGGCACATCTTTATTAGACAGGATTTCACAATTTATTACATTGTGATTGCAATATCAGAATATAAATTATACCAAAGACATGCGATAAGTGACGTTTCCATGCACTGTGCATTCAAAATGAGTGTTAGTAATTAGTTAGTTACAGTGTGAGTAATCGCATTTAGTTGTGAAAAAATGTGTGATTAACTGATTGAAAAGTTTGACATCGCTTTTTTTTTAATACACACATAACCCAATCACAGTTGGTGTGAATGAGGAGGCAAGAGAAAGAACATTGTGAGTATGAAGATAGAAATTTCACAACAAAAAGATATAAACTTACCCAAATAAAAACACTCTTTTACATTAGTTATTTTTTGCCAAACTTTTTGTCATTAACTCAAATAACCCTTTAAATTTGCATAAATTAGAAACATCTAACTTTAATTTGAGCAGATTATGTTGAGATAAGATGGAAGGAGCACTTTTGTTCTGATTTATTTTACATGTGTTTTGTTTTTCCTTTTTTGTTGTGCATACAATAGTGAATATAACGCAACACAAAGGTGTATGCATGCAGTTTTGTATGAAGTTATTGTATCTACTTTGTGAGGGATCCGCCCATGTAGCTTCACCCTGTTGGCCCAAATTGTTTCCCCCGCCCACCATGAGAAGTTTGGAAGATTAAATATAAATATTTTGGCCAATAAAAGACACAAACTTACGTTTTTGTATTTGTTATTGCAATACTTGATTAACTTCATGTTTACCCAATACGGTGCAGTCCTATTAAGAAGTTACTTTATAAAGTATCTCTTCCATCCAGTGGGTCTGTTTTGATAACAATCTCAAACTTGTGTTACTCTGTTAAGTAAATGTAATTACCTGAACAGTGCTGACGACTCAGGTAACGTTACATCAGCCAGAGGGAGGAAGATGCTCTATGCTGACAGAGATGACGGTGCTCCATGAGAGGTAGTGATTTTTGAGCGGCGTGCATCCATAAATCTAATTGAAGACTTTTTGGATCTTCTGTTCTGCACCAGCCGCTCGTCTCTATGCAACATGAGTGCTGATGTCACAGCCGCTGGACGCTTTCCATGTGACACAGTGGATTATCTGAGCTCGCCACAGGTGTTGTGTTTACACGGCCAGGCCAAACGAGCTAACGCCAAGACTATCGCAGGAAGATCTGTTCATCAGGCCTGAGGCGAGCCGGCTGTGAGAGACAGAAAACAGAACCCAGTTGAACTCGGCTTGGGTGTTTTTGTGGAGCTGCGAAGCAAGAAATCTTGTTTGGACAGAGAGGATTGAAGGAGCACTTTAGCGTGAGTGAACAATGGTTGTTTTTTGGTTTTTTTTTTAATCTTTTGCATCAATAGTAATTAATGAACACTTTTAGCCTTTGTGTTTTTCTGGTCTGGAATTTGTATTTTCCTCATATCCTATCATTACAATTGCATAAAACCAAGAATCAGAAACAAGATTATTCAAACTTGACAAAGACTCCTTAAGCTCATTTTACACCTGGACTTTATAAAACAGACTTTAAAAGTCCCATATTAGTCAGTTTTTCAATAATTTCACATCAGTGTCAGATGTCCAACAACACTGGTGTGTCGTTCCCCAAATCTACTCATGGTCCTGAATTTCAGTCTAAAAGTCGCTCTAGTGTGGTTCGACTGAGAACAGGCTGTTTCTGTGTCTGTACCTTTAAATGGTAATGAGCTATGTCTGTGTACGCCTCCTCTGGTAGCGTTTGTGGAGAGACAAAAATGGCACCCGCTCCTAATTTTAGAGGACAGAGCTCATCTACCTGTGGGAGGGCCAAAGTGAGTATCCACTACCAGACGGAGTGGTTATTTCCCTGCATGATGTCATGAAGGGAAAAGCTCTGATTTGCCTGTTTGAACACACATTCACGAAGAAGTAGAGCAAGTGAGGGAGACGACAGACTTTCTTCACTTCAGGAGCCTCATTAACAGTCTATGGTGATACGATAATGCTGGATAATGCATTTCATCATGGGCTTTACTCTAAACGTTAGTTTTTTTGGTCATGGTCAGCACTTTTGATCAAGACTTGATTTTCCAAAAGTGAACTTTTCACTCTTGAAGCTGCACCTGGACTCACCAGAACTCTTCAAAACACAAGCAGTTTGATATTTTCTTTTAAACAAGACCCAGGCTCAGTTATACACGGCATATATATAGTTGACAGTCACTGTAAAAACAATCCAGCTTGTGTGTAGTTTCTTTACAAAACTAACCAACAGCACCAAAAATGAAAACAACATGACATTTTCAGTGTTCCTGCTGTTGCAGTGTAAACGGACATTGTTTCCAAAACTTTGCCATCTCCATGGAAACCTTTCTGAAACAAAAACACAATTGGTTTTTACCTGAAATTTAGTCGTTTAAACAGACGACCAGACTTAAAAATAGACTTAAAATTGTACATTAATCTTAGTCAGTAGATCACCCAAGAATCTTTGAACTCAGTCCAGAGCTTGAAGTGAATTTGTCGACATTAAGTTCGACCAAATTGTTGTTTGGCTGGAGTCTTCCTTGAAACAGCATCTTATAAATGAACTGGAGCTTAAAAATAACTGAAGCGTCATTTACAGGCAAATCTGCAGTGACATCAGTGGACGACGGCCAAATGTGAACTCCCGTGCAGCACATTTTTATTTCGCATTTGCAGATTTAATGTGACAACTGAAGGCTGTTGCATTTGTACGTGCTTGGTCATATGCTCAAAAGGCTTTTTTTCTTCTTCTTTTTTTTGCAATAATGCACTTGTGCAAAATAGAGTAAGACGAGTAGCTGTAAAGCAGAATCTGATGAGGCATATAAGAAAAAAAAAAAAAAAAGCAGTTTCAGCCATCTGGGAGCTTCAAGCACCAACAAACTTTTTTTTGAGGGGGGGGGCTTAAGCTTGGTCATGTGCTTAATTAACATTAAGCTTAATTAAAATTAAGCTTAATGTTATATATTTGCTATTATTTTTTTACTATGCCTGCATGTTTTTGCTGTTTTCACAAGACAAGGGTGGATGAAAATAAATGGGTTTGATCAGTTTGGTCTGAATGTGGGCGGAGTAGCAAAAAGTCAGTATATCAGTCACTCTCAGTGCAAACAAGTACATATTAAAAAGTTCACATTAATGAAGATTTTTTTTTTGGAAAACATTCAAATTTTGAACTCAATGTGCATGACTTTCAGGCTGTTTTGGTGCAACAAGATGAATTGCTGTTCACGCCACCTGCTTTCATTTGCAGATGTCAGGTTTGTTTTTTGTTTTGTTCTTGAGTAAATTTTGAATAGCTGTAATTTGCATTAGAAAATAAAAATGCTGTGAATGCCTTTTTTTTGTCGTTTTGCCTCTGTGCCAGATCATTCCAGGTCGAATATTGGCTCATTGGGTTTGATGATCACACACTGAAGACGTTTTCAGACAGCTGGGAATTTGGACAGTTACCAGCTGGTAAAATCCAGTTTCCTCATATTTATTTTTAAGTGAAAATATTTTTACTGAGCTACAAACAAGAAAGTATCCCTGAAGTGCGGATCAGCCACTGATATTAGAAGATGGTATAAACACATAACACAGCTAGCCGTCCCGTCTACATAGGGAAAGTGAGTCACAGAAAGGAAAAAGAAGATCTAGTAACTGCACCTGGTAAATAAGTGAAGCATGGAGCAACAACAGCTTGTGCAACCATTTTATTTTTTAAATAACAAAATAAGCAAGCAAGCAAACAAACAAAAACAAAGCACAAAATATCAAGCTGGATCCGTTTCCTCATTTTAAAGCAAACAACTGGTTCAGAGCAGCGTCCACCTGTAGCAGTCAGTGTTCAGTCCACAGCTGACCTGTGATCTGCTCAGTCTGCCGATCACATCCAGGACGTTACTCTAGTTTCTACAGTAATGCAGGAGTCACCACACCAGCAAGACATAAAAACAAACAACAAACACTTTCCCACGCTTCTACATTTCGGTTTGATTGTGTGTTTTAATTCTAATAAAGCATTTTCAGCCCCATCCTGCTTCTTCTTCCTCATTTCACTCCGTTTTCATCACATGTGCTTCATCCAGTCTACTTTCTGTCTCTTCGTCACTCTTCCTTCTCTTCCTACATCCCTCTATTTACATCCATTTACATCCCACACTTCTCTCTTCTGCGCTGATGAATGAAAGCAGTTCTAATTTTAAACATTGTGTTCCTGTTTCACTCCCCCCCCCCAGACAGTTCTCCTCCAACATGAAGCTTTACACACCCATTTGTAATTTGTTTCATCTTTCAAACTGTATCCTTGAGGAAGTACAGTTTACCTGCTTCCTGTTGCTGGATTAATCCGTTCATGTGCTTGATGAGATTCAGGAGATGTGAATAAAGTGATATAAAATAATCAGCATCTGTTTGGAGTTTACAGATGGTTGGATGGATCTAATTGTATAGGTTGTTGTTGTTTTTTCTTTGCAACATTGCAGAAAGGTTAAGATTTACCACAGTGTCGGTTCTTGCTTGTTTATGTGGCAACACTTGAAGTAACGAGGTTATTTCCTCTCAATACAAAGTATCAACACTTTGTATTGACACGTTTTGAAGAGATCTCCACTGACTTCCCTGGAACGTCAAATATACCTACACATTGAAGAATGTACAGCAGATCTACAGGAACGCAGTCACACACAAAAATAATGGAGATGCTCTCCTCTGCTGTGTGTGTGTGTGTGTTGTGGAGTTTATCTGAGTGAAGCTGCTGCTTTTCCCACCACACCAAGCTGTCCTCCCTCCTGTTTACAGCTCATTACGACAGTGCGGCTCCTCCGGGACCAAATTCAGAGCCGCAAAGACGGACGTGCAGCCAAAGTGTCGCCTGAGTTGAAACATAAAATGTGAGCCAAGTTTGCGTGGACGAGACACGTTTTTTTGTCAAATGTTGAAGGTTCTACATAGAAAAGTTCCCAAACTTGGGATCACTCCATGTGAAGCAAGAGTGCAAATCACTGGTCCACTGTGCCTGTCATTGACCTGCATTCTTTTAAACTAAAAAGGAAAACATTGAGAGACTACAGTGGGCAGATGTTCAGTAAAACTACACATGATTACCTACAAGTGGAGCGGCAGTTAACTACAACAGCAGAAGGTTAAAGTAGAAAAAGTGCCTGATGTTCATATAACAAGCGTATGTTCTCAAATCTGTTTCAATGAATGGAAATGCCATTACAGTAGGGATTCTGGCTTTGGGTAACAAATCGCTCCACATCAGACCAAACATGTGCGACTGGAAAATGTTCTTTATTAGTCAAGTCTAATATTTCACAGCTTTATCATTACAGCAGTATTTGTCTTTTTAGGAGTTCAGTCTTATCACGGGAACAAAAATGTCTCCTTATCTCTCAGCTTTGTCACCGTGTCATGATCTTTACAGCTTGTCAACAACATACGACGGGAAAGTCTCCTGTAAAACTATTAAACTGTTTTCTTTCCCATGAAGGTTATGAGTGAGAGTGAAAATGGGAACTTTCTCTGCACACGTGTCGTCCCCAAAGGAGTTGGGTGATGCTGCTATACATGTATCTCAATGCTTCCTATAAAATAGAGCCACTTTTTGTCAGTCCTGCTTTGATTTATAGTTGAACAGATGTTTTTGTAAACCCGACCGGCACCGATCGGCTGGATTCACTCCGGCGTGGAAATACAAGAAAAAGGCAGATCAATCTGAGTTCGGACCTGGAACACCCTCGACTTCAGCTGTGACGATGCACAGAGAATTGTTCTTGACTGCAGTATTTACAAGTTAAACAGATTACCGAGGAATACTAATAATAACTTTTATTTATATGGTGCTTGTCAAGAGACCCAAGTGCATTTCACGCAAACTAGACATGATCAATTCAAATCAATTTTATTTATATGGCAACAAATGCAACGTTATCTTGAGGCACTTTCAAAGAGAACAACCCAACAAGCCCAGACGAGAACAGACACAGTGGAGATCATCAGCAGAAAACGTTGTAGGCCTGGTTGAAGAGGTGGGGTGAACAGTTTAGTTTTTATGTTTCCAGGTATAAGTAACTGTTGGGAGGAACTTTCAAAAGGGAGAGGCAGATGGAGAGGTGAGATTGCAGGTCTTGTGACTCACTGCCCCAAATCATGGCTCGCTTGGCCATCTTCCAATTGGAAGGTCACAGGTTCAATTCCCCAGCTCTGTCTTCCCACATGGTGTGGTGTAGCATGTGGGAAGCCAGTGGTGTAGCAAGTGTCCCTGCTCAAGACACTGAACCCCAAACTGCCTGGATGAATGCAGTATGAGAGAGAGTTGGTTGGTGGTGGTCGGAGGCGTTGATGGTTCAGTTTGGCAGCCTTGCTTCTGTCAGTCTGCCCCATGCCAGCTGTGGCGACCTACGTAGTTTACCACCATGGAGTGAATGAGTATTGTAATGCGTCTTTGAGTGCCCTGAAAAGTGCTTTATAAAACCAATGTATTATTATAATCCAGCTTTCTCCTTGATTTTCCTCCATTTGAATATTGGGTCATAGGAGCTGCTTTCAGAATCTGCTGCGTCTGTGAGCTGGACTGACTCTGCCCGCGCATGCCCATCTTGGGTGGTGCCATGTGCCAGAGCAGAGCTGCCTAATTGTGGGAGGAGTCAAAGGGGAGGAGCCTACCTTGATTGTGGCTAAACCCCTGATGACACTATATAGAGTTTGATTTCTGATTGGCTGGTAGGAGCAACACACGTTTTAAAACCTGGAACAAGCCAGGGAGAGAGAGGACACACTTTCTACACTTCTGGGGCGTCATTCCAGGTGTGAAGATGATTATTACTGTTAGAAAACCATTAGAAAGTGAATTCTGCACCTTTTAAGGGTGTTGTTCGTGTTCTGCAGGAATTTGGCAACTGAAGTTTGCATTACAGTGTTTCTCAAGGTTTTCTCAAGTTTTGCAGGTTTCTCTGAGAAACCCTGTTCTATAGGAAGGAACAGAAAGTGATGTGGGAGAGGAGAAGATGGCTGGCATATGGCAGTAGCACAGCTCATTAGCATGGAGAAGAATCTTTTTGGTGGGATTTTTTTTTATCCCTTCATGTGTTTGTTTGTTTTTTTTCTATAGATGCATTTGAGGTTGTTGAATCCACTCGTGTGTTTGATGTCCAACATTCTGATGGAGTCAACAATGTCACAAGCATCAACATCCAGAGAAAGATCTTTAACCTTCTAAAGTAGGGTCTTGAGATTCAAACCTATGAGTGTTACTTACTTTAGTTATCTCAGCAGTTGACATGAGACTGCCGGGGCAGTTGGGTGGATGGAGCAGAGTAGACGTACAGCTCTGTCTCGCCGGTACGGGGATGTAACCGGAGACCGTGAGCGATCTAAACAGGATGAGAGCCAGCAATGAGCTTAAAGGGACACCTGGATCGACAGAGGCTCAGGTGGAGCAGGAGGTTTTAGCGGTGATGGACCGTTTCCTGTCGGTGAGACGGCACTCAAACCAGGAGAGTGCCGAACCGATCGAAGTGTTTTCTTCCACAAAAGTGCTTCTAAAGAACAATTCCTCAAACAAACACAGAGTCATTAAGATGATTGTTACAGGAATGGCTTTGTTTGTAAGGAAAACAGTGTTGTTGTTAAATGTTAACGGCTGCTTTGAGTCGCTGCTGATGTCTGTCGTGAGATATTGAGGTAATTTCTGCATCCGCATTTCTTTGATTATGTTCTCTGAAAGAGCTCTGCGTGTTGCCGTCTCCAATCCTCACAGGATATGCTGACATACACCAGGGCGAAAAGTTTTATGGGTTTCATCTAGATGTCAGGGTGTGATATCCAGGAAACCTGCAGCATCAGGATCATTACAGCATTTCACTTTGTTGTGAGCCTGCGAGGCTCAGGGCAGCACATTCCCAGACGCAGCGGGCTGTAAACTGATACACAACAGTAATCATTCCTTATTTGATTGCGATTATCTTACAGAGTAATAATGCAGGTAGATAAACCCTCGTTAGCCGTGACTGACGCTGCTCGGATTTCATTGGCCGGACCGAGCCAATCAGAAGGGGCGTCCTGTTGCAAATGTATTAGCTGGAGCTCGGGCCAACTCCCTGTCTATAAGCCTGCGAAGCCAAACACAAAAGCCACAGCCGTGTGTTGTTTTGTGTGTATTTTCAACTGAAGAGAATCATCTTCCTGGAATTCACAATGACAGTGTTCCTGGTTTCATGTTGATCTTGGGAACAGTTGTGTTTGCATGGTCTTCCTGAGCGTAGCTTTTATCTGGACACAACAGTCCAAGGACATTCACACTGGAGGCGACTGTAAATTGAACGTATGTGATTGCGTATCTCTTCCCCTTACTGTCAGCTGTGATTGGCTCCAGTCCCCTGTGACTTCACATAGGGTGAGGCTGGCATGGAAAGTTGATAAGTGGATGGAATTATTTGGAAATAGTCACATCACACGTTCTCCCAAAAGTACAGAGATTGTTCTCCTGATGTATAAATGAAGTCAACCTAGAATGAAACCAACCCTCGTGGAATTTTGACACTTTTGGAATACCGTAGAATTTTGAGGGAAATGATTTATTGTCTTGCTTTTAACCTTCATAAGAATCTTTTGAACCACTTCTTTCATTGTGTCGGCTGGTAATTGTCACCACAGCGTATACTAATATTAAAGTATTCAATGAGATTAGAAGCTGATGAACTCCTGCAGTCGGACAGGAACGGGACGAGATATCCTGCACAAATGTCCAATACTGTTCCAAGAGTCAAACTGCATTTGAAAAGGTAAACAGGAGCTCATAGAGAAGATGGCGGCTGATGGAGTTTGATTTTATACTGACACAAAGACACACTTCTACTTGTTGTGATCTGTGACCAATGCAGTCCAGCTGGAGAAGCTCACATCGCATCCAAAATATTAATTTGGTGCAATGATTGCAACATGAAAATGATTATAGTTCCAACAAAGACTATTGTCCAAAACACACTGACAGAAGATTCTTTCATTCTGTTCTTGGTTAAAGGAAAAAAGAAAAAGCCTCAATGGCCGTCTGTTGACATCAATAATGTAGAAAACAGTTTTTTACATATTTCTGCCATGATGATTTCCTGTGTTGATTCCTCTTTTGTTTGGCACAGTTGAAAATGAAGCAGATCTGGGAATATCGGTCCTTTGGAAGAATTTTTGGACACTTACCAATGCTTTGCCAAAATGATGTAAACACAACAATGCTTGTGTTTTTATAAGAATCATAAAGACACTTTGGCTCCAGTAATAACCAAATAAGTTCACGGTGTACCAGCACAACCTGTTTGATTAATGCAGTGCCCTCCTCCAGATCCACAAATCCCCCCCCCCCTCCCCTTTCTGCCTGACTCTTTTACCCGATGCGACTTTGACTTCTGA
The DNA here is from genome assembly GCF_963422515.1 of Blennius ocellaris. Lineage (NCBI taxonomy): Eukaryota > Metazoa > Chordata > Actinopteri > Blenniiformes > Blenniidae > Blennius > Blennius ocellaris. The sequence goes on along the minus strand of NC_137651.1, from coordinate 3,322,480 downwards.
TGTGCTTTTGGCCAGGAAGCAAATGTGCACAGATAAAGACACTTTGTTCCGTTTTGGATAAACACATCTCATTCAATCCTGAACTTTTATCAGCGCTGCCCGCTGACTGAGATTTCAGCATTAAGAGGAAATCAAGTAGTCCAGTGCTTTTCCAGCCAAGCTGTGCATACAGTGCATGTTGTGGGAAAGATTATCTTCCAGCTCGAAGCGCGATAAACACCACGCACACTCTGACAATAATTCACCCTCCCAACCGGCCGAGCTGTCGGGGGGGAATGAGTCGAGGCAGTTTTCACCCCCAACAACTGCTTGTGAAGCCGTTTGTCTCTCAACTTGTTCACTGTGCAGTTCAACACCTCATCTCCTTAATTAGTCTGCAGCTTTTTACCATTTCACTGGTTCTGCAGGATAATATACATTTTCTGCTCAATTCACCCAATCAAGTAGATGAAGTTACTGAAATATTTTTCTTTAGTTTTCCATCACATGTACATCTGTGCTCGCCACCAAGGAGGTATTAAAAGAGCTTATAAGGTCATTTTCTTTGTGCTTTTTTTATGCATCTTCATATATTTCGGTAACAATAAATGGCGTGATATATTGAACAGACCTGTTTCTTGTCCTTTGCAGGCACTGAGGTCTCTTATTTGTCGTACTTTTAAGTTTAACTCGGTTTAAGTTATATGCGTCATGCATGCGATGCTCTGATGTCGTCACAACTTCTGACTGTTTTTCCTTGAAAACCCAACAGATATCCTTTAAAGAAAAGCTGCAGGCCCACTTTTATAATCTTTGATTTGCCCAAAACATTGAAGTGATGAACTCATCGGTACCAACATACCAAAAAATAAAAATAGAAATGCAATTAGCTGGTTTTCAAGTCTTGTTTGTAGTTTCTTGTGCAGGGATATCAGCATCTCCAACCCCAGTTTGGGAAACACTTGTCATAAATGGTACAATTGACCTTTGGCTATGCCCCGCCCCCAAACACAAATGAACCAATAGCATTCTGCTTAAAACTGACCGGACAAGAACAAACATTCTCAGCTCCATAGAGACGCATTAGAGTTGGCAACAATTTTGTTGATTTCTGGGCTATTAAAGTAATTTAAGATGCAAAAATGGTAAAATGTAAAAAAATACCTGAAATCTTACTATCTTATTTTCTTTTATTTTTTCATCAGTTCAGTGGGATTCATGTGAAAAGTCTTTGTCTTTTTGACACAGTATGTTATACAGTGTACATGTTGTTTGCTAAGCAGGAAAACTTTTACCTGAAATAACAGCGTCAAAAATCAGAAAACTGTTAAATTAGGTTTGGAGTTTTTGAGGGTTTTTTTTTTGTGGAGTTCTTTCAGTAACCGCTCAGTATCAGTGTGGTGGTCCGTGGAGGTTTGTCCCTGTTTGTCCGATGGCCGGTTCGCCCCCGGCAGATGGAAGATGAACATAAAAGTTTGTTCCAGCAGTGGTGGGAATGTTGCAGCGTCGGGGTCTCTGGTGTGCAATATGTGCTTTACTCGTCGGTGTCGGGACTCGGAGTCAGTGGCCCCTTAATTCATTTAATTCAGGAATTGGATTTTCTCCTAATCCGATAAACTGGGGGAAAAAAATAACATGAAGTGACGTTCCTACAGGATAGTCACAAGCATTTTGGATTCACGCTGGTATAATTAGGGCACATTAATCCTTAATCATAGAAAACTTCATTGTTCATGAAATGTCTGGATTTGCCGTATGGAGACGGTCTTTTCTCGCGACGCTACGCAAAGTTGAGAAAAGTCCTCTGAAGGTGATGCAGGAAGTGCTTCAGACGTTTATCTGCTTCATACATGAAGGTGAGGAAAGCTGTGTAAACCTCATTGTGCACCAGAATGAATTAAGCCGCAGCAGATTTTGACTCACGGCTAAAAGCATCAGGATCTCAGACGCGGTTTGACGTCACGTACTTAATATCCCCAGAGATGCCCCACAGTGCAGACACATGATCAGCAGGCACACCAGTGCCGCTGACATGTAAGGAAAAGAAGCTGACTACAATCAGCAAGTGTCTCATACCAACCTTCAACCTTCACGCACATGTTGAGAAACCTGCAGTGGGTCCCCGATCTCCCTCCTGACATTAAGCTGTCCTTTGGTCTAATGAGTTCTTGGCTGCAGCTCAAGCCCTTATCCTTATATTGTTTTCCACAGAGCTCTGAGCTGACATGGAAAGAGAGCTGGAAGATCAAGTGATTCAGCCAGAAAATCTTGTTCCCATGCGGCGTTGTTCAATTTACGGGGGGAAAAAAAAGTGGGGCTGCAGATTTTTATACTATCTCAAATGTATTGCTGTCATGACATTCGTGCTTTGCAAAGTCGAAATGACAGAAAAATATGATACATCTTGAGGCATGAACTGTTTTTAATCATTAGGGATTATTTTGATAAATACAACATTATCACACATTGCATGTTTAGTTAATAAATACAGCCCTAAGAATCATTCACATGTGCTTCCAAGGTCCTGTTAAGGGGGTTTATTGTGCAGTCTTGTCAAAACAATGTGGACAAAGCTGAAGTAATGCAGTGTTGTGAACCATTAGTCATCCTGTGTGGGTCAGTCTCACAACTCATTCATTAATTAAGTCCAGTTGAACTTAACAGGAGGAAGATGCTCTATGAGCTGGTTAGTTCTTATTGCAATATTTTATTCATAATTTATTCGATGGAAAATAAGAACTTGCAGCATAAACTCCCAACATGTCAACGACTCTTAATAAAGGAAGTTAATGTTTAAGGTTGGTAATACATGTTCAGAACTGTTCTTTATTGTTGCTTTCAAGACATTGAAGACTTCAGAATAAAGTTCAGCAAATATAACAATTTACTCTTTGATGCGAGAAAGTAAAAGTTGTTATAACAAAAATGTACAAAACTGATTTGAAAATGTAGAGTGCTTTAATGTACAAATCCTGCTTCCACATGCATGAGATGATCCAAATACAATGAATAAAACATTGAGTCAAATGCTGAGTGCGCGCTGACAAGCTGGTCCTCATAGTCGATCCTTCAATGTCACTGACTTTACCAGCAAAGATAAAAACATCATCACGTGGCTGTTTCTCGGTCTCGAAATCCTCTGGAGTCGATGGTTTGAGATGTGAAGTCCAATGTGTCCAAAAACATTTTTAAAAAAAACCCAGCTGTTCACCACTGTTGGTCATTTTCACCACAGATCAGAATGACGACATCGAGATGACCGAATGTATCCGTGTGTGAATTTACTACGACTGTGGAGACTTTAGTCTGTTTACAGACTCACGTTCTCATAATTCTTATGCAAAGAAGGTCAGACTGAGGTTAGTGTTCAACAGTTACAGAGGAGATTCAATTAAACCTGCGGGAAAGGAATGGAAGTCAATGCAATGTTCTAGAATGGCATGAAAACAAAGCGTGTGTGTGTGCGTGCGAGTGTATGTGTGTGAGTGTGTGTGTCCTGGAAGTGACTAGAGTTACTTTGTACAATGACTGAAAGGTGTGTTGACATATTTGAGAGTGGAGCCTCGGTGTCTTCCTGCTCCCACTGTTTGACTGTCAGCAGAGATGTTTGGCAAACAGCCACCGAGTTACAGTCACAACACACACACACACACACACACACACACACACACACACACACACACACACACACACACACACACACACACACACACACACACACACACACACACACGCTTTTACACATTGTCCCAATCTTTCATTCATAAATCATTACTCTCCACAATAACAAATGTTAAAAAAGGACAAGTGGAGGAAATCAGACTGTTGCTGGCATAAACCAGGGATACTCACTAAACCCTTGAGCATTTTAACAAGACAGAAATGAAATTGACAATAAATACAGATATTCCAAATTTTTAATCTCAGTGTCCATTCTATCTGCGTGACTTTATGTGACTTAATATGCTATAATTAGAGTCCGACTGTAATGTTACCTTATTCAGAGCTCGCAGTAAAAATGTTATTACTGTTACTGGAGCTAATTTTAGAGCATTTTTCTTCATTTATGGTCTGAGGGCGGATAGCTGTAAATCTGATAAATCGTCATTATTCAAAGGGTGGATCAAAAAAAGTGTTTTCTGTGATAGTTTTTGAATCACAGGAACAACTCTATCCTTTTTAATTACTTTTTTTGACATCTTAACAAGAAGTTAAATAGTTTTAACCATTTTGGCTCTTTTTTAGCAGTTTTGTATGCTTTTTTCCCCCTCGTTTTAAAGCTTTTTTTATATACCTTTTTATATACCTTCACCAACAAATGTTGGTGAAGGTATATAAAAAATGGGTTATGTTTTTGTCTGCGTATGTACATAACGTATGTACTTTACCAACGTTTCACAAAAACTATAAACCCGAAATGCATGAAATCTTCAGGGATGATTTGTCATCATCCAAGAACACGTAGATCAGATTTTGCGATGCTAATGGCTAACTTTTACTGAATAAATCCCCAAACTGCGAAAACAATGTCACATACAAAGTGGATGAGAGAGGCGCCGCATGGAGGAGATCAGCATCTGTTGCCATGGAGATGGTCCCTGCTCAGTGTTTCACACAGTGATGTTGCTACCTTCTCCTTATCGAGATTTATTGTTAATGGAATCTATTATGAATCATGAGGCCAGTGAGATGGATGAAGACCGCAAAGTATGTAAAGCAGGACGAGTGCAGAGGAGAAACAAAGAGGAGAAAATTGTAATATGTGTTCAGATCAGGGTGTTTTTTTAAATTTGCATGTATGAATACCACTCGTCACTTGCACATTTTGTGTAATTTACATTTTGTGTGTTCATAACCGGTTTGAACTAATCTCCTCTGGCAGGACATCACACACTGATGTGCACCAGCAGATAATAGGTACACACACACACACACACACACACGAGTTTGTGTGGGTTTGTGTTTGTCAGTTGGTAGAGTCGGTTGAACCCTGAACCCCAGACTGCTCCCCAATGTACGGCAGCTGCCTCCACTGGATGAATGTGACTTAACACTGTAGTCACATGAACCTGATTTTTAAATACGCCTTGGCTTTATTTTTTGCTTTCGTGTGATTCAGACCTTCGTTGTATTTGTGCAGCTATCCATCGCTGAAGTGCCGTGGCAAACAGCTGGCTAGGAATGAGTCATGCCGCCTACATTTTCTGTACACAACACAAACAAAACAGGCTCCCACTCATACAAAAAAAACCAAAACATTGCATAAGTGCTGCAAATAGAAAGAAGAATAAATACCTTCACCGTGTGAGATTTCAAAATGGTCACGGTGAAAACATGGATTTTTGTAGTGTTGACAGCTGAGCTGCCAACACTGTGTGGGTCAGTTCATTGATTGACTCATGACATAGTTCCATCAGTTAGTGGGAGGAAGATTCTCTGGCAACTGATGAAAGAATCAGATTGGAACTGTAAGTTATGAATGTGATCAGCAGCGATCAGGTTGGTCACTGCTTCAGGAGGAAAGTCTACTTCAGCAGGGATCATTTCAGTGACCGGCTGAATGTCTGGCTGCTAAAGCACCTGGCGACACGAGTACAAGCCTGTGTTAGAGTTGCATGCGAACGCAACGTGATAAAAATCAGTTGTTGAGCAAACCACATTTCTATGAAGTCGCGACACAGAGATAACACTCAACTTAATGTCACTCTGTCTTGGACTGCTAAAAGACGTCTGACACTTTGTCCCGGAGCCTGAATTTTAGTAGAAATATGTGTAAATACTTTTCCGATTGCTAAATTTGTCGTTTGTTTTTTTTAAAGATCGCATAAAGTGTCCGTTTTTTTGTTTTTACAGTTGAAAAATCTCCAAGCGTGTGATCAGTCATTGTAGCTGCACGTGAAGTATAATGACACGCTGGTTTACATTCTTACAGCAGCAGTACTTTTTTTTATGACAAGCGGGAAAAGAAGTCTCATCTTATACGGAAAAAAAAGGTTCTGAATACTAAAATCCCTTTTACAGGTGAGGGGATAAAACATAATATTTCTGCATTTTAAAAAAATGTATAATTAAAAAGATTGGGTTAAAATGGTAAATTGAAGGTCGCTGCACAAGTTTGAGTCACTAATGCAACTTTTTTAATTTCCACCTTTTTACTTTGCTTCGTCTTCATTGGTACTCCTTGTAACTTCGCCCATCCCTTGTTTGGTCATCCCTTCCCTAAACGCACATGAATCGCCAGAGCTGGACATGTTGACTGACTCCACAGCCAAAGCATCAAAGAAGCTGAACCAGCTGAACTGGTTTCTTTGTACGGAGGCCCCCAAGGGTCAGAGCATGATTTGTTTTCTGACCTCTGAAAGCTGCAGCTGAACTCCCAGCCAGTGTGGGCCGGGTAATAAATGCATCATGTTGGCGTCTCATCATCTGTTTTCCCTCTGCTGTGCAGCGATTCGTCAGACTGCTAATGTGTCATAACTTCAGATTCAACATTCTAGAGAAGACTGTCCACAGGAAGAATAAAGAGGGGAAATCTGAATTTTTTTATTTGTTCTCCAAACAGTGATAAGTAGGTGACAATGTTCCCAGTTCAAGTCTGGATGAAGGCCTTTCTGTGGGGGAGCTAAGCTTACATGTTATTCCTGAGCATATATGTGTTTTACTCTGGTTCCTTAAACATGCGTTTTGTTTTGTTTGGTTTTTTTTCTTCAACAATTTCGCTTTTTGTCAGAGCTCCAACAAACATTGTTTTCAAAGTGTTTTTTTTCTCAAATCCAGTCTTGGGCCTGAATTTATGGCCACGATCTCAATATAAAACCAATTTTAATAAGACTTTCTGGTCCAAAATACCGTGAAATGTCCAAAAAACCTCTCTGATAGGTGCTTTATAGAGGTTTTTATAAACTCACCCTGACAGCAGAGCTTTGAGGCTAGCTAGTTATTTCATGGTATCGCCACTGAGATCTCAGCTCAGTCTAAAATTCATGTTGTTCTTTTGTTGTTGGCTAATATTTTCATTGTGGTGTGCCGGATGGAGCCTCTGGTGAGCCAGTTTGGGCCTTAAGTTGGACACCCCTGGTGTAGTAGAAAATAAATATGATAAGCAGGTTTACACCAGTTCCCTCGCTGCATTTAACTCCAAAAACAGCAAAAAGATTATTGAGTGAGTAAACCTCTCCAAGCTGAGGTGGAGGTGTGTCTATCAACAGATTACAGTCGTGTTTTGCTCCAGCCTGTCAAAAAGCTTGTTTCCCTCAACAAAGACTTTTTCTTTTTTTTCCTAAAACAAAGTCATTGTTAAATTGTCCCCCATTTAGCACACTCAACCATGTCTGGTCACATTTTATATGTAACAGGATGGTTGAAAATCACTGTTCCACACCAGCGAACATCATTATCAGCGTCTGAATCAGTTTTCTTCACAGATCTTTGAGCTGCGATGTGAAGTGCTGACAGACGGCTCCAAGGCCCTTTTCAGACACTCCCAACCAGGAAATACTCATTTACCAGTTCGCCTGCCTTCCACTTTAGAATTAACCCCAGAATAATGAATCCATAAGCAGGAGTCTCCCTGCACACAGTTACAACTTTTCTTCAGTGTCTCTTCAACTCGTCAAACACACACGCTGAAGATGAAAACTCAAAACATGTGGATTTTGTTCTTTGGATATGCTCGCTAAAACGTTATTTTAGAAGAAGCAAAAAAAACTAATCGAAATACTTAAATCAGGGGTCTGTAGCTTTTATGATCAAAAGAGCCATTTTTGTTATTTTCCATCAAATAAAATTTGTCTGAAGCCACAAAATACATTAATGATCAGAAATGAAGGGGAAAAAATTGCATTCATGACATTTGATAGTTACAATTAAAAATACCAATGCTTTACCTTACATTTTCTTTGCTTCTGCAGCTATTTTCAGCAATTCTTTCATGGATTTTTGCCACTTTAGAAATTTTATCCATCTTGACTATTTCAGCTGTTTTAGCCATTTATAGCCGCTGTACATTTCCTAATGTGTAGAAAAATGTAAGCTTTTTTGACACTTTTCAGTGATTTTATCATTTCAGCAGCTTTATTTTTTTTTTTTGGTATATCATAATTCCGTCTATTTAACTGTTTTTATCCAGGAGGTTAAACCATTTTTGAGGAACAGTGTGCTCTGCACACAAACTAAAAAGGAAAGCAAAATGTGTATTCACGTAGAATAATCTGGAAGTTTGAGGGAGCCGCTACAGCTACAATTTTGATCATTTTCTTCGTAATTTTCATTATTGTGTGCTTTAGATTTTTACTCTTCTACTTCTATAATTAAAATGGTTTGTTTCAGTGTGGAACAAGTGCGAAAAACATTCAAGGGAAGGTGCATAATTGTGACAAATAAAGGACTTGGCCTGACGACAGGGACCAGAGCTGAAATTAAGATTTTTGACATTTAATGGATGTAGAATGTTCCTAATTTTGCACCATAACTTCATATCTTCTTCAATGTCACTGTGTTGTGAGACATAATAGTGAATCTGTTGCCATACTGTGAAACTGTTGGGCACATTTATGGATGACAAGCATTTATTTATCTATTTTATGTTTTTCTTGGAATTTTCTACTTATCATAAACAGGTTAGTAGTTATTTAACGCATGCCAGCCCTGTCAGCAGTAACAGGATCGGAGTAAAAGGTTATTGAGTTGATGATTGTCGTGCTGATAAGTCGCCAGAATTCAAACAGATTCCCATGTTATGTTCAGTACTAGCTTCACGATTCCCAAAGATATTTTTTTTTTGCTGACTGACAGCCAGGCTGACCTTCCATTTAATGGCACTCTCACTCCCTCATGATTGGCTATTAAATTTCCTCAGCCCATTTGTGCGTCCCATAAAGATAAGCCCTTTGAATTCATGACGCTACGTGAAATCTACTTGTATTGACTGCATTGCTGCGACTCACTGGAGGTTGTTAGACAATCCAACGCCATCATATCATGACAGGTCAGGCAAATGTGGCAACGTGAAACACAAATGCAGATGTTGCAGTATCTGTGCAAAAGTTACAGCATGAATGATTGTGTCCATGCAAATGGGCATCATGAGCTTTGAAACATCTTCCAAGACTTGATTAAATTGTTTTGTGGAAATTGCATACGTGAGCAAATTCTGCAGTGTAGAACCCATGACATGAATGTAAAAGCTGCAACCTAAAACCAAAAGCTAAAACACGAAGGTGAAGCTTTCGATACCAACTTTCTTAACTTGGAAGGAAAAAAGCTGCTGCACAAATGCAAAACTTGCGACATAAATCCAGAAGTTACGGCACAAGTGCAAAAGTCACACATGAATGAAAAGACAACGGCACAAATGCCCCAAAAAAGCATGAAGCTAATTCTAAATTTGAAACATTAATGTAAATGTTGTGACATTAAAGCAGAAAGTGCAACATGGAAGCAAAAGCTGCTTTGAGCCAAGGTCACATTGACATGTTGCGACAGGAATGAAAAAGTTTCTACACAAATGCTAAATTTCCGATAAGAGTGGAACGAAGAGAAACGTGCAAAAAGTTGCAACAAAAACAAAGCAACAACAAGCATGAATACAGGGGCCTGTTCTCTTAACTCTCAATTTAGGTCCTTTAGGTGAGGAAGTCTTCTGAAAAGAAGCTGAAATGTAAAGAATCTGAGGAGGAGTGGCCGCAGCGCTGAGGAGCGTGTTTGAGTGAAGTGATTGAAAGCACATGTGGACTCGTATCGGCCTCACGTGCAAAAATACTGAGGTGATCCAAGACGTATAAACAGAGTTTTGAACTCAGGGTGGACAAAACTGAATGTTCTGGCTGCCCCCATCTCGTGTGGATTCAGGTTGAAGGCTTATGTAACGCCGCTGGTATGTCCTGGACTTTCTGTTTGCACACCACGCAAGGTCCCTCGGACTCCATACGATGTGTCAGCATGTTCTGTGTCACCGCACCAGATGTTAGGAGGTCTCCGTCGGAGCGTGGCCCAGACAAAAGTCACTCTGCTTCTTCCTGGTTCTCGGCTCGTCTACCGACGTCCGTCTTCACGTCCGCACGCTCTCTGTGAGTGTCTGCGGCAGAATTCGAGAGACGAGCGGGAGCACTTAACGACCTGTAAACATTAAATGCAGAACACGGTGAATAAACGACGTGAGGTGAGTCTGAGCACCTGAACGTTGTGTTTATGACGGGGGAAGAAGGATGGAGCGACGACGACCTGCAGCCCTCCTGGTCTTCTGCGCTCAGAAGAATGTAAATCACTGACTGAAGAAGCTGATGTTTAGTTAAAGTGAAAACCACAGTCGGATTTTAAAACCGGCAGTGTGATATACTCCTCCAGTGACTACGCTGCTCTGCAAAGGAAGCACTAAGTGACTGAACTCACTGAACCCTGTGATTGCGGGATCACCTCAACAAGAATGAACCGTCAGTCCTTCTCGAGGTCTTCAAGAAAGGGCGAAAGGCTTTTATATAAAAGATCTTTGACTCTTTACTCTTTTCCTTCTTTCAATGATTTTGACAAACCGTGCCGGTGCCTGCTTTTATCTTTTTAATTATCATTTTAATTGATTATTGATTATTATTGATTTTTTTTAAAGTGCTTTACAAATATAATGTATCATCATTATCATCATCATCATCATCATCATCATCATCATCATCATCATCATCATCATCATCAAGTTTAAGGTTGTTTAGTACAACACTTCTCTATTTTTCCAAATCACAAGTTTTCAGGACACTTAATCCAATGTCACTTCCTGTCGAGGTTGAGCTCCTTGACGTTGCAGTGTGAACGGATGGATGTCATGAAGACCCCATTTGCACGAGAATGTTTGAAGTGGGAACGCATCGTTTTTGTGTTTTTTTGTTTCAGAAACGTTCCACGTCTACACAGCATATGTTTTTGTAATGGAACTACACACATGCATGCAGAGAACAATACATTCTAAACATTAACAATGGGGAGCACACGACATTCATATGGACAGACGACAAATTGGATGTTGTTAGCGGTGAATCTCAACTATAAAACTACAGTACGGAAGTCGCCATGACTTAAACATGAGCAGAAGAAGCCAAGGTTTTTCAGATGAAAGCGTCAAACGTTTTTCAACGTCTTGGGCGCCTGTTTACACGACAATGGTGCTCTGAGCCACTGAAAATGCAATTTTTTTGAAGACTGCTCCCAAGGTGGAAGTGTTCGAAAATGTTCCGTCTCCATGGAAATGGGAAAAAAAACGCAACTTCTGTGTAACGCTACTACTTTGCATATGCACCACTGCCAGGGTAAATAGTTCCTCTGCACATGCTCAGTAGATGGACAGTAACAGCACTGTTTTCCTCCAGAGGGTCATGATTCCCAGTCCAGATTCTCCTGGGACTCGGTAGTTTTATTTTTACAGTCGCCGTAAGAACAATCCAACTTGGTCATCTGTCCACCCGAACGTCTGTGTTCTCCCACTGCTTGTGTTTACAGTGTATTGTTCTCTATGGAGAAGTACCTCGTGTTCTGCGTTTTTGTTGTTTCCATGTCAGCGGATATCGTTGCCGTGTGAACGCAAAACCTTATACATATATATATATATATATATATATATATATATATATATATGTATATATATATATATATATATATATATATATATATATATGTATATATATATATATATATAACAGGAAAAAAAATTGTGTCCACAATGTAAATTTACAGAATAATAACTACATTGTTTTTCTCTGTGTTTTTATCTTGCAGATGTTCAATGGACGGACGGTCAGCTTCAGAGAGCTTCAGCTCTGGAGAATCATTCCTGTGTTTTAATTCAACCCACCCCAAGAAGATTTGTGTATCATCAGGACATTGACACACACACACACACACACACACACACACACACACACACACACACACACTGATGTTGAGCCTCGTCCCTCACTCAGTAGACCTGGCAGACCTCTAATCTCTGAAAGATTGATGAGGTCTTGTCCCGGTGGAGGAGGCCTGGCACTGCGTCGATAAGGCAGCTTTCATTTCGCCACGTTTTATTCGTTTCCTCCTCCTTTACTCCACACTGAGGGGCACAGGGGGTCGGTGGGTGGGTGGATGGGTGGGTGGGGGGACACAGCTTTGAAGACTGAGAGAGGATTATGCCATGGTGTGAAGGACGCTGCTTTAAGAAACTAGGAACCATGAATCACCCTGCGTGTAAGGGCTCCGTCGTCACGTTTGACTCCGTGTTGGATCGCTGTGCGATAGCCGAGAGCCACGCTGCCGCGGTCGGCGTGTCACCGTCAAGCTGCCGGAGCTGGAACACGATGAGACTGCAGAGGGCTCCAACGCAGAGCTGAGAGTGGCTGAACACACACACATCTCAGACCTCTACACACACAACCACAACCACACAACCACAACCACACACACCAGAGCCTCACACAGGACAATGTGCAACATCTCTTTCTGTGATGTGGACAGTAAAGTGGACCAGTTCTTCCAACCCACGCTCTACATCATAGTCATCATACTGGGGCTGCCCACTAACTGTATGGCTCTGTGGGCCGCCTACATGCAGGTGAGGCACACACACACACACACACACACACACACACACACACACACACACACACACACACACACACACACACACACACACACACACACACACACACACACACACACACACACACACACAGGGATCGAGTTACAGGATTGGTAAATGGATTTTCCTGAAAGTTAGCGGTTTTTCCACCACTTCCAAGCGCTTTACATTGTTAATCGCATTCACCCATTCACACACACGTTCACACACCAGCGGAGACGGCTGCCGAGTCCATCCGCTGGGAGCTGGACAGATTGGAATCAAACCTGCGACCTTCCAATTCTACCAACCGAGTCACGGCCTTCATTCTAAAACGACATCCTCACCTTGAACCCAGGTCCAAATCTTATGAAAATCTTGTGATAAACCCATAATCCGAATAACTTCTCTACGTTGCATAACTGAAACCTTCTACACCAGTCATCTTAAACCTTGATGACCAAAGGACTTTTCACCAAATCAGATTTACCTGAAGCTGCAAAACCCATGTAACATTTAAAATCAAGCTGACACAGCCACATGTACAGAAACTCTATCTGGTGTTGCATTTATGAAGCTTCAATTACAATTTAGGATGGTGAACATTTCCTTGCATTTTCTGCTGTTTCTGTAGCTGATTTTAGTGGTTTCCTCCTTGTTTTTTCAGACAATTTTGACATTTTACAATAGAATAGAAACACTTTAATGATCCCAGAGGGAAATTCCTTCTAAGCTTTGCTGCACACAGCATAAATAGAACAAAAGTAGAATACCAAATAAGACAGGATGAATATTAAATAAGTGACTTTGAAAACTTTTTACTTCCAGAAAATGGATTTTGATTTCACTTATGTAAAGCTTTTCAACTGCTTGAGCAGCCCCAGAGGCGCTTTACATCGTTAGTCACATTCACCCATTCACAGGCCATTGGAGGCGACTGCTATGCATGGCACCTAATATATATACTATCACACTTCCTTTTCCTCCCTTCCCACCTTCACCTATCCTCTCCATCCTCGCCTCTGCATTCCTGCAGGTACGCCAACGCAACGAGCTCGGCATCTACCTGATCAACCTGTCTGTGGCCGACCTGCTCTACATCACCACACTTCCTCTGTGGATCGACTACTTCCTGCAGCACGATGACTGGATCCACGGCCAGGAGAGCTGCAAACTCTTCGGCTTCATCTTCTACACCAACATCTACGTCAGCATCGCCTTCCTGTGCTGCATATCGCTGGACAGGTACTTGGCGGTGGCGTACCCGCTGCGCTTCGCAAAGGTTCGACGAATCAAAACGGGTACGTAAAGAATGAAAAGTGGAGTCACTGCGCCCAACAGGCAAACCCCAAACTGAAAACACCAAATGTTCTAACAGAGTGCAGGGATGGCAATTTTCCACCGAATTCCATCAATCGGTAATCAAATCTGTTATTTTTGTTAAAAGACTTTTATGGTGTTGATGTACCAGAATTGTATTTCTATCATCAAGGATTGCAGAATAAGTTTAGATTACTACTTCTGCTACTGTCTCGCCAATACCCAGAAATGAATCGTCTCTTATAGAAAACATTAGTAAACAGATCAGTGATTGGCTGAGAATGAACAATTTAATCAGACATGTTTCGCGCGGCTTGTTCGATTCAATTTTGACCCGGTTGTTACGTGTTCTTTAGAAAGGAATTGTCTATTATCATTTAGATATTCTAATTAAGACTCCTACAGTTGTGTTGAGAAACGGTGCTGTGACCCAACCAGGTTCTTGTGACAATATGGCCTCAGGGCGGCTATCCTCAATGCCTCAGGCTGCTCTCTCTCACACACACACACACACACACACACACACACACACACACACACACACACACACACACACACACACACACACACACACAGACACACGAGAGAGAGAGAAAAATCAAGAAATCCTCTCTTTTATTGAAGATTATATGTAGAAAATGAAGCGAATACAGTTCAGGGCTCATTGCTAGCTTCTTAGAATCCTCTTACTTTCACCAGTAGGGGCAGCGCCTCTAATGACCAGCCACCACTGATAGTAACTTATTGAATCCTTCGTACTTCAGCAGATATCAGAAAGATTGTTTTATTTATTAAATATGTAAGATTTATTCCAGGTCTTTTCATTATTTTGTTCTTGTACAAAATATAGCTAGAATGTGTGGAAATGGATTAAAAGCCTTCCACTCCAGGGGGCCTCTGGCCTCTAAGACCCCCCCCAGAACATTCCCACATGGAAAGAACCTATATGGGGATATATGCACATATATGAAACCTATATGCAGCATATATGCACATATATGCTGCATATATTGCATATATGACAATATATATGCTGCATATATGCACACATATGATGATATATATGCTGCATATATGCACATAAATTACATATATGTGCATATATGTACATATATGCACATATATGTACATAAAATATAGGAAAACGGCCAATTTTATATATGTCACATATATTCAAAACCTATATCAAAACCTATATTAAAACATATATGTTTATATAGGTTCTTTCCATGTGGGTTCAGCTGAAACATTATTTTCTTGTTCCACTCCTGAGTGCAGAATTGTTTTCTTTTTGTTGTCCCACATTAAGACAGTGTGTTGTTTGCATGTTTTCCCTCCCGGTCTGTGAGCAGCCGTCCTGGTCAGCGCCGTGGTGTGGATCATCGAGATCGTCGCCAACTCCGCTCCCCTCTTTCACGACGAGCTCTTCCAGGACCGCTTCAACCACACCTTCTGCTTCGAGAAGTACCCCATGCAGGACTGGGTGGCGGGGATGAACCTGTACCGGACCTTTCTGGGCTTCCTGGCTCCGTGGACGGCCATGCTGGTGGCCTACCGCGGGATCCTCGCCGCCGTGCGCTGCAACGTCTCCACCGAGCGTCAGGAAAAAGCCAAAATCCAGCGGCTGGCCCTGAGCTTGATTCTCATAGTGTTGTTCTGTTTCGGACCGTACCACATACTCCTCCTGGTCCGGAGCATCATGTTTCTGAGGCAGCCGTGTGACTGCAGCTCCGAGGAGACCCTGTTCGCGGCGTACCACGTGTCGCTGGCACTGACCAGCTTGAACTGCGTCGCCGACCCCATCCTGTACTGTTTTGTCAACGAGGGAGCTCGACACGACGTCAGCCGGGCGCTGTCGGCCTTACTCTCCGCCGCCTGCCACCGGGGCTCCTCGTCCTCGCCGTCTCACGCCGACATGCTCAACGCCGGCTCGGTGACGATGGAAACGCCGCTGTCGGCCAAAAAGCAGCCCTGCGTCTACGCCGACGGGAGCAAGACCAGCAGCTACAAGACTGAGCTGGTGGCTCTGAAGGAGGAGTGTCTCCAGATGACCATCCTCAGCGTGAGGAAGTGACTTCAACCTGGAGCGGAAAGTGACGGGTCCAAACTGAGCAGCTCGGAGGACGAACGGACCTCAGATTAGTCCTGAAGGTTCACTTTGTTTCTGTCCCAGCGAACTGGACGCAGTCAGCAGCCGTGGATGTCGAGGTGGCCCGTTAGCCAGCCAGAATGTCAATGGGGCTAAAGAAGTCAACAAGATGTGCACCGATCGGCCATAACATCATGACATGAGTAACATTATGTGCTTTAGACCTGCTATTGTCTCTGAAGTGACTGGATGGAGCTCTGAAACCCCAAAAGCACAAAAACGTGGAGTTGGATTTTCAAATGTTTGATTGTGCCAAAAAAATTTATCTGGATTGGACAAAAAAAAAATGCCGAAAACAAACAAACAAAAAAAACTAAAGAGTTTCTTCATTAAGGCAAGGCAAATTTATTTATAGAACACTGTTCAGACAAAAGATAATTCACAACATTTTTATTTTGTTTGGTTCGTTCTGCCGCCTGGACAACATCACACAATCAGAGCAGCTGCTCGTTTGGCGGCGCTGTCACCCAATAACTGACCAGAGAGGAAGAAAAGCATGACGAAGTAGAAACCAGGCTCATTGATTGGTCCTGACCAAAAGTGGAAATCCTGCCCTGTTAGCCAGCTAGTGGCTAATAGGTAGCCACAAGCATCAACGATATATATATATAGAATCTTAAGACCATATCTCAATGAGCGCCTTCTTTGCTACTTGCACTGTTCGCTTTGTTTGTTTACCCCCCAGAGTTCCCTTCGTTGTTCTGGACCAGAGTCCAGGTGAGGTTTCACGCCTGCTCAAACCAAGCAGACTTTCCCTGAAACAAAACTCTGATCCAGATCAAACAGTGCTTGATATCAGGCAGGTCATGATGTCATGGCTGATCAGGTTATGGTTTCTGGACGCGTTAAGAGTCGGAGAGACACTGTTGGATTTCGTTCAACGTTCGGTAGCAAGCTAATGTTAGCATCTTGATTTAGTTTCACCAGATGAAATCGTACCTCCTGACGGCACTGAGTCCAAATGGAGGTGGACTGCCATTGGACAAGATGTTCTGACCCTCCACCCAGTAAAGGTGGAGATCTTTCTGTCTGAGCACAAAAGAGTGAAGCTCTTATCCAGCAACTTGGATTTTTGTTGGGACGCAGTTGCAGTGGCCTGGAAGACACTTGCAAAGCTCTCAGAGGAATAATTCAAGTGCTTTCCACCCACAGCATGAGAAGAAACTGCACGTTTTTAAATGAAAGGAAGATTTTGATGAAGCCTTACGAAGTACCTCAGCTTGTAATCTGTGACGGCCGGCTCGCAGTAGAAGGTTCTTGTGTTTTGATGTGAGCCATCAACTTTTCTCATTATTTTTCAGTCGCAGCAAATCGATGTCAACTTTTTTAAACACTATCGGAGGAAATACTTAAATCGATCCATCGTCTGGATTTCTTTCCGATGTGAGTGCGCATATTAACCAGAAGTCATTGACGTGAAGAGAAAAGTCCATGCTGCAGGATTACAGTTACAGTTTTCTGACAGTGTTTACTGACTAAGTGTTGCAGACAAACATATTTAAACCTTTGTAACTGTACGTTTGGCCCAGAGTGGGCTCATGAAGTTTACGTTCCTGTCAAAGACAAAACTCTCACTCAAACTGTCCATAACGTTCCAAATCATATAACATTCATTACACTTTTCAGATTTACATTTGTCTTTTTTTTTTTACATTTGCATTTTTTCATAAGCAAACACACTGGCTGCTATTTGTCACCTTCAGGAAATAAATTCCGAAACATTTCTGTGACTTTGGAAACAAACTACAGAAAAGAAGCATTTGGTGGATTATTCCTGTGTTGTAATGCTGCTTCTTGGCAATAAATCTGACGCTGTTGGAAAGCCTGCTTGTTATTACTTTTGAATGGTTCCACATCTGGAAGCAACGCACATTTGTGGGATGAGTCGCCACGCGGTGTATGAGGGGCTTCTCCATGTTTCCCCACCTAATGCCAAACTGCTCATTCTGCTGTTGACTCTTGGTTTGGTGTGCTTACAAATGACACTTTTTTACAGAAGAAGCATGCATTTTTGGGATGAGCAGCAGATAGGAATGTGTGACTTTTAATTATGAAATGACTTTCCAGATCGTATTCTGCTCATCACTCTTTGTTTGGTTGATGATTAAAGTTGGAAAAAAAAAATCTGACATGTTAATAACTTAACAGTAAATATGTAAGTACAGATAAAGTTTTACTTCAATGAAATCTTTCAACTTTCAGTAAAAATGAAGCCTCTTCAACCTATTGAAACATGAAGTCTTCTTGTCATTGATGTTGGCTGATCCTTTCTAAATTCATCACCTTCTGCAGCCACAGTGTTGAAAACTGTCACTGTGGCTTTATTTCACACTGTTTTGACGAAGTGCAAATGAATCCCAGATGATGTGAGAGAATTACCGGCACAGCCAAACAGATGACGAGTCAAACGCTCTAGTTGGCGTTCCCTCGCAGTGTGGTGTCCTCGAAAGGCGAGGCGTCATTTCTAGAGGTTAAAACAAGAAGGCAGCAACGTGAGGGAGGCCAAGTACAGATTTAGTCTGCTCTTTAAATATGAAATAAATAATATATAAATAAATAAATAACTATGAAGAATACAATGGAATGACTTTATTGTTTAATCAAATTGTCTGTGCCACAGAGCAATGATAAACCGTATATAACAGAAAATATACACACCGAGAGTCCAAAGAAGTTTGATAAACTGAAATGAATAGACTTAAATAGTTACTTAACCTGGCAGACTATAAGTACAAAAGTCATAAAATACATTAAAATCATATTGACTAAAGTTCAAGTAGTGCTAATAATGAAAATGCTCAACAAATATGAAGAATAAAAGCCTAATAAAAATGGATATAGAGTACAAAAATCTCAAAAAATGAAATTAGTAAACTAGAGGGACTAGAATTATTAATAAAATACCAAAATAAAATATAAACTGAAAGAAGAAAAATGATATAAGAAATACAAAACATTTACACAATAAGTCTTATTGTAACTAATGATACAAAATGTACACAATTAACAGAGAACATATATAATATATATTTATATACACCAAAAGTACCAAAATTAACAAGATGTAAAAATGTTAACATTTTCATCAGTTGGAGAAGAAAAGCATTTTTTTTTCATAACGGTTGGTTAAAGTGCATCAGGTGGGTGTATTTCAGTGTTTGTGTATCTGCCTGTAAATAAAAACATTTACATCTATAAAAACATTTGTCACATTCTCTTCATGCTGCTCATCAGGCTGATAGCCAGCAAATTCATGTTTCTTACAACTGTGGGGTCATTTAAAATGTTTCAAAAATGTTTTTGAAATAAAGCAAAACGAGTGGTTCAGCAACTTTTTGCTGCGAATACACAAACCGAGTACAGCGATGCATCTCCCCCATGAAATGTGTCATTACATTAAAGTAAACTGCAAAGTTTCTGTGTAAAGTTTGTGTGCCTGTCACTCACTATTGACCAGTATCACCTCCATTAGTATTTGTCACCAAAATCCCATCAGCTTTGACTGGCAAATGTTTTTTCACATTTTTTTTTTTTGTTGCTATTTTGGTGGAAACTGTTTGCTGAATCATTAGTCATAAATCTTAGTACACTATTCCCAATTTTTGTGCACATTTTCATGTGCTTTTAGTGTACGTGCTCCCATTTTCACCAAAGTCCCATCCACTTTGAAGTTTTTTTGTGGAAACACTTTGAAGAATCAGTAACAAAAGTGATAGAAAACTTCTTCCAAATTTTCCCAAGTTAAACAAAAAACAAAACACCAATCTTTGCGTATTCCTCTTAAAGAGACAGGCACACAGAATAAATCAGATTTCCAACAGTATCAGAGTCCCCAGAAGCCTCTTTGAGTCCATTTAAAAGCTTTGTTACAGAGATTTTGCAGGAAGATGTGCCTGAACTCGCGTGAGAAATGTAATGTTGACTGCTTTTACCGTTTAGCCGAGGATTCGCTCCGCTTTCTGTGCCATGCTCATCACTTCTGATGTAAATACCACTGAGAATCCGCCACGAATAAAGCCGCCATGTTTTCACCATATGTCGACTCCTTCATTGGAGCACTCAAAGCCCAGCGGGGACGGAAGTATTTATGTGCATATTTGTGACGATTTAACGTAAATCTGACAAGAGTGACCTTTCGTTCCCTGTACTGGGAACTCACTTATCGAGGAGTCCAACAACAACAAAAAGTGACCATACTTCGCTCCTTTTTCAGCACGTAGAGGGGAAAAAAGTGGCCGCTTCAATGAGAAAGCAGTTTAAATAAAGCGCCATGTTTAAGTCCAAAAGCGAATGCTTTCCTGTGCAGTCTTGCGTGGTTTTATCAGTGCCTCTGTTTGCATTGTGAGACGCCACTGATCTGAGCAGTGTTAAGGCTCCTGTAATTCCAGCTCGGCCCGGCGAAACGTTGAGTGTTTCAGTCCGATCGTGGCAGCATGTTGTCTCAGTATGAAGGCCTCGTCTGACGAGGAGTGTGTGGGCGCTTTCAGCTCTGTATCTCTGGTGTGTGTCGTGCTTCTGTGAGTCTGACAGGAGGCTCGGCTTCTTCACGTGTACCTGTCCATCAGCAGTGTCAGTGACAAATAAATGATGCATATGAAACTTTGGACAGTTTGTCTGTGTGTTTGGCAGCAAAAAACTATTTGGTTGTTGTTGGGTTTTGTTTTTAAGCTACATATACAGCTTGCCTCAATGTGACAGCTTTTCTAACACTGACTTCTTATAATCACGGGTTTAAAAAGTGATTACAGTTGCTTTTCAGTTAGTCTTCATAATTAGTTAATACAAATAAAGCCGTTGGCACTTTAAAAATGTACTCCTCAGTGACATTTCTTTTAGTGTGATTTCATTAGCTGCGCTGTCCAGTGACTGATTCACTCATTGAAATCAACTGACGTTGGTGGAGGAAGATGCTCTATAATCTGATTCTCTATAATCTGGACATTAGTGGGGGGAAGATGCTCTATAATCTGGATGTTAGAGGAGGAAGATGCTCTATAATGTGGATGTTAGAGGAGGAAGATGCTCTATAATGTGGATGTTAGTGAAGTTCCATCAGTCAGTGGGAGGGGGATCATCATTGCAGGCAGCTCTAACAAAATGAGGCTAAAATGTTTGACCATAACTAATGCTAATCCCAGCTACTCCCAGTAGATGCTAATGCCCATGTTACTGGTGAGGTCAGGTGTTTGTTCAAGGTTTTAAAGGTGTTTCACCTTCAGTAAACAGGAGTTTATTAAAATAGTGCAAAGAAGAAGCTGAAGCTTTGGTTCTAATCCCAGAAAGACTGAGTGGCCCGTCTGTCAACTCACGACATCATGTTCTTATTTGTTTGAGGTTTGAGCGCCGATATTTGTTCACTGTTAGTTCCTGTGCAACAGCCTTAACAAGATCAACACCAAAGATGGATTTTGAACTGCCCCGATCCACCAGAAGAGAGTTTCCCACAGCGGCAGCTGCTCAAAGTCACCTTCCTCACTCGTCACTTTGTGCTGCGCACTAATGAAGTCCACCCAGGACACGCTGTACACTCGGCTCACATGAGCATTCATGTCTGACATTGTGCGTCCTTTTCATTGTTCATGGGAGGAGGAAGCCTCATATTTATGAGCTGTCTTCCTCATCAGGGTTGGACGGCTTCACGCCAGACGGAACAGTCGGTAAAGGCGCGGGGGAATTTGTGCGGGCGATGAGCATATGTAACATTATACTGTGCATCTGTGTTTTCACATGTGAGGGGAGGGAAAATGCAGCACACATGCTCTTAAAGAGGCGAGAGAGCGAGACTGAGAGAGAGAGAGAGAGAGAGAGAGAGAGAGCTCCATCTCTGAGGGAACATTGTCTCTTGCCCGCCATGCTTCACTGGTCACCTCTGCTATAAGTCTATATATAGCAGCTCCAGAGGCCTTGCTGTCATTACCAACGACTCACCTGATTAAAAGTGTGATTTATGATCAGGTAAGGATACAGAAACGCCCACGCACATGCACGCAGTTTCCCTTCTAAATGTAAGATTCACTTATATTTACGGCCCCAGTCCAGCTCAGCCCGAAGAAGTGAAACTATAAACTTTGACACTGATTGTAAATAAATGACATTTATCCTCACAGTGAGCAGAAACAAGATTTAGGCACTTTAAGGTTTCATTTTCTGATGTCAAACAGCAGAAAGGAACGATCCAAACTGCACTTTATGCACAGCAAATGCAGAGGAAATGTAGTTTTTGAAGAGCCGATGAACGAGAAAGACGTTTACCGTTAGGATGCGACGTGTTGATTTCTCCTGCAGCCCAGAGCGACGTGACCCCGGACTCATCTTTAAGATGTTCTGATCTAATTAGTCACTCATTCTGCTGTGTTTCCATCCTGGAGGAGGAAGCAGGTCAACACACACACACACACACACACACACACACACACACACGCGCGTGCGCACGCACACACGGATAACTGGTGTTGCTTTTGGATACAAACCTTTGTGAGTCCAAACAAAAGCCTTGATTCCTGATGGGCAAGTGTTTATGTTTTTAACTTTAATCTGATTGAAGAGTCATTCTGGGTCATTGTGGGAATATCAAAGTACTTTTTATAGCTGGAGGAACTGTGTAAACCAGACAGGTTTTGTAAAATGTTTATAATGACAGGACACATGCTGTTTATGCTTCTATCAATTCGCTTCTATTATACAAAATAATCTGTCGGTTAGATTTGCTCCAGCACAATGTGGCCGTCTGGAAGTGAAGATTATATTTATCTGGAAAATCTGGGATGTAAACTTTCAGTAACGGGATTAAATTGTTAAATTGTTAATGTTAATTAAATAAAATTGTTATTCATTTTACTAGTTGTTTTTTTTTTTTCCCCCAATACATTATTTTGTCCTTTTTAAATTTTTATAGTTTTTATACACTTTTCTTTTTTTTTATTTGGACTTAACTGATGATGTTTGAAAGTTTGGAAACTTTTTAATGAAAACAATATCAATAATAATGCCAATTACAATCACATTCATATTACCAAACACTCAGAAGACGAAAAAAAAAAAATCCCCAGCTTTATTATTCATGTCCAGAGCCAGAGCTCATTTGAAACACAAATTGGAGGCGGGTGAGTCATGCGGAGCCTTTGGGTTCAAGACGTGGACTCATGGCAGGTCAGAGGAGAGAATTGCAAATGACCGTCTACAATTCATGTGAGATCTGCACGTGTTCATCAACTTTCAGCTCCAGACACTTTTTAAACACATCGTGAAAACGATTTTAAAACACAAAAACTCGCAGACACGGATGCCAAAGACACAGCAAACCTTTGATCCCAAACACTGAAGTGTTTCACGATTCTGTCAAACACAATCACTGAAGTCACTGAGACGAGTCCTGAGCTCCGAGCAGGAAACAGCTGGAGCCAAACAGATGTGGATTACAGCTCCTGACGACCTTTTCTTAACATCAACATGAGGAAATTTAGTCAAAAGAAATTCTTTCTCTTGCCATTATATATATATATTTGTATATAAATGTACTTAATCAGACGACATATTGTTGTTCATAAATTAAGTGATATGATTGGTAACTTCTTTCTTTTCTCAGAAACAATACGAGAGCTAAACTTTTACAAAGTTTAAATGTTCATTGATACTGAATAATACTTTTAAGCCTCAATCAACAATATTTGAATCTTTCTACAATCTTATGGGTTCACAAAGAGCTACACTGTACGACATGATTGTAATAAACTTGAGGAAAACGAGCTGAATCGCAGCCTGCGATGTGTGAGAAATTATCCCCAAACGTTTTATTTAAAGTAAAGTGTTAATTAGTAATGCATACATTTAAAAAAAAATTTAATAAATACAAATTTGTGGCATTACATGTCTTAACTTCAGTAAAGACCAATTCATACTCTAGTCAAACATGTGGCCCGGGGCCCAGAACTGGCCCGCCAGAGGATCTAATCCGGCCGCCATGGGATTTTTTTTTAAAGTATAAAAATGAAAAGTGACAGAGGCTGATCTGAAAACACTCGATTGGCAAAAATGACATTCAAAACCGCCCTTGGTCAGAATTTGACCCCCGACATTAATGCGTCTGTGGAGGTCACATAACGCAACACCTTTCACAATAAAACAATGAGTCCAACTTATGTGAAGTGATACTTTAGACACGGAAACTCAAAAAAAATGTCCAGATGATGACAAATTGTTTTAATCCTGAATGAAAAATAGGACATCCAGATTCAGGTGACTGAGGGTTTTTTTTTGCAAATATAATAATATCTGATTTCATTTAATATGTATATTTCAGAATAGACTGGCAAATTCTTGCAGTTACAAAAGAATGAAAAGAAGGAAAGACTTTGCATTTGTCCATATCTGCAGTTTAATATGTTCTGTTTGACTTGTTGGGCCTCCAGAGGTCAGGTTAGGGTGGATGTGGCCCCTCAACTAAAATCAGTTTGACGCCCCTGCTCTAGAACAACAAGAAGAGAGTCCGGCACTGCCGCTTACTGCGTTATTCCAGCTCGCCAATGACTGTATCAGTCATATTTTAATCATGTTTAGCAGGTAACGTCGCTACTGTATGAGCTCGTTCACATATCGAAGCATGTTTGCGTTCACATGGCCTTTATTTTTGGTGTGTAGGGTTTTTTTGTGCTTTTTTCCATTTAGAACTAAAGATTTGCTTCTGTTCCACCTACCTCTAGAGCATTGGGTAACATTTCCCTCTAAGACACACTTTGAAGCTACAAATGTGTAATTTTGGTGAGTTTTGCAGATTTTCACAAAGATTTTTATGATAAATGATCATTTAAAATCCTCCAAAACAACTTAACCATTGACATAACTGTCATCAATTCCTCCAATTTGATGAGATGCCTTCTTTTTTTTTTTCTTTTTTTTTTTGAGGTTGCATTTATTTTTCAATTTGATAGATCACAAATAAAACCAAAGAGCAAATCATGGACTATTTGAGCCCGCAGCAATAAAGCACCCCTGTGTGAGCGATACACTTACAGAGAAGCAGCTGCAACAGAAGAGTGAAGTGAAACCTGCTGGTTTAAGCTGTATACAGACTGGTGTGGACATCAAGGGGAAATTGCCTGGGTGATTTACAGTTTTCATTGGCAGTATTGAGCGGTGACTCACGAGCTCACAGATTCACTGGAGGTGGTGGACAGAAGGTCCACCGTGTGCAAAAGTCTCCTTTCTTTGGAAGGATCCGCAGTTTTCAAGACCCCATGTGGTGAAATATATCCCCGTCGACAATCACCCCCCCCATTTTAGACGACAATCATGACTGAAGCTACAATTATTGTTACATTATCCTATAATAATCATAATCAGTTGCAATATTAGAGAGAAAAATATGCAAACTAATATATTAGAATTATCTTGCACTATTTTCCAGTCAATAAATAAACATTGGTCAAGCCCATTTGGGTCTTTCTCTGTGTTTTAGTCGAATTTTTGTCACCACTTTTTTCACAGAAACCATCCAGTCAGGTTGTTAAAGTCCCGACGAGCACCAGCTTACTGCGTTTTCACCATCAGACACAACGTCAGTGAATAAACCGCACAGTTTCTTATGTGGGCCTCGATTTTCTTGTGACAGAGCTGAAGGGCGAAATCCAGTGTGTGTCGGTGAGAGTAAGAATGAATTTATTGTTTCTTAATGATTCAGGTTCTCGTGACTAAGCGGTATCATTGTCTCATGATCCTGTGGCCTGGAAAACATATTTCGACGTCACATGATCCTGCAGCCCATCAACACTGTTTCTCTGTCAAATGTGAAAGTGAGAGTGAAACAACTCAGAATTAAGAGAGCGGGTTTGTTTCTGTGTTTGGGTTTCGAAACGGTCATTGTAGATGTGAAGAAACATTTCATGTGGAACGGCAACAACCTTTGAATTATTGAGTATTTGTGACAAATCTCCTGCTTTGGGGTGAATTCAGCAGATACGTTTTTAGCAATATCAAATCTCCTCAGATATTTCTGCCTATTTTCTATTTTATTTTTGAATACATGTGTACATTGAAGACCAAAACATGAAACTTAACATAAAAATAACATGAATTCAACAAATGTTGGGGAATGTGGGGCAGTTCAGTCTCACTGGAGTTTACATGTAAATAAACCTTTTGTTCCAGTTTAGTAAAGACGGATTCTTGTATTTTCAACTTGCATGTGAGTTCTTTCATAATGAAAATGTTCCATATTGACACCCAGTTGTTTGATATCAGTCATGAGCCAGTTCTTTGTTATGGCTTTTTTTTTTTTTTTTTTGCTTCTGCTGCCAAGAGAATCTTAAACAGGTAGAAAAATACTTTTTGCATTTTTATTTTATTTTTTTTATTTTTTTACAGAAAATGAATTATTCTGGCTATTTAGTAGAATAAAGGTTCATCAGTAAGTGACCCACATGCTGTTTAGGCACTAGTCTTGTTCAGGGTTGGGAGGCAAGATAAGATGAAGCATAATCTTGAGATTTTCATCCTTATGCAGATCAAAAAAAGTACTTTCAAGTTTTATGTCTTCAAAAGTTCTCAAATTATGTTTTGAGGGAAAAAGGAACAATGAGCTGCAAGGCACGGTTTGGTTTCAAATATTGGCCGAGCCTTTCTGTGTGGAGTTTGCATGTTCTCTCCATGTGCAGGGGTTTCCTGAAAGCTCCTGCTTTCATTAGATCTAAACCTTCAGCAGCCGTGGCCTAGTAGCTTTGGTCTTTATTTGAATTTCTCAGCGATGACTTCTGCAGATGTTCCCCTGGAGCCCGCCGAGCCGATGGCCCGTCCACACGTGGGAGTTTCATCCCGATTGGTCCTCTTGAGCAGGAAATAAGAAAATCAGCCCGAAGCATAAAGCCATGTTCAGTCCCTGTGGTGATGACAGTCTGAGTTCAGCTGTGTGTGTCCACACAGTAAATCCTGAGAGAGGCCAGACGGGGAACATGGGACGACAAACAGGACTGTGGCCTGTGTCGGTTCAATGTCAAGATTCAAGCACAAACAGCAAAACACCTCAGAGGTGTAGAAAATCAAAGTGGAAACATGTCCAGAACTTTAACCTGAACTAGAGTTTGTTAGAAGGCAACGCATCCGTTAAACTTTTTTGCTGTCAGGGTTTGAAGCTGTCATTTCCAGACATAGAGTGCTCTCTCTAGCAGTGGGCATGGGGGGGGGGGCGTAAAGTAAATCATCTTCAGAAAACAAATAGCCGTGTCTGAGCGGGACAGGAGGATTTCACTATTTACAAATACAAATCCCTATCTTCTCTACTATTTCTGCCCAGCCGGGCCTTTCTGGCTCTCGTTTCTCGCTTTGGTTTATTTTTCAAATCGAAATGATCTAATCTTTAAACCAATAAAAATCCTATTTTCAGCATGTGAGATAATTGTATCTCACAGGCCATTCAGTCTCATATTTCTGGATGTGGAGCCTCTGTTCCAAATTCTGTTTATATTCAGTGCGTCTTAAGTTTAACTTTTAGGAGTTTTTCCTGTATTAAATGAAGTGACTTGAGTTAGTGGGGTGATTAAATGTGTGACACAATCTTATTTATAACCTCAGAAAAGCAGAACCCTAAAATTAAGAGTCTTTATTGGTGTAAATCATGGGAAGGGACACAAACAAATGCTTTGTATTCATGGAACGAGACTTTCTTCTTCACCAGGGTCCTTAAAATGCTGTAATCTTAAATACATGACTGTACAGCTTGAATACTTTGCACGGTGGACTTTGTACTGGAAGTCATTACAAACTGCAGGACCTGAAACCGTCCCGATCGCAACGTGACCTTGGGAGTGAAGATTTTAATCTCCTTACAGAACAAATATGAGTTTTGTGTTTGTTTCTGCGTCGGACCAATAAGATGGAACTTTCTCACGGTACCCAGACGGGGACGGATGTTAAACAAACAAACTGGTGTGGTAAAAGAATATCGGCTACGTGACTGTCATGTTTACCTTACCTCCCACAGCCTGCCGACACATGCCACTGCACCATGAACGACATGGAAGGAGGTCACAGCCAAAAGGATGCTTGTAAATGGATCACATGGATCTCTTTGTGTGGGAATATACAAGTACGTTTTCACTTTTCAGATTTTTTTTAAAAATGAGGATATGTATAAAAAATGGGACTGAAAGGGATTATTAGGACTTCACCATTTGTTGTTTTCTTTTTTTTTTTTTGTAGTTTCCCTCCCACAGTAGAAAAAACATGAATTTAGTTGTGTACTAAGGCAGTATATCAGAATATTTATCATCATAATAAATAATCATTATTAAACTGACAATAAGGTTTGAGCTTTTTTAACTGTTCATAATTGATGGTATTTAGCGTTCAATAAATACCAATTTTTTTTTCTACTATGGTATGCTTATTGTACTTATCCTACACTTTTCCACCCCCCACCATCATAGTTTATTTTCCTTGTATCTCATCCTACTGTATGTTTTGCTTTAGAACTTATTATACTTTATTATAGTTTGTGATTTTTATCTTATTTTTTAGTCCTACTTGATAGTCATTGTATACAAGATACCTCTATTCTTACCGTTTGCACATTCCTTGTCTTTCCTTTCCTCATGAGTGTCCTTAAGAGCTGAATGTTACGAGTAAATTTCTCTACTGTGAGATCAATAAAGGCTTATCTTATCTTATCTTAATAAGCAATGCAGCCTTAAAATCTATTTTAGAGAAACGATGGATTACAAACCTGTAGTCTGCAGTTATGCTGAATCTTGCATCTGAGAAACAAGGCTGTTAAATGAAATATCATGAAATTAGCGGATGTTTCCTTTTTAAATACTGAAGCAGGCAGTGTTGCGCTCATTCCTTTACTGCAGCGTGCTGAAACTTGGACAAGAGCGCCATCCAGTGTGTGTGTAGCAAAACGATCCTTTTCATTATGCACCTGTTTTATCCAACTTTTATCTGAAGGCAGGGAACGTCCTCTTCATCATAATCTCACTGTTCTGACCCAAGAGAATCGGTTAAATTGTACCAGAAGCATTGGAAGTCTCAGTCCCATCAGCAGGACTTCTGCTGCTGGAGAGTGAATTTAGCTGAGTGTTTATCGTTTTCACACAGTCTGTGGTTCAGGAGGCAAGGATCCCCTCTTCAACCCATATAGTCCTGTCCTGGTGCTGCTGACACGATCGAACATGTGACAATAACCATCATAACAGAAAATTCCGGACCGATCATGTGATATTGAAGGTCACAATTCCAGTATTGTGCTCGTGTATTTGGCTTGGATATAATTATAGCCATGAGAGGGACACGTGTTGATTAAAACGGTTTTTTTCTTTTTCGTCTCATGTTGCCATGCTAAAAAACATCCTGCACATCAGTGGGAGAGATCCATGGAGGTCCTGCATATTTTAGATGTCATTACTTGTAACATGCGAACCCCATGATGATTTCATTACCAAGCCGCTGTGAAATCCAAATGATTATCCCCTCACTGCAATCAGATGAGGCGGTGGCAGAGAAAGGTCTACAATGTGGCTCTTCACAATATGTAATGTTTTGTTTTCATTTTTATTTTACACTCCACATTTTCAAAAATGATCTAAATCTCCAGGCTAAAAACGGCCCAATAAGATAAAAGAGCAAAAACAGCCAACAGCTTTGAGGAAAAATGGGGAGAAAGAGGAAAAGGCAAGAAAAAGAAGTAAAGATGAGAAGAAAATGAGGGGAAAAGTACATATGGGGAAAAAAGGAAATTTTATTTTTCTTGCCTTTTACCTTTTATATAGACAAAAGAAGATGCAAAGGAACAGAAATGCAAGTATAGCTTAAACTGCTCCAACCATTAAGAAACAGGGACCAGTGATAAACTGTTAAAGAGGCTCAAATCGCCAAGATGCATAAAACGGTTTGCGTGAAAATCCTTTAGAAATGGCCACAACAGTTAAAAATGTAATACAAATGTATCTAAATTATAGCTTTGACACTTCATCAATCTAACCTTATTGTTTGTATGTATATCAAATGCTTTTTTTCTTTATAGAAATTCTTTTATTGCCATCCTGCTTCCAAACACACAACAAATGTACATTTCATCAGTATCAGATAATTAGCATGTATTGCGGCTCCTGATAAATTATACTTTGTATGAAATCATGAAAACGATGGGAGATGTGACTCAGTAATAGAGTTTATTTTAGTGTGATGTTTTTAGTTTTTTTTTAAATTTACATTATTGATCTGCGTTATTGTCTCAGTCTAATAACACTACAACATTTTGCTCCCAAAGGAAACATATTTCAGTCAGAGTTTCACCTCAAGTGAGTTCATTTATCTTCCTGTCCACAGCAGACTCCCTTTTGGCTTTTCCAATCTGTTGCACACCTTGTGGGCGTTGAGCGGGCCGTGATGTAACCATGAAGCTGCTGTCTGAATTAGATTTTGGCAGCAGCCCTCGTATCATCATGCAGCGCCACGGGCCAGATTTCAGTTTCACTCAACCAAAGAGAATAATATCAGGAACACAGACTCGCCCTCAGCCAGATGTGCCGGTCCAACACTCCCAGTGGAAGAGCGGACGTGAAGACGGCAGCTGGCCAAACACACAAGTTCCCTTATTTATATCTGTTGCACTCAGGAAAGTGTGGAAAAGTCATATTTCTCTAATATCCCTGGTTAAAAAAAAAATTACTTTGTTTATTTAATTTCAGGTAATCCTGACCTCCATCTTCTACCCTTTTGTGCGATGAGGAGCTTCATCATGACAAACTTAAATCAGGCACAGAACAGCCCTCCTATGCAAAAAGAACTAATCTACTAAAAGTAGAGTGGCAACACATCGCACCATGCGCAGCATTGACAACATGAGTGACAACAGCTTAACAATATCAGCGATAAAAAGACAGAATCATCTTTATCTGCAGAAGTAAAGCAGGGGTGTCAAACATCAGGCCCGTTGAGTTTTTTACATTTTTAAATTTTTGAGTGCGATTGGGTCAAAGGTCAAGATCGAGGTCCCCAGAAGGTCACAAAAGTATCTTTGTCAGTACACAATGCATTACACACACAGTCAGAATTATCGTCCTGTAACTCTCATATCTGAAGTTTTGGTTTGTGGTCCTGAAGGGCCTCAAACATGACAGATTTGACAGGTTTGACTCAAGCATTCATAAGAAGTTGCTATTAATGGGATCGCCGGATTCTGTCTTGGCTCTTTCTTTCATTGGTGTTTTTCTTGTCATGTGTATTTCACTTTGTCTCAGATGTCTTGTTACTCCACCCTCACGTCTCCCCGTGTCTCTCTTGTGTCTTCCTGCTGTTTTCAAGGATCTTTTAAGTGCTGTTTTTCTTTTTATCCAAGTCGCCATGTCTCTTTTACTTGGTTTTCCTGATCTGATATTAACTTGACTTTTGGCCCCGATTCTCTTCAGTTGTGTTTTTTTTTTTTTTTTTTTTTAATAAACCGTTTGTTTGGAAATAAATCTTGCTTTTATCTAGAAATCACAGCATTTAACTGAACAGTCTGTGCTTGGAGTTAATTATGTGAGCTGCACTGTTAATGGTAACTTACATTTATGACATGTTTCTAAAGCATCTGCAATACAAGGAAAGTCTCTATTTCTGTTTTATGTGCACATTTTCATGACTGTGACTTGGTTTTAAAGACATATCCAGAATCTTTGGAAATAAGTGCAACACAGAGAAAGTAAAACTAATTTTCATTTCCAAGCCGCACCATGTACAGAAACATAATGTGGGGATCACCCCTTTCCAATGTGTGTGCGCACGCACGCACACACGTGCAGCAGAGTTGAAGGGTGAGGCCCTCACAGACTGCTGCAGATTTATGTAGAAGCTCATAAACCTCCACCAGACGTGGTGGAAAGACGGATGCTCACCAGGCCGAGCCCTCGCCATCTGTCCAAAATTACAATAACGTGTGCACCTTCCAATTCTCGCTGCACTTTCTCCCGTTTCGAGCGTTCGCTGGGAAAGTAAGTGTTAAAAGAAGCTTGACAACTTGCATAAACGTGTTTTCCTCTAGTTTACGTGAAGTAGTAAGAGGTCGGGACCTCTTTCAAATGCCCAGTAAATTATTTTCCCACACACTTCATAATGTGGGATGTAAATTTTTCATCCCACTTGTAAAATATTGGTAGTAAAAGATTCAGAGGCTTTCTCGTATTGACAGCTGGCACGCTGCTTTGGTACCCAAGTTTCTAAAAATATCCATGAACTGATTCTGATGAGCAATTACATCTTTATAAATAAAAATACAGCTGTAATCCGTTTTTCTCTCCAAGTCGGACCGTGTTCGTTCGAATCATAAATCTTCCGTTGGGGTGGCACGAGTGAGGTCAGCAGCTCCAGAAAGAGAGAGCGAGAGAAAGAAATGCACCGCATCCGTCTTCCATTCAATCTCACAGAGTGGCTGCGCCTGCTCCCCTGCATTGACTTTTCTATTGATTTGTGCAGTAAAATTGAATGAGGCCCGCCGAGGAGCACAATTATGCAAAAGTGGTGGTGGGAGGAGACGGACTGGCCTTTGGGGGGGGCGTCCTGCAACCCTGAGAACGATGCAGAGAAGAGATGGAGAATACGAGCCACTTTACAAGTGAATGTTTCAATGAGGTGATGTTTGACGATGACATTTCAGACAAATACAAGTCTTCTTCTTGCTGATAGTAAGCCTCGTTGCATCGTGAATTGAGACATTTCAATTAACCTCAAACAGGCCGATTTGGATCATTTTTATTAATACATTTCAGGAATATCAGAAACGTGTGCAAGAATGCATACACATACATATAAATATCGTATAGAAATATATTTCATTCATTTTTCTATTTTAAAATGCGTGAAATATTCCATTATGACATCTCACAATTATCCCCCTGTATAATATATTTTGCTGTTAACGTGGGAATCCCAGTACATATTTAAGATATAAACATTTAAAAGAAATGTTAATAATAGTCTTCCGAATTTCAGTTGTAAACTCAAGAGAAAAAAAAAATGCAGTGTTGCAGTTGCGCCACCTATCCGGCAGGTGGCACCATTTGTCCGCACTCTTTGTTCGTCTCCAGCTGAATCTCCATCCGGACCATTTATTTCTATGCAGCCTTCTTCACTCAGTGTTTCACTCAGCATGGTTACAGAACATCAACGCGGGGGGGGGGGGGGGGGGGGGGGGGGGTCTGCTCAGGATGGAGGGAAACACAGTTCAGACTGTCTTCAGTCAAAATGTCAGAGCTTCCACTGATGTTAGGCTTTAAAAATAGTCAAACACTACTTTATTTGTCCTTATCGGTTAGAAAATATACCATATTTAAAATCTCACCCACTATTCTTGACCCTCCACAATTTTCTCCTCCTATTTCTTTGTGTCTCACCTTTTTTTTTTCCGGAGTCACGACAAAACATTTTAAACACGTAACCAAGAATCCCAACGTTGTGCTTCCAAAATGAAAATGCACAAGTGGAAAATGTCTTTCTTGTGGAAGTGTTTCCCTGAGAGGGAAATTCACGTGGAACGCTCATTGACATTCACTTTACGCCAAATTGGGACGTTTGCATCGACATTATAAGACACTGGGAAAAAGTGACTTATTCCTCCTTCCTCCTCCAGATTGTGTGTGTGTGTGTGTGTGTGTGTGGGGGGGGGGGGGGGGGGGGGGGGGTGTTCACTGTCCAAACCTGAAGAAAAGACTTTGCTGAAGCCAAACACTGACAACCATCTCGCTAACATCTGCTCATAGCCCAACCCAATAAAAACTCAAGAATGCTGCTCGTCTGTGTGCTTTACTGCTTATGGGGGTTACTTCACTTTTTCCATATGCTGCCGCTGCTGCTGCTGCTGCTGCTGCTGCTGCTGTAGCGGCGGCGTGGATGATCTGGCCATGTGAGACCCCTCAGTGATCGGCTTCCAGCAGATTCTGCTCTGTGTCTGCTCCAATTGTGTGAACGCACCCGTCCAGCTGGAACTGCACAACACTGATTTAAACACAAGCGCTCATTCAGCCAAGTGCCAGCATCCAGGCCCCTTTTGTACTTTTTATTTTTACATTTTTTTTTATTGCTTATATGTGGTGCAGAATCTGTTTGAAACTGCAGCTCAGGATCCATCTGCCTTGGATTTGCCACGTATTTTAGGAGCGGGAGACCGGCTCACCGGCGTCTTTCTCATGGTGATGTGAAATAGTGTGCGATCGCTGCTCTGTGTGGCTGTGCCTCTTTCTGCGTGTGTGTGTGTGTGTGTGTGTGTGTGCTCATATGTGTGCACAGGCAGGACAATGTCACCTTGACTGCAAGGAGGCATTGAGGGGCGTACGGCATCTGTACAGCACCGGACAGAGAAGGAGGGAAGGAGTGTAAGGTGTTCGCGTGTCTTTCAGGGGTTTGTGTGTGTGTGTGTGTATGTGTGAGAGGGAGAATATGTCAAATGTGTGTGAGCGTGCCTGTGTGTGTGTGTGCTAGAGAGAGAGAGGGAGAGCGAGAGAGGGAGAGAAGCACTGAGGCGGGTATAGGCTCTCTCTCAGACAGCTCACAGTGCTGGAGGATCCCTCTTCAGACCCAGGCAGAGCGACGCAGAGATGTCAGGCGCAGCACACACAGGTGGGTCACGCAGGTGAGACAGGCCAGGTGCTGCCGCTTAACACCATTCCGACATCGCAAGGTTCATTTATTTATTTTTTTGTTCTTTCCACATCACGATCATTTCAAACAACCCTTTATGTTTGACGCACGTAAGAGGTTGGACAGGCCCTGCACAAGCGGCCTGGGGGGGGTCATCGGGGTCGCTCATGTGCCAAATCTGTGTGACATGTGAGATTGCGAAGGACGACATGGGGCAAAAAACACACACACACACACACACACACATCAACAAACTGACTTAACTGATTCATCCTGCAGACCTCATCCAAATTGAGTGTACTTGTTATCCCCCCCCCAACAATACTTAATAGTAAGAGAGGAGGGCAGTAGGTGAGCTGTCTTGCAGATTTCCACGTGTCTGGCCTTGGCCCCTCTGACAGGCAGCTACCGACCCTCAGACAGCCGCAACGGGACCTTTACGCTCCCCTTTAGTGCTAATTGCATTTGCCGCTGCTGTAACGGGAGTAAAAGCCCGCCGCCGCATCTTTTCCTCTGCCGTCATGTGACCAAAAGCCGGGAGAATATATCTGCGTCCCGTTCATTTAGCTGGAGAAATGCAGTCTCAGCCAATCGCGTCTCGACGGAGGCGTCGCTCCCTTTACTTTCTGTTATGATGCCTTCAGGGAGCGTCGGAAAGAAAGTAGGAGCTAAAATTGTAAGGCTGGGACTTGTGTTTTTAATTTTTATTTTTTGTGATTGCTTAATTTCACTGAGTTTTATTATCGAACACGTCATTCATTTGCTTTTATTATGCTATATAGATGAAATTTAAAAATATATATATATATATTTATGTGTGTGTGTGTGTATATATATAACCTTTGTTTTGCAAAGAATTCGTTGTATTTTGTCCCTAGAGGAATAATTAAATAAAAAAAATTGAAAAATGAAATATTGAAAAGTACTCCCTCCCTCCAAAGGGACGCGTCTGCGCGCGTACTATTCCGAATTCCGACGTTTCGACGAGCCTCGAAGGCACCGCGCGGCCCTGTGACGTCAGCCGCTCCCCTGCGCGTCCTCCCGCAGCCAGTCAGAGAAGGGATGATGCTCTGAGCGCAGGACTGCAGCATCTTCAGCGACTCACCGAGCAGGACAAAACGTCTCTTTTCTCCGCGTACTTTCCTCCAAGCCCCGCGTCTCCGGACACCTCCTCGCGCCCCCCGGGTGTCGTCACGCTCGGAGCCAGGACAGGATCACAAGAAAGAACTAATACTTATCTCGGATTTTCCCTTTGTTTTTTGTTTTTTTTTGTTTTGTTTTGTTTCTTGGATCACCATTATTGCTTGACCCGACTTTCCCCCTTTTTTTTTCTTTTTTCTCTTCCTTCGCTCCTCGGGTGATTTCGTCTTTTGTCTTTTTTTTTTTTGGTTTTTGTTTTTATTTATTGTTCCGTTTCGCAAGAGGAGCGCCACCATCCTGCACTGCCTGACATGAGCGGAATGATACACATATCCTAGCACGCATATCCGACAGTTGATGGGAGATTGACGCTCCGCGTTTGCACGGTTTTTTTTTTACGGAGACGCTCCATCCGCAGAGGTTCGGATTTTTTTTTTTTTTTTTGGTCCATCTCTCTCTCTTTCTCTCGCTCTCTCTTTCTGAGCCGCTCCTGCGTTTCCTTCGCTTTCTTTCTGCGCAGCATCTCTCCGTTACGCACAGCGCACCACGGAGAAACGCGCAGCAGAGCCGTAAGAAACGGGCGTACTTTTCCGATTCCCCAAATCGCTGTCGCCTTCTCCGAGGACTCGTCTGCACGGCTACGCTGCGTAAAAAAAAAAAAAAAGAAAAGGGGGGGATTTAAAACGCAAAACGCACCCGAAGCATCCAAGAGCAAGCTCGAGAAAATGATGGCCGGCGGAGCAGTACAGCAAAACGGCATTTTCTCAAATCCTCACCATCACAATCAACAACCGCACATGGAGTCCGACCCTCCGGACTCGCGCAAGAGACCGCTGGAGACCCCGACGGAGGCCAGCAGCACCAAGCGCACGAACACGGGAGGTAAGAGCGGCGGGGGGGGGGGGGGGGGGGGGGGGGGGGGGATGCGGGGCGGGCACAGCTCGTGCGGGGGTCTCGGCGAAACGTGCATGGCGGAGAGCAGGTTGATGTAGGCGAAACCGAAGCATTGGCTGCTGTTACACAATTAGAAATGTAATGTTCCTCCAGCCACTGAGCTTTTAAATTTAGACGCTTTTTTTTTTTTTTTTTTTTAGCGCTCGCAATGAGCGGCGGTCTTTTTCCATCAGCATTAGAATAATCACGGCTCGCTGCTTTTGATGGAAAGGAAACAATGAGAAGGGGGGCGGGGGGGGGGGGGGGGGGGGGGATTTGGAGGGAAGACGTCGGGTTCCCTTCTTCCATATCCTGAACGAATCATCATAGACTCACCGAAATACGGTGTATTCGTATTTTTGTATTATTATTATAATTTGTTTTTTTTTTAATGCGTCTTTATCTTGAGTCGCGGCCATGCTGGAGCCACAGCGAGGATGTAAACAAGCGAAAGCCAGATCAGGCTGGAAGTGAGTGCGTGATCGCGGTGGGTTTCATCCCGTCGACGGATGACCTTGTGATAATCTCACACATCAGCCACCGTCGCCGCTTTGTGAACAATTATACAAGCGGATAAACAAGCGAGTCGTATTAAGAAGCGGGCCTGTGGCGAAGCAGACTCTCAATGCGCCGTAATGCACCAGCCAGCGACGCTTTAGACTTTATTCTCACTGCGTTTTATTACTTAATCAGTCAAATAAAAAACAACAACA
Organism: Blennius ocellaris; assembly: GCF_963422515.1. NCBI lineage: Eukaryota > Metazoa > Chordata > Actinopteri > Blenniiformes > Blenniidae > Blennius > Blennius ocellaris. The sequence continues at coordinate 3,285,063 of NC_137651.1, read as the reverse complement.
ACAAAAAAAATGTCTGCTGATGTTTCTTCATTTGGTTGGATGAGATATGGACATGTCACCATGGTAATCACCATATTTGGTTTTTTTGTTTACATGCTGTCATGCGCCAAAGCATTCCCATCACCCGGCATTACAACCATCAGGAGCATACCCCGGCCATGCACTCCATCATGCACATTTGGACATGCAATACACCTTTCTACATGTCACACTTGGCAAACTGCACAATGCATGTCAGCTCAGGGAAGACATGTTTTCACTGCAAGATTATATAAATGTGAGACGGAAGTTTAATTTTAGGAGACTCAGGCAGTTCAATCTGACCATAGAAATATATATCAATTGTGGAGCTGTTCTTAAGTATATGCTGTGGTAACAACCATTTTAATGCCATCATTGGGCTGATATGAGAACTGTTGAATTACATTTTATTGCCAGATTTGATCCTTGCCAGGGTTAAAAAAATTACTAATAAAAATAAAATGTACAAATTGTGTAAACAGTCTTATTGAGAGGACCGTTGATTGTAATAAATGTGGTCAACGTGTGGTTGATTGACCTTTATTTAATCTAAATATCTAAATTCAGCTCAATAAAAGGACACCAGTCAGTTTGAGGTGGCGTGTTTGTAAACTGCTCCGTCCCTTTGGAGCACAGCAACACTTCACCGTGAAGTCCTGAGCATCACTGAGTGTCGCTGCTCCGTGTATTTTTGGACGACTTCGCCCTGGCAAGGACAGAAAGGACGCTCATTTTAACAGATTCTTAAAGTCCCTCCAGGAAACATGACAGCCGTCCTCAGGAGGAATAATTAAAGTGAGAGAGAGATGGAGAGAGAGAGAGAGAGAGAGAGGAGGGGTGAGCTGCAGGTTAGCCGGCAGTGTTTAACTGCAGATCGATGCAGCACTCAAGGCTCCTCCTCATTATATGTAAAAACCAAAGTCCGGCTCTCGGGGGAACCTTCCTCCTGCCTGCGTAACAGTCGGGCCAATTGCCACAAGTGAAAAGGTTGGAAGGATGATGATGATGATGATGATGATGATGATGATGATGATGATGAGCACGGCCAACCACACTTTTACTCACCGTTGCGCCGCTGCCAGGTCGACACTTCCCCGGCCGGCAGCATCAGCCCAATGATCGCATCACATTTATTTCAAAGTGAACAAGTTGTACACACACACACACACACACACACACACACACACACACACACACACACGCTTCCACACAGCCCCCCCCCCCCCAAGATAGGTAAACAGAGCTTGCTTTTTGGTCTTTTGCGAAGTAAATTCTGCTTTAAAACTGTATTTTTGTTGTAATTATCTGATCTGGGGAGCGACACTATCAATGGTTGTTCTTTCTTTACAGGTTGAAGTATTTTTGGATTGAAGTGTTTGGATTTGCCTCAATAATCTTATTTTCAACCAAGCAGCGACTAACAAACAGAGGCTACACTCTCCTATATGTTTTTGCATCTATAGTTTTACACGTCCAGCGCAGTGGTAAAGTTAACAGTCAAAAGTGCTGCTATAAGAGATCATAATATTGGTTGTTTCTCTGTATGATTAGTTTACGACACACACTCCCCCACCCCTGTGCTTCCTCTCTCTGTAGTGGCCTTCCTGCAGCCCCTATTTGAAACTGAAGGCATTGTATTCCCTGACCAAGAAACTGAGACTCATGGTAAGACAGACTTTGATTTTGATCTTCTATTTGTTTTTATTTCTTCTTCAATAATCTTTAACACTCTTCAATGCAGGACTCGAGTCAGCAGTGACAATACACACTGTACTTGTTATGTTTCTGAAGGCCAAATTCTGCAAAGAGAAGTCTAAATTGGTTAGGGAGGCGGTCTGACTGATATTTAAACAGGGTATAAAGTAACATGTAACATCTTCATTTTCTACTCATGATCCAGGATAATGCATGCTGATAGTGTTTAGATTGTCTGTGATCAGTTCCATAACATCCATTGTCATGCTTTTTTTTTTTTATTTGTACAAATTCAGTGTTTCTCTTTTGCCATTGATACTCAACATTTCTACACAGATGAGTGACCCGGTGACCTTTGACCTCATGCTAGCCATTATCATGAAAATGCCGGGCATTATGACTGCTGACGTATGTGGAAATGTTCATTCCCAGTTCACCGCGCTTGAATTCGTGCCGCATGATATCGGCGGGTCGCTGCCGCTGATGCTTTTCTCCTTTTGTGCGACTGAAATGTTTTTTTCATCCAACAGCGACACCTTAGAAAAGTAACAAGTGTTTTGCAGTCACGTGAACCAGATCTTCTGTCTGTGAAGTCACTGAAAAGATGAGGACAAAAAGAAAAAAAGAAAGAAAGAAAACAACCCCTGATAGGATGTTTCCGCGGAGAGTCCGGATGGTCGGTGTGACCGGGTTTATGTGTGAAGAAACTGGACAGGGATTCCTGGAAGCAGCCGTCGGCCGGCTGAATGCGGGACCACGCAGGTTGTAAATCGGTGGATTCCCTCTTAAAGGCGGGTGGATCGGTGAGCGGCTGCTGTCCCGCCGCCCCGACCGCCCCTCTAATCCACCAAACCAAATTCATTGTTGTCCCTGCACCTCCTCGAACTCCAGCAGCCCCCTCCACCTCGCCACCTCAGTGTTAAAGGAATCCAGATTTCCTCTCATCGCGTACATTTATGATTAGAAACTACTTAGCAAGCTGGTGGTTAATATTTGATTACTTTTCAAACGGTTACATTCAGATTGTACACAAAGACTTGATCACAATATGTTAAAATGTCATAATTCCCTCGTGTGCAATCTTTTTTATTTCTTTAGCATTTTTTTTTCTTGTGCCTGTCTCTTTAAGAGGCAAAGATTACTAAGCTTTTCATCACCTTTTTCTTCTGCTGGATTTCCAGTACATAACTAGCCCTGTAGCAATTGGAAGCACAAAACTCACATTGAAACGTGCAGAACACTTGGGAATAGCAACGACTTCTATTAACGACCCAGCAAGCCACAAGAATCCCACAAAAAACTGCGAAAGACTGTGCAGTCAGAGCGGATGGGGTTATGGTGGTAATGGGAGCAGGTACGCGTAAAGTACATCAAAACATGCAGAACATTCTGGAACACTTTGCTCTGACTTTTGTTGCCTATTTGGCAGACTATCCCTGCAGGGATCCCAAAAAACGGCAAAAAATTGACCGGTCAAAGTGGAAGGGATTTTGGTAAAAAAAACACAAAATGGAGGGGAGTCGGCAGCAAAACATAGAACTTTGTCTGAAATGTTCGCGTTTTCATTATTACTCCACATGTTATGAGCACACCTGTTTTATTGTCTTAATTTCTTTGAATCAAAACAAAAGAAAAAGTGTTGACGAGAGTTTATCTTGAACTGAAACCTTTTACATGATCAAACAGAATTAATTAAAAATAACTTGAATGCGACGTTTAATCAATTCAGTTGCCAAGAACGATTAAACATATGGAGGCTCCGTTAAAAGTTTGTTTCACCACTTATGACATTGGCGAGTTTTCAGGTTAAAAAAAAGATGCATTAAGGGTTTTTGTGTTTGGACGATAACACGTTTAATTAAAAACAAGCACCAGAAAACAGGCCGTGCACTCTGGAGTCATTCCTTCAGAGGATTGTTTGTAAACAAGCGAACCTGACAAAATGTGTTTAGGTGTGACCCCAATTGTTTTAGTTGAAATCCTTGGACGATTATTAAACAGTAAAAACATCAAGAAGTTGTGTTTTAATCAAATTTACAGGATTTCCTCTCTGATTACTGCTCTTTAACTTCCATTCTCCACCAGAAATATCCCGTTGTGCTTTATTACACCAATCACATCCTGCTTTTAAGCTTTTTATGGGTGTAAATCTTGGCATTAAGCGTTGCAGAAGCAGCAGCCCAAGAGATATAGGTGGAAAAGCAGAATTCAGTTCACAGTCAGTTAAAACTCTCCGCCGACACTGAGCTGAATCTGAACCACCGAACCCGCCAGCAGCCTTTCAGCCCCATAGAAAGGAGTCCGCTTTAAAACAAAATGCAGCTTCCAGGGGAAAAGCAACCGCTTGTATAAGCCATTAAGAAGTCTTATGTAAGCACAAAAAAATAAATTGGATGTTTTTTTTAGTTTTTTTTTAGTTTTATGTAGGTGGTTAGCTAACCGACATACGAGTGGGCCACTTACAGGTTTAATAGGGTGGGAAGAAAAGTTGACTTGTTTTCATTTCTTTTCTACATTCAACACTTTGTATTATAGGAAAGTTGTCTTCTCTTCTCTTCTGTCTGAGATGTAATGCGTTCATCTAGTTAATGGATGAAATGGATGGACTGGCAGGCGGTGGGCTGGAGGTGGAGGGGCCTTGAAACGCCCTTGATGGTGACATGACGGGACTCAGACGAGCACAAGATTTGTGTGTGTGTGTGTGTGTGTGTGTGTGTGTGTGTGTGTGTGTGTTACCTCCCTCCTGCTATAAAGACTGACCTTGCGAGGGACGGTAGTTCTCGAGCCTGGACCTAACGAGGCCAGACGCCGTTTCTGAGGTTTTGTTTGAGGTCTGCGTCGGTGGTGGTGGAGGTTAGGGGTCGGACTCGCCGTGATTAATCGAAGTTAATGCACTTTTAAAGATGCTGAGGGCGATGGAGTGGTAGGTAGATGATGTATTGCACTGCTGATGGACACACACACACACACACACACACACACACACACACACACACACACACACACACACACACACACACACACACACACACTTGATGATATCGATCCCAGTCTTCTCGTTTTGCTGCTGGAGCTGAGCTCTTGCATGTTTTTTTGGTTCCATCCACACAAAAAGGAGGACAATTTTCCTCACATTGATCCGGCTGATAAGGAAGAAGCCAAACATTTGGGCTCTGAGCTCAGATTAAGTTTATATTACACGTTTTTTTTTTAAAGCGCCACATCAGATCTCGTAAATTTATTCGCAAAACAAAGTGACACAGTGGCTCAAAAGCAACAGGCAGTTTGTTGTGTCGACTGTCTGACTTTAAATAGTTTTCTTTGACACGTGGGAATGTAAAGTCATTCAATTGCTCGCAGATTATTTCACAAATCAAATCCCTTTGAAAAACCTTCATTATATAAATGACCTGTATGAAGCGGACGTCTTATAAACGGTTTAATAAAAGGATTTTTAATGCAAGAAAAACTATACGGCAAGAAGACAAAAGAACAGTGTAAAACTAAAAGTAAATCGATGTTTGTGTGAAGTGAGCTCTGGATCTCACACTTTGTTTGGGCTCGGCCGGAACACGTCGTTCTCCACTGCGGCGGCCCTGTTTTGTTCAGCCTCTCTCAACCCTCTCCTCTTCCTCTTCCTCCTCATCCATACTAATCATGCTCTACTTCAGACCATCACGACTGCGCCCTCCTCTTCCTCCTCCTCCCCCTCCTGTTCTTCCTCACCCTCGTTCGCCCATCGCTCCGTCCTCCTCCCGCCCCTCTTTCATCAATCGCCGGCTGCCATTGACGACGCTCGCTCTGCAACTGTTTCCCAGAGACCGCCGATCGATTCGCGGCCGCCGTCGGCAAGAATCGGCCACCAGTAGCTGCAGCTCTCCTCCACCCCCCCCCCTCCCTCCTCCTCCTCCTCCTCCTCGTTCTCTTTTTTTGTTTTTTCTATCCACTGCGTCAAACTAAAAAAAAAAAAAAAAAAGGCAGCCATTGTACAGGGTGGGGTGAAGGCGGCGAGAGGTGGTAACAGTTCCTCAAATGGAGGCGCGCGATTGGCGGAGCGAGACGTCGGTCGCGGCGAGCCGCTCGCTGATAGGTGAGGAGAACAGGGCGGCGATAAATATGGATGGGGGGGGGGGGGGGATGAAAGGGCCGTCGCAGGGAGGACGACGACTTTGAAAAGAGCCACCTCCACCCCCACCGCCGCCACCCCCGGATCCCTTCCCCATCCCCCTGAAGCGGGGGGCTCGGACCGGGAACAATACACGCCGATTTTCACACACACCCACAGAATGAGGGAAAGAAGCCGGCTGCTTCGTTTTATCTTTGTTCACGCCGCCACCGCCGCCGCGTCTACTTCGATTTCTATGCAGACACCACGATGATGGCGAAGGTTTCAGTGACGGAGGCCGCCGATTGGCTCTCCGCTAAATCTCTATTCAAACTGAATTCCAATCGCAAGGAGGTTTGTTTGTGTGACAAATTACGCAGTTGCTTTCTTTCTCTCTCTCTCTCTCTCTCTCTCTCTCTCGCTCGCTCTCTCTCTCTCTCTCTCTCTTTCTCGCCATTTTTGTTTTCTTTCGTTCACTTTTACATCTGCTGTCGCACACTCGAACGAATGATTAGAAATCGAAAAGAAATGTTCGTTTTTCCATCTATGAAGGAAATTTTATTTCTTTTGATTTTAAACACAAACTCTGGTTGTGCAGCCTGGACTGCGATCACCATGAGAGTATCGTTCTAATCAGGCCACCGGGTTGCATCACTTTGTATAAGTTACACTCTGAGAAACTACTCCCCCCCCCCCCCGCCTCATTTCTCATCTAAATATTTGATGATTTATGCGGCTCGCATGAATTTCGAGTGATGATTTTTTTTTATTTATTCTTTTTAAAAAGAGAAGTGGAACGCCGTCTGCACGGCGAAATGTCAAATCCAAATTGGCTTGAACGGCATGGGAAAAGGGGAGGATCGAGGCGGAGGGAATGATAAAAATAGAGAGATTTGCTCCTGCTTGCCTTCCTCCGCCAGCGTTCGGTGTTTATGGGGGACGATGGCCGTCTTTCAGAGCCAAGACAGCTGGTCAGAGGCTCACTGCTGGAGAGCTTTACGTGTGTGTGTGTGTGTGTGTGTGTGTGTGTGTGTGTGTACTACCTTCCAACAAAAGAGAAAAGCACTGAAGGGGGGGGGTGTTAGACAAAGCCTGCCCCCTTTAACTCTCTCTACTTAGGGGAGATGAATATTTTCGAACTCCCCA